>NC_134858.1:22035761-22337547 GCF_049852395.1 Peromyscus maniculatus bairdii
GTTTATCTCCTTGAACACAGGGCTTAGCTCTATTCCACTTCCCTGTGTCCCCTTTCTCCTCAAATTGTGTACTTTGTAACTTTCCTTACTCAGCTTATTCCTTTTCATTACAGATCTGCATAAACATGGCCACAAATAACCACAGAACACTGTCCAAAGTAGGCTTTTTGAAAAATCTCCTTTGCAAACACAATTAACCCTAAACTGTTCAATTTAGTCTCAAGCAGATTCTTCTTTGGACAAAGGCAGAAAGCAGTTGTGCTATTCACCAAAAGATCACAAGAGCACTCTCTAGGCTATATACTAACATTCTTCTACTCTGAAACCTCTTGAGTGGGCTTTCACAGTTTAATCACTCTCAACACCATTGTCTTCCATACTCCTATCAGTATGGCCCATTAAGACATGCTTAATGAATTCCACTGTTTTCCTCTTCCAAAGTTCCAAAGTCTACATTCTTCCAAACAAAAACATGGTTCACCTATTATAGCAGTACCTCAGTCCCTGGTACCAACTTCTGTCTTAGAGGTTTTATTCCTGTGAAAAGACACCATGACCACTGCAACTCTTATAAAAGAAAACATTTAACTGGGCTTGGCTTACAGTTTCACAGGTTTAGTCCATGGTAGGAAGTTGGTGGCATGCAGGTAAACATGGTGCTGGAGATGGAGCTAGGAGTTTTAGATGCAGATCAGCAGCAACAGGAAGATGAAGAGACTGAGCCTGGATTGTGCATCTGCAACCTCAAAGCCCACCCTAGGTGGCTAGATAGACTACACTCTATCCCACACACTTCTTCCAACAAGGCCACAACTACTCCAATGATGCCACACTTCACAGTAGTGTCACTCCCTATGAGCCTATGTGGGCCAATGACATTCAAACCACTGCAGATATGTTTATAAATTGTGCTTTTGTCTTTATTTTTCTAAATGTGTCTTTATCTTTGATCCATTGGTTTCTATGATGTTTTATTTCATATATTTGTGAAATTTTTATTTTTCCATTTTCATTGATTTCTAGATGTAGTCCACTGTGGTTTGAGGAAATACCTTATATGATTTTAATAACTAGTATATACTGAGATTGTTTTTTGACCTCACATATTGTTTATATTGAACAGTGTTCAATGTGTACTATATCTTCTGTTGCCGAGTGAACTGTGACATAGACTTCTGCCTATCTAGTTGGTATGAATAGTATTGCATGTGACTGTTGTTTCTATGGTGATATCTGTGCAGATGACAGGCACATTGCTGGAGGTAGAAAATTAAGTTTACAATTATCACTATAGAGATATTTTTCCATTTAATCCTATTACTTTGCTTTTTATATTTTGGAGTTCTGCTGCTTAATTCCTTAAGTGCATATCTATTATAACGTCTTTATGAATGAAATTTTTATTATCATAGAATATCCTCATTTGACTCATAATATTTGTCTTAGGGTTTATTTTATCTGATATTAGTACTATCTGCCTTTTAGTCATTATCCACAGGAATTGCTTTTTCTGTCTGTTCTGGATAGTTTTGTGTTGATTTGACACAAGCTAGAGTCATCTGGAAAGAAAGATTATTGACTGAGAAAATGCCTCCATAAGATCAAGCTACAGGTTGGCCTGTAGGGAGCATTTTCCTAACTAGTAATTTATATGGGAGGGCCCAGCCAACTGTGGGCAGTGCCATTCCTGAGCTGGTGATCCTGGCTGCAGTAAGAAAACAGGCTGGCCAAGCCATGAGGGGCAAGCCAATACATAATATTTCTTCTTGTCCTCTGCATCTGCTCCTGTTTGACTTGCTCTTCCCTAGGTGAGGGATAGTGATAGCCATCACAGTCCTATAAGCTAAAATAATAAACCATTTCCTCCACAAGCTGCCTTTGACCATGGTGCCTTGTCATTTTAATAGAAATCCTATCTAAGAGACTGTCCTTTGACTTCATTCCTGTTTTTGTATTTTAATCTTAAATAGCTCTCCTTTAAGAGGCATATAATTAAATACTAATTATCCATAACACCAATCTCTGCTTTTTAAATGGAAAGGTTAATCCATTTACATTTAAAGTAATTGCTGACTCCCAGGTAAGATGGCTGATTATATGCTGTCTCTGTATACCTTGAGGAAGGAAGAGTCATGGGGAGGGGGGACATGGAGAGAGAGAGAGAGAGAGAGAGAGAGAGAGAGAGAGAGAGAGAGAGAGAGAAAATAGGCTCTATCCCAAAGACAGAAGGAATAGGAGAGGAACAGGAAGACTATCAATACACACAGGAATGATGGGATGGCTTGACAATGTGGAGAAACAGATGTCTGATGCAGCAGAAAGAAGGAAGATGAGCTGAGAATTTCAAATTTCACCACAGGAACAATTAGCTCTCATCCTTGATCCCTCTCTTAGCCTTGGGGCATAGTAACTTCAGTGTTCCCTGGAGTGAACTGTCATCTAGCTGGCCCCAGATGTCACCGGAACCTTGAGTAAGGTGTAGGCTGAGTGGGCTGGGTGAAATGGGGCCAGTTCCAAGAGTGTCAGGCCACTGGCTGCAGAGATTCTCAAAGCTGAGTTTCAGAAGGGAATGGTGCAAGCACACTTCTATCTCTGTGGACCCTGAAGAATCTATGGACCCAAATGCCATACAGGTGAGCACTAGCCTGGCAGCATTAGACATGAGCTAACCGCCATAGTCTCATGTGTAGATGTGACTGTTGTCAGGCATAGACTCTGGAACACTGGCCAACACAGCCCGGATCTGAGTTAAAAGAGAACACCCCACAGCAAAGATAAACACAGCTCTCTTACCACCCACCTCCTCAGAGCCATACACCAAGAGAAGCAGACTGGGAAAGCATGGTTACTCAGCACAGAGGAGAGAGAGTTGCAGCTGGCAGGTGGGCACAAGATGCTAACAGAGGCATCCTGTGCCCAGAATAGGGATGCACCGACCAAAAGATGCATCTGACACAAAAGTTTCTCTCAGTGGAGAGGACACCCTGGCTAACTTGCTTGTGGTATTGAAACTAGCAGCCATCTTCCCATTTGCAGATCCAGCTATAAAAGACAATGTAGGGAGCAGGATAAGCTGTGTCCATCTCAGCTAGGAAGAAATGCTGACTGATGATGTAGTTTCTACTCGATTTTCTTTCTTATTTTCTCTTCACTTAAAAAGTATTTTACAAATTCTTTAAGAATTTCTTACAATGTATGTTTAACATTCATTTCTCTCAGCCCTCCCATCCTCTGCCAACCAACTGTGAGATTGCTTTTCTTCCTCTATCCCTAATTAGTCCAGTTTGTGTTGACCAGCTAGTCTTGGGACTGGGGCCTGGCCTGGAGTGTGGTTGGCCTACAATGGATCACATCTTTAAAATAAGTAAAATGACGGTCCCCTCCCAGCAGCTATCAAGGGCTATTAATTCATTAGCTAGTAGTGAATTACATGCCTGCATCATCCCCCTCTTTGCTGGGATTTTGTCTGGCTGGAGCTACACAGTGCATGCTGGCACAATCACTGTGGGTTTGTACATGAATCTGCTCTGTTGTCTGGAAAATGCTGTTTTCTTGGTATTGTCCACAACCTCTGGCTAAACAGTCTTCCCACTCCCCTTCTGCAAAGATCCCTTCCCATCTTTGTATTCCAAATGTTTAGATGTCCTGACATAGCCGTTGCCTTGCCTTGATAGGTCTTCATGACTTCCTGGGCTTTTTTTTGTTGTTGTTGTTGTTGTTGTTGTTGTTTTGTTGTTTTGTTTTTGCACTTACTCTTTATTTTGTCTGCTATTTTTCATACTAATAAAGCAATACACTTTCTCTCATTTCTACTTTATTCTTTTCTTCCACTTTCTCTAATTTTTAGTTTTTATTGTTAATGTTTTTAATAATGTGACATATTTTAATGAAATTATTAACAGCTCTAAAGTTAATGAATTGTTTTTTTTCTGAGCAGTCTCCTGGCCCTTCTGTTTTGAATCAGGGGCTGTAGCTGAAGTACACAAGTATTTTTGCTGTATGCTACAGGGCAAGCTTATTGTTAGATCATTGTTTCTAACACTGCCCAGTAGAGACAATTTATTCTGAAAATTCACACAAAATATAACCAAGAGAAGAAGGAAGGGGAAACCCCTAGAGTACACAGCTATTCCAACACCTAACAGAATAAGTGAATAAACACAAAAACAGAGGGAAAAGCCACTGTGGCAACTTCACAAGGCCTCAATTCCTCCAAACCAGAAAGAAACCAAAGATGACTGCCAGGGTCCAGCCTCAGCTCAGATTGGGTCCTTAGACCAGGAAGGGGCATCTGATCAAGCAAAACTTCTGACCACCAAGTGGATTGCGCTCAAGTGGCCCCAAATAGCTCAGGCTGTCTTTATTTATTTATTATTTATTTACTTAAACAGAGTCTTTCTTACCAGGGTTACATGAACAGCTTTATTATTGGCTTCTATTTTTGCCTTTAAGAAATGCATCATAACTTAAGAAATATATCGTGACCATTATGAAAGTCCCCAGTTGTTCCCCTTTATGCTTCCCAAATACACCTTTCCACTCCTTGTATAACCTTATTCTAGACATAGAGTTCAGCATTTTTGCAGCTTAACTAAATATCTAGCCTGACACATCCTGCTCTCACATCACTTAGGTCAGCTGGCAGCTACTTGTGGTCAGAAAGTTGAAAGGTAGCAGACATGGGTACAATGCTTTGGGGACAACAATATTCAAATCCAAACAATTCTTTCATGTCTTCAAGACATGCTTTTATACAGTTCCCTTTTCTACAAGAGGGTCCATGTCTCAATCTCTCTACAAAAGGTAGACTTTGACAAAGCACTCTTTCTCCATCTCACTGTACCATACTTCTTCCACCAATATAAGCTCCTATGTATGGTAAAGATGGATCTATTCACTCAATGTTTTACATTGTATTTTTTCCTCTTAGACCATACCAGACACTACCAGTGATTCTATGCTTGGTGTCCAGGGAACTTATTCTCAACAATTGGCACTATGTGTACTCCTAAGGCTTTCTTCCTAGTCTGTGTATGCATGCCTTATTCTCCTTTCCAGAACTATAAGATACAGCTAATGTTCCAAGTGTTGTTTTCTCATATGTACCTAACCGTGTCTATTGAGTCAGAAAAGTTCCCAGGGTTGAGAGTTCTAGTTAGTAATTCCAGATAAGAGATTTAAAAAGCATTAGCCTCCTGTTGAATCTTAGGGGAAAATATTCAAGAAAGAGCAGAATTTTCAGGGGAAATTACAGCTATTCCATGTGTGACTGACAAAGTACAACCAAACTGCCCAAAGAATCAATAATATAATGAGACAGAAAAGAGCCTGCAAACTGCATGAACTTTGGAAATTCCTATACTGTACCATGAACTACTGGTCATTGCCAAATGAGAGTCCATTTCCATCCATTGGACAGGCAGTCATATGCTGATCTAAGACTAGGCTGCATGGCTCGTGACAGAGACAAAATAGCTAAAATGCTACAAAAATATTTTAGAATTCTGCTTTTAAAAGTGCTGGTGGATACACAGAGGACTGGAGCAGATGAAGGAAGGAAAGGAAATCAAAATAGGATCTAAAAACAATAAGCCAAGAGCATGGAAAGCTCAATGGTGCAGAGGAGAAACTCAAAAGCAAGCAAGAATTCAGCAAGGAAACAAATCCTTAAGGAGAAACAAACAGAAGTGGACAGACAGACAATGTGGAGCAGAAGAGAGTGTCTGGGATGGGAGGAAAATGGAAATAAAATACTCTGCTGGGAGTGCAGTAGAGAAATAATGCACAAACACTACCACACATGCACTCATCAGCCCAAACCACAGAACAAAAGCAGGAACGAAAACCAAAGGCGCAGAGACTGCAGTCAGCGGAGCAGTTAGTATCTGGTGCCCACCTGGCGTGCTCAAGCCGTTCCATCCGGAAACTTGCTACAGGTTGAAACACGGCCACGCATCTTGGAGAACAGAGTCCATATTTACCCCTCTGTGTCAGCAGACACCCGCATCGGCAGTGCAACGCCTTTGTGGCACCAGTGACCCGGGTAGAGAGCGGCAAGTGGGCAATTCAGGGCTTGAGCACTCTCTCACCATGGTGTGGCTGGCAGCTTCGGCTTCTCCGTAAGCTTTGCTCTGGTTGTCAGGTCTGGACTGTATCGCACAGATCGGGTTTGTTGTTGTTTATTTATTGCTTTTTTTACTTCTTTCTCCCAGCTTCTTAGTTTCTGGAAGAATACAGCCCTGGAGTTTCCTACTGTGCTACTTTTGGTAACATCACTTCCATGTTTCTCAAACTTTAAAAAAATATTTGTATTAATTCTTTGTGAATTTCAGGAAATGTATTTTGATCATATTCATCCCCCTCTCCAAACTCCTCCCATATTCACCCTCTCCCACCCATCATGTCCTTACCCACTGAAATCTGCATTCTCCCCTCCCCACATCTACTCCATATTTGTTGCCTAAATACTCTTGGGAATGGAGCCTGCCCTGTAGTGTGGTACATATACCAGAGACCAGACCATTAAAGAAAGCTGACTTGCCACCTCCCAGCAGCTATCAAATACTACTAGTTAGTCCTTCATGCCCACCTCCCAAAGCTGAAAGTTTTGTCTGCTATCATAATCACTGATTTTACATGTGTCCCAGAAAAACACTGTTTCCTTTATGTTATCCACAACATCTGGCTCTTACAGTCTTTCTTCCCCCTTTTCCTCAAAGATTCCTGAGTTTTAAGATAAAGTACTGTACATCCCATTTGAGGTTGAGCACTTCACTGTCTTTTATTTTCTGAATGTTCATTGGCCAGTTGAAGGCGTCTGTGTTAATTGGCAGCTAGCTACTCCATGAAGAAGCGTCTTTGATGAGAATGAAGAGGTGAACTGATTCATGTGTATAGCTATAATTCATTAGGAAGCATTTTAATACTGTACACATTTAGTGGAATAATAGTATTGGATTCTCTCATAGGGCCTAGGCCTATTTAGCCGCAGGTTCTTGAACCTGTTAACAGTACCAGGCATGGGTTCTATCTCATGGAGTGGGCTAGATCCCGTCAGAACTTGGTTGGTTACTCCAATAACATTTGTGCCACTACTGTGCCAATGGGCATATTGTGCCAGGTCAAAAGTTATTATAGCTTGCTGAGTTCTTGGTTGTGTGAGAGTGATAATAATTCCCCCAAGCCCTGGTATTCTGCACAGTAACTGAAAGCTAGTCAGTAGAGATGAAGCTTCCAGATGAGTACCAGCTTGATTTCTCTCTATGCTGAATGTAGTGTATTCTGGAATGGGGTCTTCTTCAGTTAGATGTTTTTACAGTTTATTTTTCACTTTTTTTTCTTTTATAATGCTAGCATGTCGAAATTAAAAACATCCTCAAAGATTGTTTAGTTTCACCTCAGTAGTTCTCATATGTTATTTTTATACCACCTCATTTTGTATTTTTGTTATTTTTGACCAATTTGCTATTTACCAATATTTTTAGTTTTAGTTTTCAAATGCTCTAAGCTTGTTGACTTGTATTTTTGTTATTATTCTAAGTTAATTGCCCACTTTAAATATTTAAATTAAACTTTATTATTATTTAATAAATAATAATAGGTACTATTATAGGTTTAAAAAGTACTATTATAGAGGATGTCAACTGAACTGTCAACATAAGTTTAGATGGTCAGTTTCATCATGTGGTAGCCACACATCCAGATGATTCTCTTTAAGGCTTGTTTGCATTTGAAACCCAAGGTGTCCTACAGGGGGTCCTGTCCTAAGGCCATCTTTAATTGTGACTAACCAGTGGGCTTATAGTTCCAGACAGCCACCATCTTTGTGAAACCATCTCTTCATCCTAAAGTTGTGGCAGTCTCTGACAATCACTGTGGCAGAATATTTGTACACTGTAAAGATGTGTCTTTGCCAAAGCACCTTCTGATTGGTTTAGTAAGAGCTGAATGGCCAATAGCTAGGCAGGAAGAGGTCAGGTAGGACTTCCAGAGACAGAGAGGACTCTGGAAAGAAGAAAGGCAGAGTCTTCAGCCAGACATGGAGAGGAGAGAGGAGACAGGAGGTGCAAGATGGAAGAGAGGTAACACCATGTGGTAGAACACAGATTTAAAAATATGTGTTAATTAAAGTTATAAGGGCTAGTTGAGACAAGCCTAACCTAAAGGCCAAGCTTTCATAATTAATAATAAGTCCCTGGGTCATTATTTGCAGGCTGGCAGTCCAGAGACAGTCTGACAGGAAAGCTTGTCACAAATCACATAAAATAGAACTTTGCTATGTCTTAGTATTGCTATCTTGGATCAGTTACAGAAAGTCTATAGCCATGAACTCAGTGCCTCTTCCATTCTCTACTAGCTCCTTCTGGAATCCCAGTGAGATTTTTATGGGATTTTCTTATTTTGTATGTCTTGGTTTCTATTATATATACTCTTTATTGCTCTTTGTGGCCTCTGTGTAATTTCATCTGACCAATCTTCAACTTGCTAATTTTCATCAGGCTCCAATCTCCTAAGTAACATGGTCATTGACATTCTAACTTTACTTACTATACAATTTTTTCATTATTTCTATCACTTTGATTTTGTTCTTTTTAAAATATATCTGGAGAGCCGGGCGGTGGTGGCGCACGCCTTTAATCCCAGCACTCGGGAGGCAGAGGCAGGCGGATCTCTGTGAGTTCGAGGCCAGCCTGGGCTACCAAGTGAGTTCCAGGAAAGGCACAAAGCTACACAGAGAAACCCTGTCTCGAAAAACCAAAAAAAAAAAAAAAAAAAAAATATATATCTGGAGATATGGCTTGGGCATTAAAGGTGAGGCTCACAAACCAAAAATATAAAATTTGTCTTGTTGATTAAATATACTTTTTAATCTCATCAAATTTATATTCATCTAATTTTAAATATATATTTTAAAATAAAACACTGTCTCATTCACCTAATGTTTTCACTGAATGGAATTTTGGTTCATCTGGTTTCTGAGTGAACAAATGTTTGTAATCACAGAAGAATTTTACAAAAGCCACTGTGTACTCATGAGAGATAGAAAGTAAAAAATGTAGACAAATTATTGCTATTATTATTAAAATAGTTTTGACCTGATAAGTACAGGGTCTTGGTGACCCTAAGAGATTTTCCAAACACACTTGAGTGTTACCTCCCTGAAATATTCACTGATGCAGTAGATTACTTCTCTCCGATGCATCTAGAATCACCCCACTTTGGTGCCAACCTTGGGAAATTTGATAAGACAAATAGAAGCTCCAATCATTTTTCCAGGGCCCAGTTTTCTCTGGAATTCTTAAATAGCAGGCAACTTTTCAAAACCTAACTTAGCTCTGTAATGTTCTCCCTCTTGCTCAATGAGCCATGCTTGCATTTAGCATTTTTACCAGTATGGCATCCTCCTTTTAGAATCTGCACCATGAGCCCTTCACTGCCACAGTTCACCTAAATTAAAGAACCATGGAAAACAGGACAGATTTCTTTTCAGTGCTTGGTTTCCCATAATTTGAGTGTGAAGATGAAAGCAAATTATGGAAGTCTAAGAATGGGTAAGATGCAGCGCATGCGAGGAGGCCGCAACCTTAAGTACAAAGTGATGCTAAGAAAGAGATCTTGAGCCCACAGCACCCTACGATTGACTCTGAAAGAGCAAGAAACTCCATTTGGAAAAGTCAAAATTCACAGGGCTTTGAAATAAGATGGCCCTGAAAGCAGATTGGGAATCCCTTCCTCTCCCTAAGCACAAGCCAGTGGGCAGAGATGAAAGATGACACAGACTCGCAAAAAGAAATCAACACATCGCCATTGGTCCAAGACACCACATCTCAGAAGCAGTCCAAATTCCATCGGCAGAGAAACACACTTGGCCATTCTGCCATCAACGAGTTGCCCTGACCACTGAGTCAGCCATGGAGGAGACAGAAAACAGCACAGAGTAAAAGTAAAGTCAACAAGCTCCTGGCCAAATGGGCTGTAAGGAAGTTCTGACATTGACATGACAAGGTCAACATTCTGAAGACACTTGAGAGAAAAAGGCACAGATTTCTCTAGCTCTTAATTATGATACTTTGGATGTTGCCAACAAAACTGAAACCATGTGAACTGAGTGCCACAGATAATTCTAAATACACTGTCCCTCATCATTAAAAAATGAAAAAGAGCTATGGGATCCATAAACCCACTCCATCTTTCTCAAGGGGCAGTCCAGAATGTGAATGAAGCATGGTGCCTACTTTGTATGGAATGGAAGGTGAGAGAAGTTGATGGAGTGTGTAGGCAGAGCAGGAAGCTGCCTCACCAGGCTAATGTTCTGGCTTCTCAATAGATCAGAGAGGAATGTGTTCTGAAGTCGAGCCACACCTCATCTGTGGCCTGGGAACACTCTGCAACTGGAAAGAGGAGGTAAGTGATATTTTGATCTGATGACAGATACCAGCAAGAGAGGACCAGAGATGTCTCATTAGATACCAATGATGAAAGCTGATACCAGGGATGAGACGTCAGACTCACATGTCTACTTGTACACATCTGCATGTGTGCACATTCACATATGTGTGTGCATACACATATATACCTTTATTCTACACAATTAATCTAGAACTTAAAGATTAATACAAATACACAAATGTGGAGGAAAACTTTATTGAATTCAATTAATTTTTTGAAAGATTAATATAAGTACACAAACGTGGGAGAAAACTTTATTGAGTTCAATTAAGTTTTTTGATACCCAGCTGAGTATAAGTTAATACTAGCAATTAATTTCAGTTCTAGAAAATTAAGAACATTATTTTTCTTATGTAACTACAAAATTTAATGAATAGCTAGATTCCAAGACTACAGAGCTGGAGAAACAGGAAGGAAGCCATGAAGGGAAGGGAACTGGGTACCACTTCCTCAGCATCCTCTTTCTATCAAGACCATATCACAAATGAGGGCCATTATACTGCTGGGCATGTTTACTGCCTAGTCCCACACAGCAAGGCTCTCAGCCAGGGAACATAATTGATGTACACAGGGTTGGGGCTTTTGCCAGCTCACAGAGGAAGAGCCTCTAATTCAGGGAGAAAGGAGCTGGGTCTCCGCCAGTCATCTACCTTTTATGCTTTCATACAGGCATCACTCAGACCCTGATTTTCACTCCAACAAAGCAGGACAAATAAAACTGTCAGAATCAAGGCAGACTCTTTACTGGGACAGTTAGCCCAGTAATGGAGAGGAATGTTATTGCTCAAGGCATTTGCATAATATCTATTGATCAAGCTTCCCCCAAGCTGCTGTTCTTCACTCTAACTCCTAGCCATGGAGGAGGACTGCTGCAGATCTCACTATGGAAGGCTTTTCACACTCAGGCCAGGCCATACAGAGCAAGTCTCCTGGGTGATCAAACAGAAGATAGCTTCAGGGAGAGTCAAGAGCAGGAGGGAAGCTGCTTTGCATTCTCACCTTGCTGTGTGACCTTGGGTGATCTGCCAGCCCACTGTGTTCCTTTCCACATTATATGCTGCTGCCTGGAAGCCCTTCGTCACTGTTGCTTCTGGGTCAAGGCTGGGTGTCCCATTAAAATGAAAGTGCAGTTGGGAGGAGTGCTTTAATCATTAGCTGTAGAGAATTAGTTCATCAGCTAGATTTGCTCAGGCTTTAGCGTTCTTTCAGTTTGGTGAGGTGTTAGCAGGTAGACAGGTTAAGAGGGAAGCCTTGCTTCAGAGTGGGGTGGGTAGCACAGAAGAGCTGAGTGAGTCATTACAGAATGATGGACAGGCCAATATGAAAGGTACAATGCAGGCATCACACTCATGTTCCCAGGTGCTTGTCACTCTTAAATGGTCTAGGGATCTTTGCTGGATTGCCTCCAGTGTTGGGGTAGCCCCTCCTCTTAGGACCTACTTAAAATCTCCAGATATTACCAAGAAGAGACCCCAAACCCGACACTGTGCTCTGATCTGATGGCTGGGCTTTGTGGGTGTCAATGAGAGGCATCATGTCCCCGGATCTTGTCTTTCTCCAGATAGATATGCCCAGTCCTTCATCTGCAATATGCAAACCAAGCAGAGCTTTATTTCTTTGGCAGCAGCCTCTGCCCAGTGCTATGCCCCAAAGAGGTCTGGGATTTCAGTCTTAATCCTTGAAGTGAGAAGATTTGTGGAAAACTGCATACAACTTAAAAGTACAGGAAAATTTCCTAAACTTCCTCTCTTCCTATCTTTGTAACTCTCCTGAGTTGCAGATGTTCAGAATCTTGTTCTTTGTCTCCTAGGCTCTCTTCCTAAAAATCCCCTCCTAAACTTCCAAGGAAGAAAAGGATGGAAAGAAATCCTGGGGTCAGGGGAGCTAATGAAAAGAAAGCTTTCATGATTGGGAGGTTTTTTTTTTTAATGATCCAAAAGGTATGCTACTTAGCAATCTCCTCTTCCACAGACAAGCTATTTGGAGGCACCAGGTATAACTAAGATATATCTTAACAAAGGAAGTGTAGTGGTCTCCACTTTCTATGGTAGCAATTAAGATCTGAGATGTCCAGGAAACTCACCTGAGGTCACAGAGCGACTAAGGGACAAACAGTTCACATTGGATCTGCATCACAGACTGGGCCCCCTTAAAACATGATTCTAGCTCTCCTAAGAGGAAGGCTTATTATAAGCATTACAGCTCAGATGGAAAGGTATCCTGGCAGCTGGAAGCCAAGGAATACTACAAAGTCATATCACACAACAAACCTCACACAAGAGATTTATTCGGAGGGAAAAAAACCAGGAGGGCAGCTGCCTCTGCTCTGGTGAGAAACAGCAGAGAGGTAAACAGAAGGCAGGGCTTATATAGAGTTTCTTGGGGAGAGAGGTGGAATTTTTCCGAGTAAAGCTTTCCAGGGTGGTGATTGGTAGGACTTCACACCCAGAGAGTGAACTTTTTATTCTGTAGGGCAGGGGCAGGGGCCAGCAGTTAGAGCAGTTAGTGTGTTCTGTGGGTGGAACCTGGCAGTTAGGTCCTTGGGGGAGGATCCTGGTCACTAGTGTGACTAGAGGGGCCTTACACTGATGACCAGGGATGGGCACTAAATGGGGCAGAAAGTAAAGAGATGACAATTTTGTCCTCATT
The DNA here is from genome assembly GCF_049852395.1 of Peromyscus maniculatus bairdii. Taxonomy (NCBI): domain Eukaryota; kingdom Metazoa; phylum Chordata; class Mammalia; order Rodentia; family Cricetidae; genus Peromyscus; species Peromyscus maniculatus. The sequence continues at coordinate 22,048,860 of NC_134858.1, forward strand.
TAAATAACTTACAATTAAGGGTGAATTTCGTAACCTTGTGAAGTTTCCTTTATACTCTGAGACTGACAGGACATTTGTAGTTTTAAAATGGAAATCTGTTCCATGTTCAATATTTGGGCTTTTAAGACAACTCATCCTGAGTTTTCCTTTAGTCCTTTATTTCTAACTAATCTAGGGCTCATATTTGATCCAGTATTTGAGGCAGGGATATGCAGAAGCCTAAGTCAGAGAAATCTTATCCATGAGTTTTGCACAATCTAATTTTAAAAATAAGTGAATTCAAAGAAACCTTTTATGGCCTATATTTCCATGTTTGACCTGAGTGTTCTTCATACCGCAGCAGGCAAAGTCCCATTCATCCTTTAGACACAATGTTCACAGGGACTCTATAAAACCTGCTGGTCCACACAGTTTCTCCTCTATCCAAGCTGATCAGCCACCTCTTATATGGACAAATATTGTGCAACCTGGTATTTATCATCATACATGACTCTATTTAGGACTAAAATGTGAGAAAGTTGGAGATAAAAGTGGACTTTTCTTCCTGTATACCTAGTGTGTGCCTAACTATGTGAAACCAAGTCATCAGTGTAAGGATTTTGAGAGGACACAATGACTGGATCTTCACTGAGGCCCAAGAGCAAAGCTTTATTGAGGCACAACCTGCTGGGCTGTCTGTAAGAGAGGAGAGAGCAGCCCTGCCCAAAGGGAGTTTGGATATTTTATAGTGTGGTTTAAGTTTGGCCGGAGAGCATTAGGGGGGAAGGAAAAGCTGCATGCAATATTCTTAGGAAGGACTTCTGATGTTAAGATGCCAGGATGCTGTGGTCAAGCTGCTCTGCTGAGATAAGGGTCAGGTGATTTCTGTGCACAACGTTGAGTAACATTTGGTCTGTCAATGCTACACAATACAGGAGAATGCCAATCAATGAGAACGGCAGGGAGACATAAAAGACCAGGAATGCAAGCTTGTCTTTCAAGCTCTGTGGTGGCCCTAGATTCAAATATCCCACTTGGTGGGGGGCTGAGAAAACAAGTCAGCACCCATAAAAAAGCTAGGCACAGCCTCATGTGCTTGGAACCCCAGTGTCAGGGATGTAGAGACAGGAGGATCATGGGAGCTCTTTGGCCAGCCAGTCTACAGAAATGGTGGGCTTATATTCAGTGAAAGACCCTGTCTCAAGACAACAAGGTAGAGAGTGATAGAGGAAGAAACACAATATTCCCCTTCAGCCTGCACATGTGCACCTGCACATATATGTCACACATTTACATACAACACACATGTATCACCAAAAAAAAAAGAAACAGAATAAATCATTGTATTATTCCAGAACATTGATGATTCATGGTGAGAAAAAATGATTTTACAGGGAAGATGGTTATTTTAAATCACAAACAGGTGAATTCTCTCCCAGAACGGAAGTGTCTGGGAACCAGGGCTGTCCAAAGAGACACTCGGAGTTTCAAATACAGAGAAAGGATACCTTGGCTCCTCTGAGTCCAAAACAAGTGCTGGCAATGAGTCTGTATGCCTGCAGAACCCAAACACATTTTGGTAGCTCCCTGAGCACTAGCTGCAGCCTTGCCTGGTTCAAGGTCACCGAACACTGGGCTTCTTCCATTTCCTCTGTGACCCTGTTCTCTTCCTGGGATTTGTGGCCACTTTTGAAGGAGGTGGCTGGCTAGACATTGGATGAGAGACATCAAAACACATGGGACCTAAGAAGAAAAGAGACTCATGTTCCTCCACCTTAGCCCCTGCCTCTGGTTCTTTGGGTACATAGTAAGGGGACAGTGGTTACTTCTGAGAAGGAGGCTGAGTGACTGATAATCCCAGGTAGAAATGAACCGTCTATATTCTTAGGTTTTATTACTTTTATTAAAGTATGATCTCATTTTATAAGCAGATTGTTTTCAAGTAGTACACACGCTGTTACTAGCAGCCAGAAAACAGCATTACCAAATTCTCCCAAGCCCTACCCCTGCCTTGTCCAGTATGGCTTGGTTCTTGGAACCTGACGAAGGGTGGTAAGGAGATGAAGAAAGGACAGACACACAGACATATGTTCAGAAAAGCTGGGGTTAGGTGAGCTTTGCATTCTCTGATGGAGTCACACCTGCTGTCACCACAACCAAGAACCTTAATGTGTTTAATATGCACAGCATAGGGCGGGAGGACTTAGCTAGTCTGCAGGAGGTCTCTGTAGGTAAGCAGTCTTGGGGCATAAACATCTCAAAGAAGAAAGCTGCCCTTGCTAGAGTTTGTATACACTGGTCAGTTGTTCCTTAAAACTAGTTCTTGGACCAACAGGAAGCTTTGCCTTTATGAGCCTGACCCAGGGGAAAGGCTTTGCCTGTTTCCCATGCGTCTGAGGCCCATGCTCCTTGGGTCATGCCATGTCAATAATACACATTCACTCAGGATTTCACCCACTCTTTATATATTCACTGAAGGCTTCCTTCAGTCTCCACTTACTCAACCAGCCCTCACCTCACCCCACCAATGGTGACATCTGCAGCTAAGACAGTCTCACTCCTTTTAGACTGCACACACACACACACACACACACACACACACACACGAATAAATGGAATCATGTAGTTTGTGTGCTTCTACATGGGACGTCTTTGAATCATCACAGTGTTTGCAACATCCAGGATTGCTACCATACTGCCCACTATTTACTGTCCTTCTGGAATGGTGTCCCAGTGTGAGACACTCTACCAAGTGCTTTCTCCATGCTACTAATGCTGGATTCTTGCATATGTTCCAGGTTAGGGCTGTTCTGAGCACCAAGCATTCTCAGACACATTGTTTTCTGAGACTCTGTTTTTGTGATTTCTGATTTGAGTTCTGCATGCTATGCATAAATTATGTTTGTAAAAATTGTAACGATATTATCCAGGCCTTTTAATTCACTATGTAGACCAGGATGAGCTTGAACTCATGGAGATCCTCAGGACTTTTTTAATTTGGGTCTGAGAGTTGGCTCCTTCGATGCTGGCAAGTAGATAGAAAACTAACCAAAACCAAACCAACCAAACAAATAGAAAATGTATAAACATACAATGTTTGTTAACATTTAATGAATCCTCATTGAGCCAATATTTTGAAGGGAAAATAGAATCCTGCAAATTATGCCGAGCCATAGATATGCTCATTACTCCCGTTGTAGGCCTGTGGGAACTGAAACTGAGATGTGAGGTAAAAATCTCTCAAAGTCATAGAGCTGGTGCAAGGCTGATGTGGAGCGTATGCACTCAGCCTCCAGCCGCACAGTGATTAGACAGGCTGGGAGCTCCGGGGGCCTGTCAGGCAAGGGAGAGAGGAGCTGAAATTGCAGAGCCAGTGCAGCCCAGCAACAGGGACTGTCATTTCCCTCCCTTCGCGTCCTAATTAATCAAATCCTCTTGAACATGAAAGAGAGTGAGATTGGATTTTTGATAAGATGAATGAAAGAAATCAGTTCCCATCTGGAGCCTTGAAAACTCCCCCTGTTTAAGCCAACAGGGGACCCTTCAGTGCAACCTGCAAGGTAATTTCCTAATTTCCCAAGAATGCTAGAAGGTTTGGCCATGTCAAGACCAATCCAGATCTGCAAGCCTTTGAGAATAGCCGAGCAAACAGGGTCAAAGGCCTACAGGAAAGGTAGGCCAACTTCTGTTTTGTAAAGACCTCACTATGAAATGATACAATCTCATTCTCTTCTACTCAATTGAGCCAATATAGCCAGAAAAGCCATGGGCCTCATGTGAGTGAGCAAGCCTGGCTATGGGCAGAGAAAACTTTATTGCAGAAATTAAAACCCGAGTTTCTTATGATTTCCATGTACTCAGAAGTGTACTTCTCTTTATTATTTTTTTCTTTTAGTCAGTGAAACATTTCAGATCCATCCTTTATTTGAAAGCTACACAAAAGTATATTTGCAGAAAGCAGAGAGACCTGTGTTTTGATCATGGCTCTAACATTTGTTATTTCTGTGGCTTTACATTTTTTAAAATTATGTTGATTGACTGACTAATGTTTAATTGATGATTAATTGATTTGAGGAGAGCACACACATACCATGGTGTATGTGTGGAGTCAGAGGACAACATGCTGGAGTCAGCTCTCTCCTTCCACCACGTGGGATCAGGTTTGGAGCTTCCATCACCAGGTTTTCAGACAGGGCCTTTACCAACTGAGTCACTCATGCTGGCCCATCTGTGGCTTTTGATAGATGCTCAAATAATCCCAGTTTCAGTTCTTTTCTGTGGAGATGGGCACATCAGGTGTTGTGTATTTAAAACCTCCTTTGTAACTAGCATGGAGCCTCATGCTTTATATTCTTGCCTCACATTATCCTCATAATGACCACAGGAGGCTAAGGGGCTCAGAATGTAGGCCATGGAAAGAATAGGTATTTAGCATTTATGCAGCCCTAACTTCAGTCGTTGGTACAGCAAAGAGAAAGAAACCCAGAAGCTGAAATAGCAGTGTTCCTTTCTTGGGGTAGCTGTAGTAATGAGAAGAGAGCCTGCGACCTTGTCTGGCCTTCACTGTTCCTTGATGCTGGTGCTTCTGCTGTGGGATATGGTGGCTCAGGGGGTACAATGGTTAAAGGGACTTTGTCCTAGAGGCTGGTCACATGGCCTGTCCTACTTGCTGCTGATGAGAGAGAGTCACCTGGAAAGAAGAACCTCAAAAGGGATAACAAGCAAGATTGTGAGGAACCAAGTCTAGATTGTCTATCCTGCGTGACTTTCCTTGTTCTGAAGCTCACCAGTTCTCTTGTTTCTGGAATGACCACCATTTTCCCCCTTCTCCGCTAGACATTGCTTCCTCTCTCTGCTAACTAGTGACTTCATGATGACCCAAACATCAAGTGTTCTTCTGGCCCTGGGGTTAGGCTGTTACTCTCCTGTCTGTACTTACTCCTGGCTTCTGATATCCCCGCTGAGCTCCGACTCCATTCCCCATACAGCACAGACAGTACACTTCTGTTCCCAAACTGAGTGTGGTCCCTCAAGCACATCCATAAAATATGCATTCTCTGCTCCTCAGTCTGTTTTCCACTCATAACATGGAAGGTTAAGTCTCATTGCTCAGAGCCCCTGGGCAGGCCGACTAAAGCAGTCATGAAGGGAAAGCCAGGCCCCCAGAACCTTCCTGCATGGCTTTGAACCGCCTTTGCTCTGAATCTAGCAGCTGCAGGTCATTCGCCCTGTCTATGTGGCAGTTTCTTCAGCTGCAAAGCAAAGCCTAGAATAACCTTGTAGAGTTTGGGTAGCAATTACATTAATTCTTCCAACTCAGGTTCCTTCAGTGACACTTAATGCCCAGTGACATAAGTGTTGTGACTGTTATTAATGTCATCTGTATCTCTGGATCCCAGACCTCCCCACCACCTGAGAGTGTGAAGGTGCAGTGTATTATGGGAATAGCTATCAGCCCACCCTCCAAAGCTCTTTGGCTAACAATGAACACACCCTTGCAGAGAACTTGCCAGGAAAGCCTCCACTATGAGAAGGAGGAATGATTGAACCGTTCTAAACGCTCTTTCCAATATAACATTACCTTTTCTTTTAATAGCTCTTTGCCCATGTCTTCAGTACTGTGAAGAATTCAGAACCATTGAAACATGCCAACTCCCCATGTTTGGGTTGAGCAATGATATCATGCATCCTCCCAACCTGGAAAGCTTTGGCTGTTAGCTGAGCGTTTGGTATAATTTCAGGATTATGGAAAACTTCAGTTGCCATCTACCTGTAGTCTCTTTATGTGCTAGATGCTTAGTCTATGCTTTGTGACATCAATGGTTTTAATTTTAGAAGTAGATGTTCTGTGAACTGTCTCTTGATTAGGAGTTATTTAAACTTCCTGCTCATTAAATGTAGGTGATGGACCTTAAAGAGATACAACAGGAGGTCTCTTTGCACTCTTACAATGATGTTATCATCAGGCTTTTCTGCTGCAATATACTGTTTCCCATTTGCAATGAACAAGAGTTATGAAATTGCATAATCACTTGGTTACACAAACTTTCGCTCTCAGGTCTTGGCATGCAAAAATCAATGCTGGAAAGGTTTCCAAGTTCTGGTTTGCTATTGATATCATTCCTTCTGTGTTTATTATTTGGCTTATCTAGTATACAAACGAATTTTCCATTGTCTTCCATTTATTTATTTTTATCAGTATAGGGAAACTGATTCTTATTTTTTCAAGAGATTATAATTTGCCACTATTATTTAATTCGGGGCACAGATTGCCAGTTGGTCAGGGAGAGCCCCAGGATTTGGCTCCAGTTCCTTTGAAATGTTCTTAAACATCCTTTGGGTAATTCTTAACTTTCTAGCACAATAGGAGCTCAGGCCTACTTTGTGCTTTTTTGCAGCCCAGGCCTGGAATCATCCATTGCTACACAGCCATGTAGATAAGGACAAGTTTGAATGAAAGAGCCACAGGTATAAACATGACTTCTAGAAATTAGGACTATTCTAGAGATTATTAAGTCTCAAATGACTTCTAGATAGTTTTCATTGATCTTAATTGGAGACCATCCAGATGCATGGGTAATTGGAAGTTATCATAAAGATAGAGACAAGGCAGTTACTTCTAACATTTAGTAAGTGAAGTCAGGAATGAAAAATTGCTTGCAATGCACAGAACCATCTGCCTAACAATAAATTGCCCCACAATAACCCCCCCCCACACACACACACTAATAAATGGTAGCCCAGCCCCTAGACCACTTAATGCAACTAGTCTTTCTTGTGTTTTATTCTCATGAGGACTGGTTTCACTCTTTTCACCTATCTATTGACTTCACCACTATTTTTTCTTCTCTTTGGTATCAAGTGAATTAGATTAAGTACCATGTAGTCTAAGAAACAAGAGACATCATCATGGTAGATCTAGTACAGCAAAGCTTCTACTTCTCATTCACCAGTTGCTTTTGAGAAGACCCTCTTCTCCAGGTTGCCGAGGATCCCAAGACTTCTGGTAAGACATACCCTCTCATCACACAGTGTGCATACAATAATCTACCTAGTGCTTGCTTCTGCTTACTACACCAGCACTGCAAGGAGCACCTAAGGGTTATGTGCTGAGCATTGCACTAAGCCCTTGACAAGCAGTATCTCATTTAACCTCTGTGGTAGCCCTATATAAATCAAGCAGTTTCATTACCCAGTCATACAAAGGATGTAGGATTTGTGAGGACAACAACATGTCCAGGACTGTACAGCTTTACTGTACAGCAGAGCCAGAATTCGAAACTCCACAGGCAAGTGCCACCGTGCATATTCAGCCTGACCATGTGAGGACATCTCCAGTAAAATGAAAAATATAAAATTAAATAGCTGTGTCTCAAAAATATTAAGCCTTTACCACAGAGACATAAATCAAAGAACCAAATTAGGCTTTGAGGCCCTGCAAAGCCACTGTAGATAAGCCATGCTATATTCTGTGGTTCTCTAGGGGCTTAAACTATGGTCAAAATTAATCAGACAAGCGTTTGCTGTAGTCTTGAGGGAAATGCACAGGGAGATGTCTCCTGACAAAGACATTGATTCTATGGAGCTCTTCTACAGCACATCAGTGCAGCAGTGAACGTGCTCAGCAATGTCACTACAGTGAGCAAATTGGTGACTCTTACAGACCCTAACAGAGACCAGAAACATGATGCTACATGGCCAACACCTGTGCAAGTCTTAGGACGCAGTATTCCCTATCATATCAGTACTATTCTTAGTGCTACAAATTTTGAGCTAATAGCTATCTGCTAAGATCTTAGCATGTCCAGCCAAATAGCATAAGGCCATCCCTAGAATGACCCCATCCCTTCCTGCCTTATCTCCTGATGCATATTGAGTTCTTTTTATCCCCTTATATTGAAAATAGACTTTTTCTCATATATCCTGATTATGGTCTCCCCTCCCTCTACTCCTCCCAGTTCCTCCTCACCTACCTTCCCATCCAGGTCTACCCCTTTCTGTCTCTCATTAGAAAACAAAGAGGCTTTTGAAGGAATATAATTAATTATATTATAGGGATAGAATATAATTAATATAATATAATAACATCATAATAGGACAAAACAAACAGAAGGAAAAGAGCCCAAGAAAGGATACAAGAAACAGATATAGTTGCAGAGACCCATTCATTCACACACTCAGGAATCCCCAAAAAAAAACACTAAACTGGAAGCCAAAATATATATATATACAATACATATATACATACATATATATATGGCCTGTAGAGCAAAAACAGAGAAAAACTTTATATATATATTATATTTATATATATATAATTATAATTTAATATATATATAATTTTTTTAAAATCCCTGACACAACATTATGAGACAAGGAACCTCCACAGCTGCCATTGAGTTTGTTTTCTGTTGGCCATCTCCTGCTGGGTGTGTGGTCTACCTTTAAGAGTAGTTTGTTTCTCCAGTGAGATTTCCTTGAAGGAAACTAGTTATTATTTGTAAGTTGTCATCAATTGGAGATAGCTTCTGGGTTGGGATGGGGCATGTGTCCACTTCTCCTTTTAGCTCCAGGACCCCATCTGGTGCATCCCTGTGCAGACCCTGTGCATGCTGCCACAGTCTCTGTGAGTTCATGTGTGCATCAACCCTGTTGATTAGAGGGCCTTGTTTTCTGGTGTCCTCCTTATCCTCTGGCTATTACACTCTAAGCCTCCTCTTCTTCAGATTCCCCAAGCCCTAAGGGGAGGAATTTGACAGATACATGTCGTTTAGGGCTGAATGTTTGAAAGTCTCTCCCTCTCTGCATGTTGTCTGCCTGTAGACTGTATTTGTTACCATCTGCTACATGAAGAAGCTTCCCTGATGATGGCTGAGCAAGGCACCAATCTGCTTCCCTAGCTGGGGTTGCATATTGTGTTCTTTAGAAGTGATTCCTGAAACAGAATTAGGTACACAAGGCCTTGGTAAAAGTAACAGCTTTCAAATGTGATGGAGTAGGATTGACAGGAAAACACAGCATCTCATGATGTCAACTTTGTCCTCACCAGCTCACTAGAGTATTTTCCTAATGGGGGAGATGACTGGACCTTTGCACCCCCAGTTCACTTAGTTCTTGGCAGAGGTTGTGAACTGCATCATCTCAACCAGAAACCCAAGGTGAAAATTCAAGGACCCAATAGCTAAAAGACGCCACCAAACTGTATTGTTTGTAGGCAAAATTCTAAACAGTCTTAGTAAATAAGAAACACAGAGCCAAAAAACAGAGGTAATAGTCAAAGAGATCAGAGAGCCATGACTACCTTATCTTTCCACCTCGCTGCCATCACTTGCCCAGAGAGAGCTTCTTCCTGTCTGATTTGTCTTTTTATTGCCTTTCTCATTGGCTCTAAGCCCAGCTACATGACTTCCTCATCACTGCCTGTCTATATAGACCTCCAGGTCTCTATGGTTGGTACTGGTATTAAAGGCTCGTGTCACCAAAGTTGGCTGTGTCCTTAACCACACAGAGACTCTGCCTGCCATGTGATCAGATTAAGGGTGTGTGCTACCACTGCCAGACTTCTGCTTATGGCTCGCTATGTGACCTCTGATCTCCAGGCAAACTTTATTTATTAACATACAAATAAAAACACATTTCGGCACAATTAAAATATCACCACAATTGTTCACCACTACACAGAGTTCTTTGAAGAGGGATCTGGAGAAGAAACTCTGTGCATGTCTATATCACCTCTCTGTGCACAAGTCTGTGTGTAGAGGCTAGAAGGTGACATGACAGTCAACACAACTACAGTGGAAGTGTCCCCTCTGTCACTTGAGTTCCTAAACACCCCAGACCATTTATGTGGTCTGCTTACTAGGAAAACAAAATTTCACTAAAAGGAAGCAAATTGTCCATTTCTTTCCTCTCTTCACCCTCAGTCAGTCTGAGAGCAGCTGCGGGACGATGACTACACAGCATTCCTCCTCCTCATTTCCCCTTAGAGTGGACACAAGCAGCAGTGGCAAGGCCGTGCCTTCTCTTAAGGCACCGTTTGCTCTTAGTAACTTGAGGCCTCCACACACTAGCATGGGATTTTAGCGTCCAGCAGCAACCAACAACCCACACAGGCTGTCAGCCTCCCTTAATGACATAGTTGCTTTCAGAACACAAGATGTATAAGGAGAATCAATCTGAGAAGGAATTGTATTTCTTCAATTAAATATGAGGTTTCTTTGTTGGAAAACATTCCTAGTGGGGAAAAGAAAACACTGGTAGCATTTGTGACTTGGTGAGATGTTATGAAAAATCTCAGGAACAAAGATTCCTATGAAGAACTTGCTCTAATGAGAATGGATGTGATGATTTCTTTCCTAATTGAGCAATAATGACTGAGGTGCAGGCCACTTCCCCAGATTAATAAAGAGCCAAGGAGTTGACAGTTTAGGCCATTAAGCTCAGCTGGTACTTCATCTTGGTGAAGGGCACAATGCCAGACTCATGATAATATTGTAAGAATAAGCCCAAAACAGTGAGACAGAATTTATTTTTGAGAAAATTTAATGTGGCAGTTAGCTACCTGACACAAAGTTGGGCAATGCCAGATCTATAATGAAATAAACTTTCACATGAATTCTTCAAGACATGTTCTATTCATAATGTTTTCAAGTATTTAGTTGTCAAGAAAAAGGTGAGAGGAAAAGGGACCCTTGGCAATACAAAAAAAAAAGATAGTTTCATGAACAGTCACATGCAAATAAGCTATTATGTCTTGCTGTCTCTCACTCTCCACTCCAGACTTAAAACAGTACTCAAGGCATTGGGTTGACCCTGGAGCACTGCACATTCTAGAGATAGACCACTGCTACCATTTTCTGGTGTCCTCCAGGAAAATCAGAGTGCATCTCACTAGAGGACCACAGTCAAGCTAAAAGAATCATTTGTTATCAGAAATGTCAAAAAATTTTATGCACACCCAAGCAATGCATAACCTCTGTTGTTCCAAAGACTCAATTCTGCAGAGATCTTAGAGTCCAGGGAACATATTTTTACAATTCTGATTGAGGATCAAAATTCCAAATCACTCTCTGCCTTCTAGCATCGAGATTCCATAGTCATTATTTCAATCTACAGTGAAGGAAATGGTTGATGCAGCTTAATCTGCCCTGTGAAATTGCCTATGCCTTAATCAAATACTAATGTACCCATTCATTCAGTCGAATTTTACAAAGCTGTTACTGAGTAATGTCATGATTCTGGGGCCTAAAGATGTGGAGCTGAATAAAATATAATCTCTGCTGCTATGCAGGATAGTAGAGCCTGAAATATTAAGAAAAATGCATTAAGGTCATAAGTACTATTGAAGGAGGATGGGAGAAGCACAGAGTGAGGGGATAATCTTGCCAGGCTCAGTAGGCGGAGAGGGAAGTAACCTTGAATCTCTATAGAAGACGCTCTCAGGCAGAGTTCATAAAGGGCTCTCCAGGCCAACAGAGAAGGTAAAGGAAAAGCGTGGCAAAGTGAAGAGCTGGGCATACTGGGGAACATGAAGGGGATTCCAAAGGCCGCTCTCATCGGCATCCCTGAGGGCTGATGCTCCTATTCTTTCAGCAAACACCCTTACTAGGCAAGTGTACGACTAGCAGCATGGTCCCTAATGAGCCTGCCCATTTTTGCTCTTACTTCTTGCCTTATGAGAGTCGGAGATGTTTACTCCCAAACTGGTTTCAGCCAGTCGTACTCATTATTAAGAGTGTGCAATTTAGCTAACATTAAAGAGCTGCTGTTTCTGTGAAAATTGAGATAGATACTTTGCAAAGTCTTGACATTTTTTAGGGAGTCACTAAAAAAGCTGCAGTAGAATTAAGCTCAAGGGATCTGGCTATAAAAGATGAAGGAGGATTATAAAAATCCCTCCAATAACATCCTGCCTCAGATGGCTTTGCTGGTGTCTCAACTCCTCACTCTAATTTAAAGAAACCAAAATTGGAAATAGTAAAAGACACATTATGGGTATGTTTTTATACAAAAATGATGAGGAATGAAATTCATTAAAGTCCTGGCCTTATGCTAAAGAAATGACAAACAAATGTACATTTTTATTGTGTATTAATATGCTTCAGGCAGATTGTGTGTATGCCTCATTTCTTTAAACAATGTTTTTTTATCAATTAACCAGATGCTAGCATTAGTGCGCTGGCTGAAAGGTTTCTGTACTAGAATAAAATTACAGTGGGATGAGAAAAGATACCACTGAAGAAGGCTAGAGGCTTCCAGAAGCCAGTGCAGGGCATTTAGAGTTTATTCTGCAAACTGGCAGTGGAAAAGCACAGTGTGCCAGCCAAATACAGCTTGCAGCTGATTTCAGAGTCTTACTGGGACACAGCCATATTCTACTCAGTCTACACTTGTCTGTAGCTGCTTCCAAATGACAGCAGCAGAATTGAATAAGTGTTACAGATATTATATGCAGGTGTTCAGAAAAGGTTAGTGCGCATTTTCATCAAAGCCTGAGATCCTACCCTTCTGCACAGATAATTCTCCCAATAAAAACCTCAGCCATTTGGGACCAAGCCCTGCTGCCTAGTCCCCAACACCAGGAGAGAATAATAAACGCAAGGGTAGAAACCTCACCTCTTGTGAACACATAGAAAAATGACAACTCTAATACCATTAGAAATCTTTACATTCTATCATATGCAACATTCATGATGGATCCAAGGCAGGAGCTGCATTTTCATGGGAGAAGAATTTGCAAAGCTGAGGCTATCCCACCCACACTGGCCAGCCACACTGGCCTACAGAGTTGAGAGAGGTAGAGGGATGATATCCATCTTCCCGTAAGCACTGAGTCCCGATCGGCAGCAGTGTCGTCCTAGCAGAGATGCAGTGGGCTGCAGAGATGCAGTGGGCTGCAGAGATGCAGTGGAACACCCACCCTGAGTAAGCACCCAGCTCCCGCCCTAACAAAGCACCCAAGGAGAAATTCAAAGCCTGTGGCTGACTAAGGAAGACTATACAGACAACCAACACAGGCGTGCTAAACTCCTGAATAGATTAATTCACCATTTCCCTTGAACATCTCTGGAGAAATGTGACCATTTTCCATATATACTTTATTGTAAAGCTTCCCAAAAATCACAAATCAAAGTAACTAGGCCCAATGTCTACACACAGTAATGAAATTATACACGGTTAGAATAGCCATTCTGAAGCTGTGGAGCTTCACATTGGAGTTTACACGTTCACTATCTAATATATTTGTACGCACTTACCCACTACAAAAAAAGAAAAATCTGAGACAGAGTTAGAACTAGAAACATAATTAGTTTTATATCCTTTTTCATAACGCATATTCATTACCTGGATTCAGTCCTTCATATCCTAATATTTAGCCTTTTATGTTCTTTTCTGAATATATTATAGTGTGCCCTGTTTTAAGCCAAAATACTACCTTTTCCTATAATATTCGTGTGTGTGTGTGTGTGTGTGTGTGTGTGTGTGTGTGTGTGTGTGTGTGTGTGCGTGTGCAGGACCACTTCAACAAGTTTACCTGGATTTTGGTTTTGAGGCAAGAACTTTCACGGGCTTGAAACTCACAGATTCAGCTGGGCTGGTGCCCAGTGAACCCCTGGAATCTGCCTGTCTCCCTGCCTCCCCAGCATGGGTATTACAACATGCAGCATTGTGCCTGACTTTTTTCGTAGGTCCTGGGGGTGGAACTCAGGTCCATGTGCTTACAGGGCAAGCAAGCACTTTACAAAAAGAGCATCATCCCAGGCTGCTCTTGTGCTCCTCCGTACACCGTCCCATGCCTGTCACTCAATCAAAATGACATACGAGTCTCAAAAGAAACTGAAGTCCATTGTTAAGAGCCAAAGCAACCAAAAGAATTAGCTAGAGAGGGAGTCCAGTGCTTAGACAAGACCTTTAAGAAAAGTATTAGAAAGGAAGAAAAGACCTTAAAATAGTTATTATGAAGGATGATATATAGATAGCAAATACACTCAGAAAAATGTTAAACTTCATTAATTCCAGAAATATAAAAGTAAGCCGTGGTAAGACACTATTCCCTATTAACAAAACAACAAAACGAAAACATACTGACAGTATAAAGTGAGGCAAGGACAGAGAGCCACGGTGGCTCATATGTTGAGGGAAAGTATGGACATTGCATGAATACTGGGAGACGCTTTGGCCTGTTTTCTGTGGTGAGACCCATGCTTACCCTGTGTTCTGACAATTTCACTTCCTTCCTCACTAGAAGAAGGAGAAAGGATATCCACACAAAGTCTGTGTATAAGTGTTTATCAGCTTTGTCTGAAATAGTTAAAAATTGGGAATAAGCCAGATGTCTTCCAATGGATTAATGGATAAACAGATTATACTTCCACACCTTTTAACACTATTCAGAAGGAGAAAAGAAGAAACAAACCATATGTGACTTGGCTGAATCCCAAAAGCATCATGCTGTTTAAAAAATGAAGTGAGTATCTAATAAATAGAGACTAACCTTATAGTTGCATCAATTCTGAAAATAACAAGCTACAATGAAGAACAGATCAGTGGTTTCTAGGGAATAGAGATGTGTCCAGAGTGTAGTTAACATGGAGAATCTATTCAGCTATGAAACATTCCTGCATCCTGACTGTGGGGTTAATGTTATGACCATGTGTGAGACTAAATACATGGACATCAAGAAATGGGAAAAGAGGGGCTGGAGAGAGAGATCAGCAGTTCAAAGCACTTGCAGTTCTCAGCTCCCAGCACCACTTGCCACTCCAGCTCCAGAGAATCCCATGTTCTCCTCTGGCCTCCACAGGCACCCACACATACTTAGACACACACACACACACACACACACACACACACACACACACACACGGTGGGGGGCATAGAGAGAGGGAGATAGTAACAGGGAGAGAGAGGAACAGAGAGAGACATACATACAAATAAAATACATAACATAAACAAACAAATGCTATTTAGTCCATAGCCTAATACCAACATCCGTTTCCAGGTTTGCATCTTTGTATTAAGGTTGCCAGGGTCAAAGAACATGCTGTTCTATTTTTCTCACTTCCTTTAAATTTACATGTATATTAATGTGCGTGTGCACACGTGAAGATGAGCAGAAGCTGGAGGAGTACGCTGACTGCCCTGAGCAGAAGTTACAGGCAGCTGTTAGCCATATGAGGTGGGTGCTGGGAATCAAACCAGGGTTCTCTGCAAGAGCAGTACCAGCTCTTAGCCACTGAGCCATCTCTCTAGCCTTTTTTTTTTTTTTTACTTCTAAAATGACTTCAAAACAAAAGCTGCTTAACATCTAGTGAATAAATGTGATCAACAGAGGGAACCATTCTAGGAGAGGGGAACATCATGTAACAGTATAAACATTTTGATAGACAGGGAATATCTACTGAAGTGGAAGTTTGAGAAAAACTTTAAAAGTTCACAGAACTAATCCGAGGGACCATCTCTTGGCTTTGAGAAGCAAAAGCAAAAATTAAGGAACTTCAGGGGCAGGCCCCAAGACAGACATAGTGGGCCAACACAAAAGAAACTCAACATTCCTGTAGACTTTTTGTCTCGTTTCACTTTGTTTGGGCCTTTTTTAACTTTTGTCTTATTGATTTTTTTGCTTGTTTATTTTGTGCATTTTTTCTGTGTGTGTTTCTTGGTGTTTTGAGACACACACACATACACACACACACACACACACAGAGAGAGAGAGAGAGACAGAGACAGAGACAGAGACAGAGAGAGAGAACATAAACGGAAATAGGGGATGGGAAAACCTGGATCAAACATATTGCATCAAAAAAATTTTCATAAAAGTTTTTTAAATGATGGAAAAGAAAGATAAATAATAAAATATATGAATTAGCTTGAGAGTTGATTTTCTACACAATTGCACATGTATTTAAAACTAAATTTTTACTTACATAAAAATGTAAATTTTGTTTGAATATTCCTACAATAAATAATCTAAGTAAATGTCAAAAGAAGGAATCTTGAACAGGGCTGTGGTGAGACACACCACACAGACGGGCGGATCTCTATGAGTTCAAGACCAGTCTGGTGTACAGAGCAAGCTCCAGGACAGCCAAGGCTACACAGAGAAACCTTGTCTCAAAAAAGACAAAACAAAGGAAGGAAAAGAGAGGGAGAGAGAAAAAGACAGAGAGAGAGAGAGAGACGCTTGAAGTAGTTCAATGCAATTTCCTTAAAATAAACCTCATTAAGAAAAGAGAGCTAGAAGAAGAGGGGGAAGGAGAGAGGGAAGGAAAGACAGAGAATGAAGTAAGAATAAGTGATGGAATTATTTGCATAATCACTACAATACTCAAAAAAAATCAATGAGTGGATTCAAATCATAGACCCAAAATTTTTAACCTGAAGCAGAATAATTATTTTTAAAAGAATAAGCAAAACTGTATCAAAATTCTGGGAAAGATAAATAGAAAACTTGGAGGCAGCTAGGTGAAGAGATACAGGCATACCACATAAAAGAAACAAAGGTAAGATTTGCCCAGACATCTAGTCAGAAACTGTTCAATACAAAAGATGAAACAGCATCTTTAAAGCCAACTGGAGAGGAAAAGATCACTCAGACTCCTACATCTGGAAGAAAAAAAAATCAAGATTTTTTTTTGAAGCAAAAATAAAATGGGAAGCATTCCATCAAGAATCTATTTCAAGGCATGTTAGAGGAAGGTGGAGCCATAGCTCGGCAGTTAGGCACTCAAACTGCTCTTGCAGAGGACCCGAGTTCACCTCCCAGCATCCATGATGGGTGGCTCACAGTCATCCCCAACTCCAGTTCCAAGAGATCCAACACTCTCTTCTGGATGTTTCTGGAACCTACACTGATGTATACACATGCATACTTTCATACACACACTTAACAACAAAAATCAATCTTTAAACAAAGAAAGAAATGCTGGGTGGATCTCTGATGGGATGATAGTGACCCCAGATCACACATGAAGAGCTCTGAAAAAAGAAAAAAGTGGAAGAATAGTGCAAAAAAACACATATTTGCTTTTTTAATTCTTTGAGAATTACATGCGTTGTATTTTCATCCATATCATTATTCACATGCCTATTCGCCCAACTTTGAGTTTTATTCATTTTTTGTTTTTGTTTTGTTTTCTTCTGTTTTGTTTTCCCATTGAATCTAGTTTGTGTTGCCCATCCACACTTCTATGGGGGCCAACCATGGACTGTGATTTATAAACCAGACACAAGACCACTAAAAAAAAAAAAAAAAAAAAAAAAAAAAAAAAAAAAAAAAAAAAAAAACCTGACTCTCATTGAATCAGACACTAACAAATGGTCAATAACCCCTCTGCTGGGGGTGACACTTGATGCTCACCGTCCTCACTCCATGCTGGGATTTTTGTCTGGCTTGATCTGCACAGGTCTTTTACATGCTGTCACAGCAGCCTGGTGGATGCTGTCACAACAGCTGTGAGTTCCTATGTGCACCTGCCCTGCTGTGTCTGTGAAAACACGGTTTCCTTGGAGTCACCACTACTTCTGGATCTTAAAAATCTTCCCACTCCATCTTCCACAAAAAACCCTGAGACTTGGGGGAAGATATGTGACGGATACATCCTATTTAGAGCCAATTAATCCATAGTCTCTTGTCCTCTGCATGTCAACCCCTGGAGGGTCTCTGTGTTAATTGTCCTCAGGGTTGGTTCTCCACACCTACGCCTTCAGAGCCAGCTCTACTGTGCCGCTCAGGTGTAGTTTGGAGCCACTCTCCTGAGTACTGCAGCTGATGAGGGGCAGGGCCAGCTCTACCCCTCTTATGACCTCAGGGTCAGCTCTCCCACCTGCCTCAGGCATTGATGGGTGGGAGTGGGGGGTCTTTTCCCTGCCCATGCTGTCATATGGCCGATGAGGATTGGGTCCAGATGTCCCATGTTCATGGTCTCAGGGTGGTTCACCCACTTCCCGGTCAATAGGGTCAGCTCAACTGTGCTGCCCAGGAGAGGTTCAGGGTTCACCTTTCTGAGTGCTGCAGCAGGGAGGGTCAGCTCCCTCACCCACCACAGGTAGCAGGGGTAAGAAGGGAGGGCATCTCTCCCTCACCCTCACCACCACATGGCAGACAAGGGGATGTGGCCAGCTATCCCACTCTCACACCCTCAGGGCCAGCTCACCTGCCTCTGCCGATAGGGTCAGCTCCACTGTGCTGCCCAGGCAAAAAACAGGGCCCATTTTCCTGAGTGCTGCAGCTGGTAAGGGGGCAGGTCAGCTCCCTCACCTCTCACAGGCAGTAAGGGGGTAATGGTAGGGGGCACGTCTCCCCTGCCCACACTACCACACTAGTCATGGGGACAGCTGTCCTATTCTCACAGCCTCGGGCTGGCTCACCCACACCTCCACCAACAGGGTCACCTCTATTGTGCTGCCCAGGCCAGGTGCAGGGCCTGCTCTCCCGAGTATGGCAGCTGGTGGGGGCAGGGACAGAGGTGGGAGAATTTGTAATTACTGTTTTGTCTCATTTTTTGTTATGAATCTACTTAAATTCTTTACTTCATTTTTATTTAATAAATCATATTTATAAATCCACCATTCTTTTCTAGATTTGTCCAGTTTAGTGAAGTATAGGTTTTTAAATTATGTCCTTATAACTCTCTAAGTTGCCTCAGTATATATTGTAGTCTCCCTTTTCATCTAAGATTTTATTAACTTCTTGCTTCTTTAATTCTGGTTACTTGGAATGACTTTTTCCATCATTTTATCCTAAGGTGGCATCCATTGTTAATGACGAGGTGCATTTCTTGGAGGCAGCAAAAGATGGATCCTGTTTCCTAATCTAATCTGTTACTTTGTGTCATTTATTTAATTGTGAAATTGAAACGGTTAATAGAGTTATTATTGAATAATGTTAAATAATTCCTTTTATTTTTTGTTGATACTGTGGAGTTTTCCTGTATCACTTTCAATTAACTGTTCTTTGAGATTATATATTCCTTGTGCCCTCTTGTGTATGTTTAATCTTAAGAGTAAAGTATTACTTCTAGTATCCTATGTAGAGCCAGCTTTGTACATAAAAGTTCCTCAAATCAGTTTTTTTTTTTTTTTTTTTTTTTGGTTTTTCAAGACAGGGTTTCTCTGTGTAGCTTTGCGCCTTTCCTGGAACTCACTTGGTAGCCCAGGCTGGCCTCGAACTCACAGAGATCCACCTGCCTCTGCCTCCCAAGTGCTAGGATTAAAGGCGTGCGCCACCACCGCCCGGCCTCAAATCAGTTTTTATCATGAGAAGGTTTTACTTCTCCTTTGATTATGACAGATAGTTTTGCTGGGTATTGTAATTTGGCCTGTCATTTGTGGTCGTTCAGAACTTGTAGAACATCTGTCCAAGCCCTTCTTGCTCTCTAAGGTTCCACTGAACATTTTATTCCTTGTTTGTTGATTCCTTCAATGTCCTTTCTTTGTTCTGTGCATTTAGTGTTTTTATTATGCAGCATGGGAGTTTCTCTCCTCCTCCTGTCTGTTTGATCTTCTCTATGATTCTTGTACCTTAATAGGCATTTACCCCTTAGATTTCAGTTTTTTTCTCATGATTCTGTTAATTTTTTTCTGTTCTCTTAACCTGGGCATAGAAAAAGATTCCTTCTGTACCTATTATTCATAAGGTTGTTCTTTCACGGTGTCTCAGAATTTCTAAGTGTTCCATTCAATTCCTGGTTGTTGTTGTTGTTTAAGATTTTAACATTTTCTTTAACTTCTCTTCTACCTTTTCCTTGAGACCTGACATTCTCTTCTCAACTGAATCTGTTGGCAAAATGTTCCTAAGAGCTGTTCATTTGACTTCCTGAGTTTTTTCATTTCAATTTTTATTTCATTTGTGCTTTTTTTCAGAGAGTCTATCTCTTTACTAAATTTCCATATTTTGAATGAATTTCCTTCTTTCACTCAAGTGTTTGTGTTTTCAGGGCCTCCTTCAGTCATTTGCTCAAGTCTTCTCTAGTTCCTTGAACATCTCACCGCTGCTTTGAAATCATTGCTCTGTGCATGAGCTGAGTGGCTTTTCTCAGGGGACCTTACAGTGGGATGCTGATTTCTGGGGGAAATGCATTGTTTTGTGTATGCTTGTTTATGTTTTTGCAATGGAACCCAGGCATCTGGAGTTAAGTCATTGGTGGTGTGTTTTGATCTGGCTATCTTGCCTTTGTTGAGTGGTTGGTTGTTTGATATTACCCTCATCTTGTTAAGTTGTGGACAAACTGAATGGTGTCCAGTGTTCATTCTTGGGGCCACTCTGTGGTGGTGTGCAAATGAGGTGTCAGACATGGTCTCAGCTCAGCTGGGGACGGGTACAATTTCTGAGCCTAGGGGTAAATTTTCTGCAGCCTTAGAAAATTGTGTCCATTAATCTTTCGAAGTTTGCAGAGGGCTTTCCAGGTTCCAGTTTTGGGTCAGACTTCATGTGCCAAGCAAGGCAGTGTGTGAGATGGATATCAGACAGGTGGATGGGGGTATCAGTTTGGGGATCTATCTGGAGTTCAGGGTCAGGCTTGACATGATGCCTGTGCTGAGCAGAATGGCGGATTGGGTATCTGATAGGCCAGCAGGCAAGTGACCATTTTTCATATTTTTAAATAATAACTGTAAAGGGTAATTTATAATAAAATTGTAATGGTGTATTTTATAATATATGTAAACCCCAAATACATAAACAATAGCACAAAATTTGTGAGTGACTTGGCCATAGAAGCCTGCACATTGTAGAAAAATGTATACAAAATTAGATGAAAGTAAACTATGAAAAATCAAAGCTATACAATACAAACCTCCAGTTAATACCAAACAAAATAGAGTTGATAAGATAATAGCAAGTAGAAAAATGAAATGAAAAGATCAGTTATGACAAGAAGAAATAGAAGATAGGGAAGGCACAACAATATGAAAAAATACAAAAACAGTATATCTCAATACGACTCTATCAATGATAGCAATGCAGGTCGATTGCCCAATGCCCTAGGAAAGCCCAAACTCATTAATGTTCCATCTTAATGAGTTTATCCTCTGGCATCCTCAGAATTAATTGAAGGCACTACCATCTACCAGTGATACCCATGGAAGGAATGTTAAAAACTATAATGATCGCTTATTAAATCCTCATTTCACCACATTAAGATTATCCAAGCATTCCTGTCACCCCCACTTCTGCTTACAAACATGAGACCAATGATCTGCTTCTCAGACTTGTAAACAGCTCTCCAACTAGTCCAATGTTAATTCTAAGAGCTGACCTACTGAACTTATCCTTTCCCCAATATGAAAATGAGTCTCTCTGTAAAGAATTTCAGGATACAGTGTTTAACATCTCCTCTGTTTGAAGAAGAATGGAGTTCTTTCAGATAGCGTCACTCTTGCCACTTCCTAACTCCCGTTTTCAGCTTTAGAATCAGCAAACTGATGTCACTATATATAGACACATCTTATTTCTGACATCCCCCCTTTGTCATTCCCTTCCTCACTCAGAGCCACTGTCCCTCATGAGCTTCTGACCTGTCTGCCCTTCCTATCCATTGGGTTTGACCACACTGTGGCATCACCCTTTGCTTCTCCCTACTTTACTTATGTGTTGGCTTTACTTTAGAACCCACATTCACATTTACAGGATGCCCTCAAAGAAGCAAAAATGCCCAGTGCACTCTGCTGTGATTTTCTGCATATCACTATTTTCTAGTGTCTTCTATGTAATGAAGGGGCAATCTATGCACACAATTAGATCTTTAAAAGTGTACCCTTTGTTCCCAAGGTCCTATTAATTACCTCTTAGGAGCATTTTATTTGCAATATACTCAATTACTAAGGTAACTAAATAGCTTTTACTGATCAGAGCTAGCATCATTTGCTTAATAGCAGCTAGCAAATGCTATAGCACAGTTACATGGCTACTGCACTACCAGAAATAGGCTTATTTAAGATTAAGCTCCAGGGGAGAAACAGATTTTACCAGAGTACACTATAATTGTTCATAGAGCCTCTTAGATCTATAGAAGCATCAGTATTTTCCCCATTATTTTGCAATGAGGGAAAATGTAAACCAACAGAAAATATCCAATAAGTCCACCATCCATTCTACTCATTCAGCACACCATTCTCCCTAAGAGAAGCTCCTTTTTGATTCTGTTTGATTGGTCACAGCCCACAATTCTCAGGCTCTTCATTGCCCTGATCAGTAGTAACTGTTCTCATCTGATAGGGAGATGGCTCATTGGGTAAAACCACTTGTTGACCAAGCATGGAGGACCTGAGTATGGACCACTAGAACCCATGTAAACAGTTAGATGTGACTGTGTGATCCCATAGAGACAAAAGGATTAGAGCTGGATGGCTAGCTACTCTAGCTGGAAAAAAATGGCAAGCTTAGTTCATTCAGTTAGAGGCCTTTCTCAAGGAAATAAAGTGGAGAGTGATTAAGAAGGACACCTGATAGCCTCCTCTGGCTTCTGTGGGCACATGCATCTGCACACACATGTGCACTTCACCACACATTCATATACCACACCACACACAGGAAGGAAGGAAGGAAGGAAGGAAGGAAGGAAGGAAGGAAGGGAGGGAGGGAGGGAGGGAGGGAGGGAGGGAGGGAGGGAGGGAGGGAGGGAGGGAGGGAGGGAGGGAGGGAAGGGAAGAAGGAAGGAAGGAAGGAAGGAAGGAAGGAAGGAAGGAAGGAAGGAAGGAAGGAAGGAAGGAAGGAAGGAAGGAAGGAAGGAAGGAAGGAAGGAAGGAAGGAAGGAAGGGAATGGAAATAGAGAAGCAAGGAAGGAAGAAGGATGTCTCTTACAGCTCGGGATTGCCACAGGGTTTACTTTCTTCCAGACTGCGACAATTCTCTTGTAGTGCCTGGGTACTTGTCTTTGATACTCATTGTTACCTACAGAGAAACAAAATGGCGGACATAGCGACAGGCACAAGACTTGGAGGCTCCCGGTCGGGTCACCGGGAGGGAGGTGAATTGAGGCCTTCCTCCCTCTACCTCTTGGTTCTAAGACCTTTGTGAGCTTCCGATAAGGGATACAACACCAGAAAGAGGGATCTAGTCACATGAGACGCATTCCAAAGGGTATCATCCTGTCCTTTGGGAGCCCTGTCTTTCACCTATCCTTCATGGGAGGCTTCAGAAGTCCACTCCAGGACTCGTCAAGAACAGCTGCTGTGAGGTGCATGATCAGAACTGAGTTCTGGAGTCATGAGCCCAATCATGGGCTCCCTGTGCTGTGAGGCCAGGTCTCTTACCCCCTTGTGTGGGTTTCCACACACTTAAGAAATCTGAAAGTCCCAGTGGGTGGTGGGTGGTGCTGACCATCTCAGGGGGCAGAGAGAGTGAGGGTCAGAGAAGAGGTGCACTGCCCATAAACGGCAGCGGCACTGGGAGAAGAGGCAGCCGCTCCTGCAGGACAGAAAGCACCACCATAACCGCATGATGCAGAGTAACTACTTGCTCTCAAGAAATCCTCCTTTAAAAGAATGAAATGTGCTTGAAGATTCCATCTTCCCCATCAGAAAGTCTGTCTAGAAAAGAAGCAAAATAGTAAAATAAACAAATAAATAAATAAAATGTGAACCAAAAATAAAATTAACAAACATAAATGTTGTATCCAGACAAAGCTTTTCCCAGAAGCCATGAGCTATTGAACAAAAGCCCCAGTGACAGAGATGGGACCCCCTCCTTTTTTGAGTTTTTTTTTCAGGGAAGCCCCAGAGGCTCCCCAAACCATAAAAGGCTCTTGCCTTTCATTAAAAAAATATTTATGTGTTTAAGTGTTTTGTCCGCATGTATATGTGTCATATGTGTGTCCAGTGCCCACATTGTTCAGAGGAGGGTCCCCTGCCTTCTGGAACTGGAATTGCAGACAGCTATGAGTCAGCCTACCTGTGGGTGCTTGGAACCAAGACTGGGTCCTCTACAACAGAAGCAAGTTGCTCCCAAAAGCTGAGCCATCTCTGCGTTTCCTGGCCATTATTGTTGGTTCCCCACCAGAACTGGATGATAAGACCCAGTTGCTGAAGACACAGCTTACCTGAGCTGTGTACTACAGAGAAAACAAGCTGAAACTGAGCCATGATTGTCCTCCTTCCCAGCTACTTGCATGTCATAGTCCCAGAAGGTGCTCTCCAGGTTTGTGGGAGACAAACCCTATCATTTGCCTTACTCAGGTGTTAGTCCTATGAGGTAACAGAACAACCTGCCATGTAAGATGTGCTCACTTGTACAATAGTGGCTGTACAGTTATGGAAATAATAATTTGCTCTCTGAATTTGAGGTACTGGAAACCTGGTCAAGAACCCATTGCAGGGGGAGACCAGGGGCTCTGGAAGGAATGGAATAATTGTTTGGCTAGATTGACACAATGTCAAGCTGCCCTCTGAATATTATGTTTATACCCATAGATAAACTTTACTATTAGACTTAATCAGGAAATCCTCTTTTTCCAGTGAACCATGATAAACATTCATGGCTGCACAAGATGAGTATAAGTGATGAATGAGTGCTCAGCCCTAAAAAGACATTTATACCACCCTCTCTAAGGCTCAGGGAACACTGTAAGAGGGGCTGGAAAAAGTGCAAAACCTAAAAATAAGGAGAAGGCTCAGGGAACACTGTAAGAGGGGCTGGAAAAAGTGCAAAACTTAAAAATAAGGAGAAGGACTGGAAAGTATGCAAGTGGGCAAGACAGGCCATTCCAATCATAATCTCACTGCAACCATGGATGTTTGTACCATGAAAGAAGAACGGGCCAATCAACAGTCAGGAAGGGATGGAGGAGGAGCTCAAGTCCCCATCCTTCACTGCTGAACTATTTACTACTGCTAACCTCAAGGAGAAAGGAAATCATTGCCTCTGTGTTATCCCCACTGAAGCCCCAGCCAGATTGCAGCATATGATTTTCAATCCAATTAATTGTCACACAGGCGATCCTGGTTAAATGGGTCACAGAACAAAACCAAAAGTCATGAAACTGGAATGGATGAAAGATCACAGAAAGTGGGGGGAGAGAGGCATGGGGGTTCAAGTACATTATACAGGTGTATGAAACAGTCAAATATCAAAATTAATTAGAATAAAAGTAGGAAAGGAAGGGAGGGAGGAGGGAAAAAAGAAGGAAAGAAGGAAGAAACGCAAACCAAAAGAGAAGTAATGCTCTCAAGATTCAAGGAAAAGTGACCCTTTTAGTGGGTCAGTGATGATGCACTCCTTTAATTCCAGCACTCAGGAAGCAGAGGCAGGTGGATCTCTGTGACTTCTAGGCCATAGGACAACCCAGTCTACAGAGATAGTTCCAGGACAGCCAAGGCTACATAGAGAAATCCTGTCTCGAGAAACGAGAGAGAGAGAGAGAGAGAGAGAGAGAGAGAGAGAGAGAGAGAGAGAGAGAGAGAGAGAGAGAGAGAGAGAGAGAGAGAGAGAGAGAGAGAGAGAGAGAGAGAGAGAGAGAGAGAGAGAGAGTGAGAGACAGTGCGGGACAGGAATAAATGTTGTCAAGTAGAGATATAAATTAGCCCCACTACTATGAAAATCAGTATGGAGGTTACTCAAAGGCCAAAGCAATTTGTCATAACCTAGAATTACGTGACAAGGGAGTCTTAGATGGCAAATTGTCTAGGTCTGATTGGCCTGTAAGAACACCTATGGAGAGTTGTGTGGATTGTTCAGTGGGGTTAGAGACCCACCCTGAGCATAGGTGGGTCCTTTTCACTGGATAGGCTCTGCATGTGGGTGGAGAAACCCAGCTAAGTGGAGGCTGCAAGAAAGCAGGCAAGTGTCCACTCTCTCTTTTCTTGACTAGACCAGCTGCATGAATTTCTGCCTTGATTGCCCTCAAAGACAGACTGAACCTGGAATGGAAGCCACTAAGTTGTTCTTTGTTAGAATATTTTATCACAATGGAAATGAAACTAGAATACCAAAACAAACCATCATATAACCCCCTTTGCCACCCCTGAGTATATACCAAAGGAATCAAAACCAGCATATGGAAGAGATACCTGGATGTTATTGTGACACTATGCACAAAGCCCACTTATGGCAACAGCCTAGGTGTTTATCAATGGAGAAATGGATTTTTCAGTGTGATGCATATACACATTTTATATATAATATATATATATGTTTATAGATATATATATTATATATATCAGTATAAAAACAAAATATCATTTATGGGAATACATATGGATCCAGAAGTAGTCCTGTTAAATAAAATAAGCCAGACCCAGAAAGACAAATATTCTGTTTTCTCTCATATGGCAAGTCTATACTTGAAGGGGACATGAAAATATAATTATGAGTTAAATGAGAAATTTTAAGATGTGAATAAGTTTCATAGAGGGATGTGACAGTAGATGATAACAAGTATGCATGTTATTAAAGTATGGTATATACAAGTCTGAAAATGAAATGATGAGACCCATTATTTTTAAAAAAAATTAAAAAAAAAAAAGTAAATTAGGCCCTGGCATGTAGCTCAGTGTTGGAGCACATTCCTAGCATCTGTAAAGTCTTGGGTTTAAGTCACGATGCTACAAGTGTTTCATCAACCCTGGCTGAAGAGCTACTAATGCAGAAATACTCAAAGTAAAACTGATACTATAAAGGATTGACTCATAAACTTGCTGCCTTAGTTGGGGTTTTTATTGTTGTGAAGAGACACTATGACCACAGCAACTCTTATAAACGAAAAAATTTCATTGGTGGCTCACCTACAGTTTCAGAGGTTCCATCCATTATCACGACAGGGAGCATGGTGGCATGGAGGCAGATGTGGTGCTGGAGCTAAGAGTCTTACATCATGTTGACTCAGAGGCAACAGGAAGTTGACTAAAAGTCACACTGAGGGAAACTTGAACAAGAGAACTCAAAGTCCAACCTCACAGTGACACACTTCCTCCAACAAGGCCACACCTCCTAAAAGTGCCACTCCTGTTGAGGGCCATTCTCTTTCAAACCACCACACTTGCTTAGGAAATACTAAATTACACAAAGAATTTGGCTAAAGGAGTGTTACCTCCAATGGTCATGGCCGATAATAGTGTACTAGCCAGGCTTGTTAGAAACCGTAAGAATATTTTGTACAATAATTGATATGTGGTGTTGCAAAGAAAGTTTCTGTTAACATTTATTCACTAAGATTGACTTCCAATTAGGCTCCATCCCATAACAGAAGGAGACAACCTTGACTTACTACTAGCCATTAGGCCCATTCTTATACCAAAGAATATTCCTCTACCATCAGCACAAGGGGGCAGCTCAGGGTCACAGCCACCATAAGTCCTTGTCTCCCATTAAGTCCCCTGTGTTCCTATCAGATGAAGCATAATTCTGTCAGGTGAGCAAGGTGAACCTGGGTAACAACTATTTGAAAAGAGAAATTCTGCTGCACTTAAGTAATTATGGAAGTATATTTGCTTGTAAATCTCTCATTTGCCCAGTGGCCAGACATGCAATCTCTGTTTAAATTGTAGAAAGAGAGGGGTCTGTACCTGAAAGAGTTTTAAGGATGACAGTGTATATGGAAGGCATGAGTCTAAGGCCTATATAAGCCAGTAGAACTTTCTGTTCCAGGCCAATTCCTCGAGCACTAGCCAGAGCTGGATGTAAGCTACTATTTTTTTTTACCATTATTATTATTTTACCATTATTATTATTTTTTAAAATTTATTCTATGTGTCTTTTTCATCAGGTATCTTGATCCCATTCATTTCCCCATCCCTTTACATTTGCCCTCCACCCCTGCACAACCCCCCACTAAATAAAACAAAATTTAAGAGGAAAAAAGAAAAAAATTTCATCATAGAAGCTGCAGTGTGACACAGTGAGTCACACCATAAATCCCTTTGTTCATATACTTGCAAATGTTCATTGTAAAGAGTCCTTGGTGTAGTTTGAGACCTCTGGTTTCTATTACACTATTGATGCTGGGTCCTCACTAAGACTCTTCCTGGATATCCTGTCGTTGCCCTGTGTCATGGAGATCCTGCAGCTTTGGGTCTGTGGGTCATGTTCCTTCATGTGCTCAAAAAGGTCATAGACGGGGTGGATGTTGGGGCGGACCAAGTCATAACCCTGAGTCTAGGCCTGGGCAGCTGTAGTGTTGGTCTGCCAGATGAGAACCGAGGGCAGCTCTCTCATGGTTACAACTTTGGGGCTGGCTCACCCACACCTCCACTAATAGGATTGGCTCTCCCATTCTTATGACCATGGGGCCAGCTCTCCCACCTGCCCCAAGCATTAATGGGCAGGGGAAGGGGGGCAACTCTGCCCTGCCCATGCCACCAGATGGGTAATGGGCACAGCTCTCCAATGCTCACAATTTCAGGGCTGGCTCACCCACATCTTCACTAACAGGGTTGGCTCTATTGTGCTGCCCTGGTGAGGTACAGGGCCTGCTCTCCCGAATGTTGCAGCTGATGGGGATCAGGGACAGCTCTACCACCTGTCCCAGGTGCACATGGGCTGGGTGCAGGCAAGGACAGGGGCTGGCTATTATTAAAGAGCTTTTTCTTAACTAATCTCTAAGTGTGTGGAATAATTTATCACTAGGAAGGCATATTAAATCTACAACACTATAGCAAAAAATGGCTGCTGAGAGAAAGAGAAAAATAAGTTTTTTCTAGGCATAAGGTCCCTTTTAGGTTATCAAGGCTACACATATATATCCAAAGCACACAAAATGCACTTAGTAGGGTGTGTGTGTGTGTGTGTGTGTGTGTGTGTGTGTGTGTGTGTGTTCACAAGCACACTTGTTCTCATAAAACAATAAGAATTAAAAAGAGGTTGTGATGGGCTGGAGAGATGGCTCAGTGGTTAGAAGCACCAACTGCTCTTCCAGAGGTCCTGAGTTCAATTTCCAGCAACCATATGGTGGCTCACAACCACTTGTAATGAGATCTGGTGCCCTCTTCTGGCCTGCAGGGACACATGCAGGCAGAATACTGTATACATGAAAGAAAGAGAGAAAGAGAGAAAAAGAGAGAAAGAAAAAAACATTAAATACCTGTGTATGTACAAAGTAATATTTTTTTTAAAAAAGAGGTTGTGAATTGACAGGTAGGGAACATGAGGGGAGATGGAAAGGGGAGGAGGATGAAATTATGTAAATAGAGTGTTCATGTATGAAATTCTCAAAAAAGTAAAGTTTAAATTAAAAATAAAGTATTCTATGAGACAAATCAAGATTCAAAACTTCCAGTAGTCTGTCTTTACCCATGTTAGACAGGCAATGAGGTGATAGTCTGCCCTGTATAGGACAGTGTTGTAGAATATTATTTTAAGGTGTGTTACTTTTGTTTATGTTGCATTTATTTAACTCTGCGAAGCTGTGTTACTTTGCCTGTCTAGAACACCTGATGGTTTAATAAAGAGCTTAAGGGCCAACAAGAAAGGCAGGAGAAAGGGTAGGTGGGGTTGGCAGGCAGCGAAAATTACAGAAGGAGAAATCTGGGAGGGAAAGAGATCTGGGAGTGACAGAAGGAGAACATCAGGGGTCAGCCACCCAGCTACACAACCAGCAACAGAATAAGAAAGAAAGATATACAGAAATAGAGAAGGCGAAAGCCCAGAGGCAAAAGACAGATGGGTTAATTTAAAGTTAAGAAAAGCTGGCAAGAAACAAGCCAAGGTAAGGCTAGGCATTTATAATAAGAATAAGCCTTTATGTGTGTATTTATTTGGGAGCTGGGTGGCCAGCCCCCCCCCAAAAAAAGAGCAAAAACAAACAACAAGAGGGCAGAAATGAATTCGGTAAGCATTTGTTGTCTTCAGTTTTGTCTCTTTTGAACCTTCTCACGGTGCCTGCATTAGTATGGAAGCCCCTCTCCTGGGACTATTGATTCCTCCTTAGTCACAGCTAAAATCCTTGCTAGGTGAAAACAAATTCTGGTATTTAAAGACAAGGAGCTCCTGCTTCACTTTTCCTCTGTAGCCATCTGCTAAGCTAAGAGAAAATAAAACGAACCCAGGAATTTGTTTTCACTGCAGTGTACCCACAAATTATGGAGAGATTGAAACATGTGTTTTTGTTAGATTCCTTCACAGGACTGATCAACATCCTGACAGATATTATTTGGCGATTCACTGGAGACTTCCTGGCCCCAGACCTGGTCTGCAGAGTCATCCGCTATTTACAGGTATGGAAATCACCTCCTCAGTGGGATGAGCCACACTGAAGCCACATATCATCAGCTCTGGAAATAACATGAAGGGAATAACTACTAAACCTTTGTTCATGTGCAACCAATCACTCCCTTCTTCCTAAGTGAAAGGACAACCAAATTTTCTATAATTTATAGAAACATGGGTATTTCTTTTTCTACAAATAATGTATATGCAAAGCAACAATTAAGAAAATCATAAATACAGCATTGAGTGAAAACGGTGGTAAGTAGTAACATTTTTGACATGTTACAGTTAAATAATGCCCAAAAGTTCTATCAATGCTTACTGTTTTATCCTCAGTCTCTTCTTCTAGAAAAATGTTAACAAGTGTCTGGATAATAAATATTAACCACCTGAATACCAAATAAACTCACTTTCTCAAATATCTATTGGTATTTGAATACCTTATCTAAATTATTCTCCTTCTTCAAATATTTTGTAGCTGGGTAGTTACTATATCTTCATCTTTGGTAAGATATACTTTTAAATCTATACACACAGGGCCTGTTGATATGCTTTCATATAAACTGCATATATAGATAATATGCATATATGATTTACAACATAGCATAAGATGATTTGAACGGTGCTGGGAAAAAGGCCTTGTGGGTAAAATGCCAACAATGCATGCATGAGGAACTGAGTTTGTATCCCCAACATCCACATCAAATCTGGGCAAGATCATGTGCATCTGTAACCGCAGCAGTGGAGAGACAGAGACTGTCCAACCCCTAAAGTTCACTGACCAGCCAGTCTAGCCAACCTGTGAGCCGTGGGTTCAGTGAGAGACCCTGTGCTTCAAATCTTACAGTGATATCCCATTAATGTGTTTCTAGTGCAGTTCTTATGCAGTTCTTCAGGTCTAAATTATTTCAGCTTTACAGAAGTATAACAGCACATCTGGAAAGCATTGCCCTCTTAGAGTCCACTTGGTAGGGATTTTAGGATATCTGTATACATATTCAAAAGTAAGATTGTAGTTTCATTCACTTTATTACATTTGGGTCTTAGTAACACTTGTTTCATTGTTCGGAAACAGATGAAAAAGTTGTGATGTTAATATTTTTGTAGTCTGAATATAACTTGAAAAGGAGTCATTGCAGAGGGACACTATTTTGTTAGAGTGAATTTGTTTCAAATCCTTTGAGCATGCCAGGGTTATGGTCATCAATATGCAATACTTACATGAAAAATGTCTTTACCTTCTTGTTGAGAATATTTTTGTGAAGAGAGCTGATTTTAATTATTGTATTACTATAATAGTAATTGATTGCAGAAGTGAAAATTAGAATCAGGCTTAGTAGCCTAAAACAATATGTATTTATCTTTTTGTGGTATCTGTTATTCAAAAATTCAGGAATAGGTTTCTTGGGCTACATGTAAGTTCATCATATGGTCCATGGCACTGAGCCTCTGTAGGGCAGATCTGGGACCAGGCAATTCGCTTCCAAGGTGGTCACTTATGTAACTGACAGCTAATGTGTGGTCTGAGAAGAATGCTCACTTTCTTTCCAATGGGTCTCCGCAATTGTCAGGAAGAAATGGGGATGGTCCAAAGCTATTGCCCTTGACTGAGACATCTGACAAAGTTCAATATCTTTACATAATTAAAAAAAATGTTCAAGAAATTAGGAATAGGAAAGAAGCAACTCAATGCAAGAAATGTTGTATGTGGCAGGACCACAGCTAACACCACACTCAACAGTGATGATAGTACAGTGCTCCTTCTCAAAGATCACCAGCAGACAAGGATGCCAGCCTTGCCACTTCCACTCAACTGGAAAGGCTGCCAACAGGAGGAAATGAAAACTTCCAAATTAGAGATGTAGAAGCAGAAATGCCTCTAAGGAACCTGCCAGAAAGTTAGAATTATAAATAAAGCCAAAAAATTGCAGAATATAAAATCAAAACACAAAAATATGGAACATACCTACACACAAAAGTATTCAAAAAAGGAATTATGAGCCGGGCGTTGGTGGCGCACGCCTTTAATCCCAGCACTCGGGAGGCAGAGCCAGGAGGATCTCTGTGAGTTCGAGGCCAGCCTGGGCTACCAAGTGAGTCCCAGGAAAGGCGCAAAGCTACACAGAGAAACCCTGTCTCGAAAAACCAAAAAAAAAAAAAAAAAAAAAGGAATTATGAAAACCACTGTACTTATAATAACTACAAAATATTATAAAACACTGAGGAATATATTTGGATAAGTATCTGTCAGGTCTAAAAGCTAGAAATTATAAATCTACAATTAAATAAGTTAAAGGAAAAAAGAAACAAGAGACAAGTAGATGGAAAGAGAGTTAACACCCATGGATCAGAAGAAATGCTCTTTTCTAAAACTGCTTTAAACGATCCATAGATGCAATGGAATCCAAGTAGAATTCCAACTACATTTCTGACACAAATAGAAAACACAACTGCAATACATAGAGAATCATAAAGACCCCATATAGATGAATCAGTATTGAACAAGGAGATAAAAGCTACCTCTGTCATACTGCTTGATTTGAGAAATACATGGTAATGTCACCTACAATTAGTGGATTAGTGTTCATCTGTGTCTTTAATTTCAATACTGCACTTTTATGAAACTGGGTCCAGCAGAGTATGCTGTATATATATTTACGATTGGATAGTAATATCTTTGATAACTGTCCCCTTGACTAGAATGAACTGACCACCTGTATTTCTTCTGGTTATTTTTAGTTTGAAGTCTATGTTGTTAGATATTAGAATAGTGACATCTGCCTGCATCCCAGTCCCATTTCCTTGGAATACTTTTTTATATCCTTTCACTTTTAGGTGGTCCCCATCTTTTGAGTTAAGATGAGTCTCTTGTAGATGATATAAAGACAGATTTTGTTTCTCAACCCACTCAACTAGCTTGTATTTTAAGATCGAAGAGTTGAAGCCGTCAATATGATTGAAAAGTGTTGATGTCGTGTTGTTTTGTTTTGCTGTCTGTGTCTTTAGTTGTTAGTGTTTCAGCTGTTGTGGCTTCATTTGCTACCTTTCTAGAGTCGTTTCCCTGTACTAAATCTTCTCTTTAGTCTGAAGTGTTCAAGAGATTAGCAATAGGAAGAGAGTAACTCAACACCATTTCTTCTTTTTTAATATTTAAAAACATTGTTTAAAAATAGAGAACCTGCAAACCACCAAAGCTTCTTAGAGACAGCAACTACACATCTTAACTACAAAGCACTCACAATAGCTGTTAAGAGTATTAGAGCAGGGAGAAGTGTGTCCACAGTGAGTTTGGTCACTTTTATGTCAACTAAGCAGCCATCAGCTGCCAGAATAACTAATTTTAAAATTCCTTTTAAGCTCTCTCTGTCTAATCCCAGCTATTTTCTGTGGGAAAAAAATTAAACTGTTTTTTATTCTTCTCTCATATATTACATCCTAAACACAGTTTCCTCTTCATTCCCTCTGCCCAGCCCCTCCCCCTACCTCCCCTCTCCCTGAGGTTCTCCTCTGACCCCATGCCCATGCTTGCTTACCCTCTGAAAAGAGCAGGTCTTCCAGGGACATCAACCAAACACAGCATAAAAGCTACAATAAGACCAGGCACATACCATCAAATCAAGGCTGTACAAGGCAACCTAGTGGTAAGAGAGGAGTCCCTCAAGTAGGCAAAAGAGTCAGAGACAACCCCTGCTTCTACTGTTAGGAATCCCACAAGAACACTAAGCTACTCAACCATAACATATATGCAGAGAAGCCTTACAGACCCTGACATATATGTCAGATGCTTATAGGGCTCCCTGATCTCTGTAAGCTCCCATGAGTCCTGGGCAGTTGATTCTGTGGGCCATGTTCTCATGGTGTCCATGACCCCTCTGATTCCTAGGATCCTTCCTCCCCATCCTCTGCAAGGGCTCCCTGATGTTTGACTATGGGTCTCTGCATCTGCTCCCATCAGCTGATGGTATCTCTGGTCCCTTTGATAACAATTCTGCTAGGCTTCAGTCCCAAAACACTCTGCAGGCAGGACAAACTGTGGGTCGAGGTCTTACCTGGTTACAGAAGGTGGCTAGTTTAGGTTCCTTGTCCCCCATTTGGCTTACTGAGTTTTTCAATTCCGTTATCATTTCCATTTGAGTTCTGTTTAATATTTCTATCTCTTTATTGAATTCAGTTTTCAAATCTTGGATTTTCTTTGTCAATTCATTCATCTATGTATTTGTATTTTCTTGGGAATCTCTCAGGCATTTATTACTATTCTCTTTAAGCTCATTAAACTATTTGTCTTCTGTTAATTCCTTTAATTATTTGATGAAGTTTATGGTTGTTCTTTTGAGTTCTGCATCCTCTAATTCATTTATGTAATTCTCATTGGAGAAAATTTCTATAGGAATGATGGATTTGAGGGACATATACTGCCTTGGCCTTTTGCATTGTTTGTGTTTTTGTGATGAGATCTGGCTATGTAGACTTCTCTTTTTATCTAAGATTTTAAACTTACAAACTGAATACAGGCACACAGAAAAATACCGTGCGCCATAATCACGTTAGCTTTATCTTGAAGATTTGGGGATGATTCAATATATAAGTCAAAAAAGTAATAAATCATATGATGGACTTGAAGACAAAAACTACATGATCATCTCAATAGATGAAAAAAAACTTTTGACAAAATATCCAACATATCTTCATGATAAAATTCCTCAATAGCGTAGGATTAGAGGAAACACAGCTCAACATAGTAAGGGCTGTATATAACAAACCCAAAGCCAACAACATCCTAAATGAATAAAACCTCAAACAACCCCATTAAAATCAATAAAGCACATGGCTGTCCACTTCTCCACCCATCATCACTCTTTTTCAATATGGTTCTTGAAACATTAGCTAAATCAATAAGTAAAGAGAAGGAAATGGACAAATGTATTAAATGGATACAAATTAGAAAAGAAATATTCAAATTATCCCTGTGTTCAGATGATATATTAAACACAGAGATCCCAAAATTTTCATCAGAAAACTATCAACAAATTCAGCAAAGTGACAGGTTACAGAATCAACTTACAAAGATCAGTAGCCTTTCTCGACAGCAACACAAACATGCTGAGAAATAGGTCATGCACAAAGTGTTCACAATAGCTTCAAAAGATATCTAGTAATAACTAACAAAAGAGGTAAAAGACATCTATAGTGAAAACTTCAAATAAGTGAAGAGATTGAGAAAGAGGTGGGGGACTATGTTCATGGTTTGGTGGAATTAATATTGTGAAAAATGACAATTCTATCAAGAGCAATGTACATATTCAATACAATCCATATATATATATATATATATATATATATATATATATATATATATATATTAGTCAAGGCTCTCTAGAGGAACAGATCTGATAGAATAAATGAATATATACATACATACATATATATATATATATATATATATATATATATATATATAATGGGACTTATTAGAATGGCTTACAGGCTGTGATTCAGCTAACCCAACAACAATCTCTGTTGCAGAATATTATTTTAAGATATGTTACTTTTGTTTATATTGTGTTTGTTTAACTCTGTGAAACTGTGTTACCATGCTTGTCTAAAATACCCGATGATATAATAAAGAACTGAATGACCAATGGCAAGGCAGGAGAAAGGATAGACATGAATGACAGGCAGAGGGCATAAATAGAAGGAGAAATCTAGGAAGAGAGAATTGAAAAGGAGGAGCCAGAAAAGAAGGAGGGCATCAGGGGCCACCCACCCAGCTACACAGCAAGATACGGAGTAAGAGTAAGATTTACAGAGAAAAGAGAACAGGAAAAGCCCAGAGGCAAAAGGTTAGACAGGATAAGTTAAGTTAAGAAAAGCTGGCTAGAAACTAAGCCAAGCTAAGGGTGGACATTTACAAGTAAGAATAAGCCTCTGTGCATGATTTATTTGGGAGCTGGGTGGTGGGCCCCCAAAAAGAGAAAAAAAAAAACAGCACATCTTCTGATTGAAAGGCCCAGGAGCTGGATGTCTCATCTGGTCTTCTGTGTTTAAACAATTGGCTGTGGCCCTGAATAGAAAGTTCTCAAAGGAAGAAATTAAAATGACTAATAAATAGCTTAGAAAGTATTCATCATCCATAGCAATTAGGGAAATGCAAATTAAAGCAACCTTGAGATTTCATCTCACACCAGTCAGAATGGCTAATATTAAGAAAACAACTGAAAAGAAATGCTGGTGAGGTTGTAGGGAAAGGAGAACCTGTATTCACTGTGGGTGGAATTGCAAACTGATCCAGGCTCCCTGGGAATCACTGAAGAGAATTTTCAAAAAGCCAAAAATAAATCTACCATATGTCATAGCTATACCCCAGCCTGGCTGATGTCCAATATTTTCTCAACCATGTTCATTGCTGATCTGTTCAACAATAACTAGGAAATGGAACAACCTAAGCATCCTTCACTCAATGAATAATGAAAATATGGTATATATCTACAGGGAATTCTACTCAGCTGTAAAGAAAAATGAAATCAAGTACTTTCCAGGTAAATGTAT
Source organism: Peromyscus maniculatus bairdii (assembly GCF_049852395.1). NCBI lineage: Eukaryota > Metazoa > Chordata > Mammalia > Rodentia > Cricetidae > Peromyscus > Peromyscus maniculatus. Next base: position 22,085,521 of record NC_134858.1, read on the forward strand.
GACACTGGGCATATTATATTGAGTGAGGTAACACAGACACAGAAATGCAAACTTCATATATTCTCTCTAATTTGTGGTTGTTAGCTCCAAATCTATAGGTGTGAGTATATACCCTAGAGCAATCACAAAAATAAGGAAAGTAAAAGGGAACAGAGATTGGAGGAGAAGGCCTAGAATGTGGACCAGCAGGATATAGATGTTATAAAGAGAAAATGGGAGAGAGGGTAACTGGGGAAGGAGGAGAGAAGGCAAAAGAGGAGAGGATGCTTCTAAGGATGTTTTTAAAAGATGTAGGGAGTCATTATATTTACCTAAACTTATACTACACACACTCACACACATTTTTTATTTGTGTGTGTGTGTGTGTGTTTGTGTGTGTATAATTAAGCTTGAACTGATCCAGAGCTTCAACCCTGAGGAATGGCTCTCATACTATCAGAAGGTGCTATGTAATTTGTCAAGGGAGAGGAACATTCTGTAGTCCTACTCTGCTGTCAAGCACATTAATTACAACAAGGACTGTTGTGCACTGGTGAAGGACATTCCTACATTGGTGAAACAGTGGCATTTTTATCTTGGGGTTACCAACTGCTATCTAAATGGATTTAAAGTCTTCTCAACAGAGCCGGGCGGTGGTAGCGCACGCCTTTAATCCCAGCACTCGGGAGGCAGAGCCGGGCAGATCTCTGTGAGTTCGAGGCCAGCCTGGGCTACCAAGTGAGCTCCAGGAAAGGCACAAAGCTACACAGAGAAACCCTGTCTCGAAAAACCTAAAAAAAAAAAAAAAAAAAAAAAAAAAAGTCTTCTCAACAGGAGAGAAATTATAGCTGGTACTATAAGCCTAGCCAATGGCCTAAGGCTAGTGAAATCATAGACCTGACATAAGAACGAATTACTGCAGCTTTGCAAAGTCAGTGTAATTCTCCAACTGCACTCTAAATACTCATCCTTATGCCCTCAGATGAGGTTAGCTCTCATGCCTCATCAGAGAGACTTCTTTTCTGCCATAAAGAGACTGTCCCAGAAATACTAGCTAGTCAAATGCAGAGAACAACTGGCTGTGGACTGCCAGCCCCATCTACAATACAAACTTTGCACTTAAGGCTCAAGGAACATACACACTTTGGAAGAGGAGGCAGAGGGTTGTTACAACCAGAGGACCAGGAGGTCTACTGTGAGACTGTGCATTCTATCTATGACAGGGAAGCTACACCCAGGAAATCTCAACTACATAGCTGCCTGAAGAAGACCTGGAAAATCCCAACAACAGTTGACATCGCACCATAGATGGAGGAAATCCAATGGAACTTTGGATTCCCACCCTAGATGGTCTTCCCCAGGGATGTGCCTCCTGATTGGTTATTCAATACCAAGTGGTCATCCCTGGGAACGTACACGTACAAGCAGCACTGAACTGACTCAGAAGGTTTGAGGAATATGTCTATTTACTTATATGTATGACTTATATGTCGTTTACTTACATGACTACAGTGGTTAAAGAAGAGGAAGCCATGAATTTGGAAGAGAGTGAAGAGGAATAGGGAGGAAGGGAGCAGAGAAGGGGTAAATGATATAATCATAGTTTAGTTTTTGTTTGTTTGTTTGTTTGTTTTTTAAATGTGATGAAGCTTTAAGAGCCAAAACACATTGTGCTTCCATAATCCAGATGTATAGGCCAGTAGAACCAAGTAGAAATTACCAAAGTAAATGCATTTGTGTTCAACTGATTTTCAGTAATGATCCCAGATATACACAAAGGGCAAAGGTTATGCTCCTCAGAGACTGGCACTGGGGAGAGCAGACGTATGTGAAGAAGAATGAAATCAGTCCTTTATCTCACATCAAACACAAGGAAACTCAAAATGCATTAAAAATTTAGACAGAGGACTCAAAATTGTAAAACTACCAAAATAAAATATAAAACAGAACTCTCCATGGGATTTGTCCAGGCGAGAAAAATTTCAATATGATCTTAAAAACACAAGTAACCAAAATAAAAACAGACACTTGGGAGATATATCAACCTAGGAAATGTTTCTGCCTATCAAAGGGAATAATAAAATGAGGCAACGACCTATGAGATGGGAGAATATTTGTAAACCAAACTCTGATTTTTTTTTTTGCAAAGGCATTATTAACAAGGGCTAGAGAGATGGCTCAGTGTTTCCAAGCACAGCCTGCTCTTTCAGAGGACCCCAGTTCAGTTCCTAGCACCCACACAGTGGCTCACAGCTGTCGCTACCTCAAGTTCTAGAGGATTCAACACCACTTTCTGTTCTCCCTGGTCCCTGAGTGCATGTTGTGTCCATACATTCATCCAGACAAAACACAAATACATGTAAAATGAAAATAAATCTTAAAGAAGTATTACCAGAGTACATAAGGGATCAAAGCAAGCCAGTAACGAGTGTTACAGCTTATGACTAGTTGAAGTGCATCCTTCCAGGGTTTATATGACTGAAAGCTGGGCCATGAAGAAGGGGGAATATTGGACGTACCAGAACCTGACAGAGGTGGGGCCTAGTGGAAGGCCCCTGGTCGTTGGGAATGTGCTCTTGGGAGGTAGTTCCTGTAAAAGATGTAAAACCAGGTTCCATTCCTGTTTCCTATTCAACCTGTGGTCCTCCTTGCATTCCCTTTCCACCATTGACCATCAGCCACAGAGTCCTTGTCAAAGCCAGAGCTCAGCTTAACAGACCCTCGCTCTGCTATAAACTCTTTCCTTTATAACATTAGTCAGTGTTGGATATTTTATGATAGCAATGAAAATCTGACTAATACAGTCAAAAAAATCAATAAAACCCAAAGGACATGAATAGCCATTTCTCAGAAGGAGGCATATGGATAGCCAAGAGGGATTGAAAAAATACTCAGCCTCCCTAATCATCAGGAAATGCAAATAGAAACTGTAATAACATGTATAACCTCTTGCCTTTTAGATAAGGATGGCTATTATTAAAGGCAAAAATTATCAAGGGTTGGCAAGGGCATGGGAAAGAGGCAACACTGATGCCTCTAATACATGAAACATCCTAGGAGTTCATCACGAAATGAGTGGATAAAGAAATGGGATACACACACACACACACACACACACACACACACACACACACACACTTGTACACATGTACACATACTCATATATACTCATATACACAAACACATACATATATAACGAAAACACATGTGTGTACATACACTCATACACACAGACACTCAGTGAAGTGTTATTCGGAATTTAAAAGAGAAGAAATCTTATAATCTTCACCGTAAGTGGAATAGGGCAGGCACAGAAAGAAATATACATTATGATCCCTCTTATGTTAAGCTGATGTAAACAGAACAAAGTTCTTACCAGATTCTCTAGAACGGACACACTAGAAAGATACTGGTCAAAGGACATGACATTTCAGCTACAGGTATAAGTTCAAGAGAACCATCATTGCATGTCATGATGCTCACAGTTGATGAAATATTTTGTGTACTGGGCAATTGTTAAAAGGTTGGAGTTTATGTAGTCTTACCACAGAAAATAAGCATGTGATGGAAGACTTGTTAACAGCCTGCTTTAGCCAGCCCTTGGTGAGCACAGGTGCACATCTTGCTGTGAGCCGTGAATTTAAAAAGGTTGACCTGTCAGTTTAAATACATGAGTAAAGAAGTAAATAAACAAAAATTCAATGACTTTAGAACTGCTGGTTTTCAACAAAAAATATGACATATGAAAAGCATCAAGAGAGAAAGTCTCATTTACAGGAAACATTGCAAAACATGAAATTATTCATGAGGAATTCCAGCCAATGAGTGTGCCACATGAAGATTTAGGATAAGCTAATTACATATGGACAGTGAACTGAAGCACATAGGCCATTTTTTTTGCTAAGAGGTAAATAGCAATAAACATTTAGAATGTTAAAATGGATCATACAGAAATCTGAGAATAGAAAGACAAAACCTCAAAAGAAAAAAATCATTTGCCATGTGAAAAACAGTCCCAAGATCAACCACATTCACAGCACAGATGTAATAAGCTAAGTCTTAATAAACTGAAAATCTAAATGAATCCACACAACTTTCCCAACTGCTCTGGTAGAAAACTAGAAGGCAATCAGTAAAGGGCAAAACATTTCAAAATAATCTAGGGATTTTTAAAAATTCAAAGGGACTTTAACGATTTTGAAACAAATTGAAATACAAGGGATATATACATAAAGATATTTTAAAACCACTGAGCAGGAGTGTGTTAGCAACAGTAAATTGTACTAAGAAAGGAGAGAGAAACACAATGCATAGCCTGGCTTCGTGCCTCAAGGAGTGAAGGAAAGAATAAAATCAACCCAAACTCAGCAGAAGGAAGGACTCATGCTGCAAGAGAATAGGAAAGGGGAAACTGGAGAGTCAACAGTACGGAGGGAAGATCAATGAAACAGAGTTCCTTTATGAAAATGAAAATTAAATTCATCATTTTCACTTATAAAAATAAAAATTCAAATCAATAAAATTAGACGTTATAGAGAACATTAACAATAACATCACAGAAATCACCAACAGTCTTGGGACAACTATGAATCAGAATATGCCAACAAATCAGGTCACATGAAAGAAACTGATAAACTCCTAGAAATGCTTAAACCACAAAGATGAAGCAATCAATTAATATAAAGTTTAAAGAGAGCAATAATGAATACCAGATTGGATAGTAATCAAACAACTCCCCACTAAGAAAAGCCTAGGCCCAGATGTCTTTATTGATTTATTCTCCAAAATATTTTTAAAAAGAATTAGCACCCATCTATCTCAAACTCTTCCAAAAATTTGGGAACTAGGGAACGCATCCAAATTCATTTTATAAAACTGGCATCATCTTCATACCAAAACTGAAGCACTACAAGAAACAAAACCAAGAGGCTAATGTCTCTTATCAGCAGAAATACAAGAAAATAAAAAAGATGCTAGTGAAACAATTTCCATAATACATTGAGGATCCCACATCTTAAACAGGTGGAAGTTATTTCACAGGATGCAAAAAGAGCTCAATATTCAGAAGTTTATATATATATGTGTGTGTGTGTGTGTGTGTGTGTGTGTGTGTGTGTGTAATATATTTATATACATGTTATATATAAATATATATATATATATATAAATATACAGAATACAATACATCTTAAGATCTGGAATGGCAATCCATCCAGCATTTTTTTTACTGTAGGATTGTTTGGCTATATGGGGTCTTTTATGGTTACATGTGAATATCAATTTTAGGATAGCATTTTTCTATTTTTGTGAAAAATGATATGGAGATTTTGATTGGGATTGTATTGAATCTATAAATAGCTTTTGGTAAAATGGTCAATTTCACATTATTAATTCTACCAATCCCTGAGCATGAGATGGTTTTCCATTTTCTAGTGTCTTTCTCTAGCTCTTTCTTCAGATGTTTGAAGTTTCCATTGCAGAGGTGCTTCATTTTGTCAGTTCTGTTCATTCTCTTTTTTATTTTCTTTAAGTCCCTTGTGAATGGAAGTATGTCCATGACCTCTTTCTCTATATGTTTTTTGTTGGTTATAGTGATGTCTTCTTGGTTAACTGTTCCCTTGATCAGAATGACTTGTCCTACTTTATCTCTTTAATTACTTTTAGTTTGAAGTCTATTTTGTCAGATAGTAAGACAGTGATGCTTGCTTGCTTCATGGTCCCATTAGAGTCGAGTATTTTTATCCATCTTTTTACTCTAAAGTGGTACCTGTCTTTAAAGCTAAGATGTGTTTCCTGCTGAGAACATGGAGATGGGCTTTATTTCTTGTCTCCCATATTCATATGTGAGGGGGGGGGGCATCCACCGGAGTGTTAGAATCCCAAGTTGTCACATCTTCAAAAAAAAATGACTCTCCCTATCCTGGAAACTATCTCTTGCATAGTCCTCAGTAAACAGTGGGTCCTGGACATCATCTGCCATGTCTATGTGGGTTTGATTGATTTATCAAGTCTTATATAGGTGACCCTTGCTGCGGTTAGTTCATGATTATGATGGTTATGTCATGTCCAAATGACAGAGCTTTGCATCACTCTTCTCCTTCCCCTGGATCTTGCATTCATTCTGCTTCCTCTTCCAAGATCTTCCCTGAGGCTTGGGTGGGGCTAGTTGAGGGGATGATATAGATGGCCTGTTGGGCTGAGCACTAAGTCTCTTATTGTCAGTACTTGGAAAGTCATGCATCACTCCACTGATGGCTGCCCACTGCAAAAAGAAGTTTCTCTGACCAAGGTTGAGAGCAGCCCACATCCGTGTATATAAGCAGGGGCTTTGCTACATAACCATTTAGCAAAATAACAACAGCAGATTCTACCCTGGGGCTTATGAGCTCCACAGCCATGGACTTTTGACCAGGATTACAGTTTGAGGCATGAATCTCTTTCTGTGGAACAGACTTTAAATCTGGTAAGAAAGTGGTTAGTTACCCCCATTACTCTTGTGCCACTATTGCACCAGTAGGCACATCCTACCTGGCAAGTCACTACTGCAGCATGCAGGGTCTAATGGTGAGTACAACCACTGATGTGTTTTCTTCCCCAGCAGCCCCTACAGTGCCATCCAACATCATGACACAAAAGCTAGCCAACATGAAGGAACTTTGCTGGCCAGTTTGAGGTAGACTTCTGTACTCTTCAATCAAAGTGAGTTATACCTTGATATGAGTTTCTGGATCACCTGTGTTGAACTGGTGTTTGAATTTGTAATTTTTTATTATTCTAACTTTGCTGGGTTTGAAAGAGCTAGGATATACTTGAACCTCAGTCCGGTGGCCAGTTGGTGATGATTTATGAGACAGGTAGCTGAGGCAATTCCACTTCAGCTTGGGAAAGGCACAGGCTCTGAGCTGCCCAGCAGGGGCTTTGTGTGGGTTAGGAGAGAAGAGAGTGAACTGTGGGGTGTGGCCTCTGATCTGAGGGGCAATTACTCCAGGCACTGCTAAGCCAGAGGGCCTGGGAGGTTCAGGTACTGGAGATATGGCATTCGGATTAGGGAAGCTGACTGATGCTCCACAAGAGTCCTGACATGCAATGGTTTGAGTACCAGGGAGTAGAGGAGGTAACCAACACGTCTTGATACAGAGATGTAAGGTGCCAGCAAGGGGATAGGTGAGATCACTTCCTGTGTGGCAAGCAGATGCTCCATACAGGCTCTCAGGTAGTAGGGTTAGACTGCCAGACAGAGGGGATGAAGTGATGGCTCTGTAGTCGAGATCGTTTACTCTTCTTCTAGGGGACCTGGACTTGATTTCCAATGCCCACATGGCAGCTAACCACTGCCTGCAGTGCCAGAGGATATGATGTCTTCTGGCCTCTGCACGCACTGTGTGGATGTAGTGCACAGACATACATGTAGGCAAAACATCTATATCCATAAAATAAAAATAAATAACTCTTTTATTGAAATACCAGAGAGAAATGAGGGTTTTACCTGCTCAGTGAGTAGGGGCTTGCCCAGGTCCTCAGATGGTGGGAATGGAGTGCCAGGGAACAGGGTAGACAATTACTCTGCCTATCCAGCAAGTAAATCCCTCTGAGGGTCCTGGATGGTGGACTTGAATTGCCAGAAGGAGGGGAGAGTATGCCCTTCCTAAGAGGAAGGGACTGGCATTCCCTCCAGAGGGAAAGCAGGGCTCAACTTTCAAAGCAAGAGATAAAGTTCTGCAGGGAACAGCTTGAGGCAGGGAACAGCTTGAGGCACGGCCTGGGATGGTGGCATTCATGTGCCCAAGGGAGGTGAGAGTGAGGGCTTTGCCTGGAAAGACAACAGTGTGAGACCTACAAAGTAGAAGACTTCAACCAGCAATACAGGCAGTGGGGCTCTGGGAAGGTGACATGGTTGGGGTTCCAGAGGGAGGAGGAGAATGGGCCTACTAGCAACATGAGCAACCAGACTTCTGGGAAGGCTGTCGGGTTCCAGAGGGAAGAGGAAGAATGAGTTCCACAGGCACTATGAGCAGTGGAAGAAGGAATGAAGGCCAAGAAGTTCTAGACGCCCACCCACTGAGAAATAGATAAGCAAATTTGGGTGTGTAGTGACTGATATCTTAAACTTCTATATAACTATTAAATAATACTCACATATGTAAAATTGAAAAAAAATGTTTAAGTGAGTATCAAAACGAGTTAATTGCAACACAAATTCTGTCTACTGAGAATGATATTAATGCCTTAGGTCTCTACACAGAAAAGAACTGGTCACAATAGTTGCAGTTACCACTAAGGTGTTCTGTAAAATATTTATGTGTGCAATAAAAATAAAATATTTAAACATAAACAGATATTGTACCTTTTAAAATATTCACTATGAATCACAAACAAATGTAATACTATAAAACTATTATGGGATAACTAGACAATTTAAAAGACAATAATATAAAAAGCAACCCTCTTAAAATGGGGGAAAATAGGGATGTCACTGAAGATGGCAAACATGGGTCTCATTGGGGAATTGCAAATCAGAACAATACAGTACCACTATTCCCATGTTATACAATGGCCAGCTTAAAGAGAAAATAACAACACCAAACATTAACAAGGATGTATATTAACAAAAAACTTGCACTCACTGTTGATAGAACTAAAAATGAAAACCAACTTGATAGATCCTTACAAAGTTAAGCATAATCTCACTGCACAGCTGGGCAATTACGATCATAGATATTTGTGCAATTGACTGGGCAACTTATGTCCACACAACCTGCATAAAGGTAGTTTTAGCAGCTCTCATAACAGTCACCAAAACCTGCTACTAACCAAGATGTCCATCAACCACTCAATGGAAGAACAAAGTTTGCCATGTCTGTGTAATATGTCGATGAATATTTTTTCTAAAATATAGGAAAAGAAGCTGCCAAAGCACATGGAGGAATACTAAATCACATATTTACATGAAAGGAGCCAATCTGGTCGGCTAAATACCATGTGACTCCAGCTATGTCACAGCCCCAGAAAGGCCAAGCTGCATTAAAAAATCAATCAGAGGTTACCAGGGATTTTCAAGAAGAAAGGATGACTAGACACGCATAGGGCATGGCTAGGTCAGTGATGCTCATCTGTATAAAACTGATGGTAGATATGTGCCATCACTCCACTGTCAAAGCCTGCAGAACATAGTGATGAAGACTGAACCTTAGTTATTGATAATATATCAAGACTAATCAATCAGTTTAATGCCACACCAATGCCAGATATTGACAGCAGTGGATATGTGTAAATGTGATGTGGGCAGCACAGGAATTCTCTGTACTGTTTATAGGATTTCGTAAACTAAACTTTCTCTAAAGCACAAAGGACATGATTTTAAAGTCAGTCCAAGAATACTAGTGTACATGAACACAATCTGGCATTTTTCTGAGTAAAATCACTCTGCTCCCAGAAGTCGAGTCTCACTTCTCTTTGCAGAATTCCCTTGCATGTCACATTCCCTGGGTCATGTCTGTCAGAGTCGGGGGTGGGGTGGCAAGAAGGCTGACTTGTCCTCCGGCAGCCATCTGCTCTCTGAATGGCACCCCATATGCTGTTGGTGTATAGAGTTCCCATTGTTGACATTTATGAATTGACTATAATTGTACTGTGATTTCCTTCTTTGCTTGAGTTAATTAGGAAGATGTTTAAATTTCTAAGTGATATTTTTTTAAATGTTACTTATTTCAGCTTCATCACTTGTTTGAGATATGTGAGTTGAATACAGCCCACTTTTTGGATTCTATGACAATTTTTCTTTGTTGGTAACTCGGTATCTGACCAAATTTTTTTTATGTCGTCTAGAGTCTAGATATTTTGCATTCTGTACTATGGAGCTCAATTTTTCCTGTTTGCATTCTGTAGGCAATTTTAGCTGTAAAGCCTTGAACATTTATTTTTGTTATATATATTTAATGTTACATCACTTATTACATCTAAGTTTATCAGTATTCTAACACCATTATGTGTTATATCTTTTATCACCTTGTCACATAGGATGCAGCTAGCTTTGAATTTGATTGGTATCATGCAGTATTTTAATAAAGGCCTTTTAAATTGTATTAGTTGTTTGATATGCCCCGACCACTCTTTTGTTTTTAAATTTCAATGATATTTGTTTTTATTGGTTTCTATACTGAATAGAATACAATTAGACCATGGGGAAGGTTTTTGTTTTGAATAGTCTTTGTTTGAATGAAAGAGATCAGGCCATTTATATTTACAAGGGGAAACAGTGCCTAGTATTATCCCAGTAACTTGTTGTCACTGTTCTCTTTGAAGTCTTGCTCTTTGAGTATTTGTTTCAGATGTAGTTAGTAATTACGGGAATCTAAAATAATTTTCTCCCAGGACATCTGCACCTTAACTCTGGGAGCCTATGCCTGCTACCCACCATATGTGACAGAAAGGGATTTGGCATTGTGACTAAGGATTAGAAATGTGGGATTCTCCTAAATTAATTCAGGAAATCCTAAAATGTAATCGTAAGAGGAAAATACAGATCTGACATACAAGCAGAAGAGGAGCAACTGTAGCATGAGGGAAGGATTGCATTGAAGGCCACAAGGGTAGAATGCTGGCAGCAGCCTGAAGCTCAGACACTGGGCATGGATTCTCCCCCAGAGTCTTCAGAGGAGGCATAGCCCTGCAAACATCTTGATTTGGGGCTAGTAGACCTGTATTAGATTGCTGGTCTCCAAAGCTGTGAGAGAAATAAACTGATGCTTTCTAAGCCACCGAGCCTGTGGCTATTGCCACAGTAACCACAGAAGGCAGAGAAATTCATTTTTCTCCATTTTAAGTTTACTTCATTGTAACTTCCCTTTGTCTTTAGATGTAATCTCTATCAATGGCAGATAGAAAACTATATAAATAGCATCCTGAGTGAGGTAACACAGACTCAGAAGGACAAACATGCTATGTACTGACTCATAAGTAGATACTAAATTTACATTTACTAAAATTACATTTTAGTAATTTACTAAAATTACATTTACATTTACAGCAAAGGATAACCAGACTACAACCCCCAACTCCAGAGAAGCTAGCTAACAAGGAGGACCCAAAGAGGGACGACTAGATCTCCCTGGGAAGGGGAAATAGATGAGATCTCCATGAGTAAACTGAGGATGAGAGGTGGGCAATGGAGGGTAGGGGATGGGGGATGAGAAGATAAGGGAACGGGATGGTCAAGCTGGAAGAGACAGAGTGGGAGAGCAATGAAAGAGATACCATGACAGAGGGAGACATCATGGGGATAGTGAGAAACTGGGTGCTAGGGAAGTTTTCAGGAATCCACAAGGATAACCCCAGCTTAGACTACTAGCAATAGTGGAGAGAGTGCCTGAACTGGCTTACCCCAGTTAATCAGATCAGTGAATACCCTGTCATCATAGAGCCTTTCTCCAGTACCTGATGGAAGCAGATGCAGAGATCCACAACCAAGCACTAGGCCAAGCTCCATGAGTCCAGTTGAAGAGAGAAGAGGGATTCTATGAGCAAAGGGCATCAAAATCGTGATGGGGAAACCTACAAAGACAACCAAACCAAACTAGTGGGAACTCATGAAATTTAGATCAACAACTGTGGAGCCTCCATGGGACTGGGCCAGGTCATGTGCATAGCAAGACAGTTGTGTAACATGATCTGCTTGAGGGGCCCCCTGACAGTAGGATCAGAATCCATTCCTTGTGCATGAGCTGGCCTTTTGGAACCCACTTCTATGATGGGACACCTTAAACAGCCTTGAGGCAGGGGGAGGGGCTTGGACCTGCCTCTGCTGAATGTACCTCCCCATGGGAGGCCTTGCCTTCTTGTAAGGGGAATGGGGGGGGGTGGGCTGGGAGGGGGAGGCTGGAAGGGCAGGAGGAATGAAGAGAGGGGATCTTTGATATGTAAAATGAGCTTTTTTTCTTAATAAAAAAAAACTATATAAATATCCAAGTGAGGACTTAACAACACCTCACTCTTATACTTTCCCCTCACACAACTCTCCAGATTCTTCCCTGGAATATTCATTCCATGTTTATATTCCTAACTATCTGGTAAGCATCTTGTTTTTTTGATGTCTTCCTTATATGACATTGTTGTTTTATCCCCTTTCTTCTTAATTTTGAAACAGTTCTTACTCAGTTTCCTCATGAGGATTTTGGAAAGGGGGGGGTGTTACATTTCCTTCCTTCATACATATCCAAAAAAAGCTGTTCTGTGCATTGGCATTGAAATTAAATTTACAAAATTCTTGGATCACAACTTTTCTTTCAAAATCCTGAACACATTCTCTGGCATTTGCTTTTTTATAGAGAAGCATGATAATTTGTGATGTATTTCTTTTAGATACGTTTATTTTATTTTACTGTACCACCTAGATGTTTGAAGATGTTTCATCTCCAAAGTTAAATACTCTTTTCAGCTATGTCTCAATGTTAGTATCATCTTTGTTAATATTGCCCGCAGCCCTAAAAATCTGTTTTCAGTGACTTTTCTTCCCATCCCAGATTCTGAACTGTGGCACCACCTCCCTCAGGACAACACAGATGTTCAAGACTCTTAGAAACTGACCATTACGATCTTCTCCCCTGCTGCCCCCCCCATCCTTTCATGCCACCTTCTTGGCACCATGTGGTCAGCCCAGGCCACTCTAAATCCACGGCTCACACACAGAACACCAGTTCTCTTGAAGGAGGCATTGGTCTGACTTTTTTCTTTAAACTTAATCAAACTCTTTCAGTTTCTCCTTTGGTTACTTTTTATACAAGAAAATTTCTTTTGATGTCCTTCAGGGGATGGGGCATCCATCTCTGGTCATTCTTTCCAACCCTCTCCCTGCAACATTAATTCTGGAATGTGTTTGTGGTTATGTTATAGAGATAAAAATAAAATAAAGAATGACACAGATGCTCCTGACTTCTGATGACCCAGTGTGTGATTTTTAGAATGTGTGATAGGACGCCCTTGTAATCAGGGTTTTTGCTTTCAGCACAGGAGCTAACCAACTTTGTAGTATGAGATAGGCTGTGTGTGATGATTCTGCCTGATTGGAGGCTAATATAAGTGTTCTCAACATATGTAAAGCAGGGTAAGCTATGATGTTCACAGGACATTAGTGTTCTCAAAGGCTCTATCAAATGAGTACATTTCAGGTAGCAATAGCTCTAACTGAATAGTAACCTAAGCTGAAGTGCAACTATAATGGGTTGATCTACTATAGTTGATTATAATGCAATTGTAATTTGTTTGAGCTACTGAAAGAACAACAAAGATACAAACTCCAAACAAATACGATCACCAAAGAGAAAGCCAGACTCTCACCCCTACACTCCCATCTTCTATGGCCCCTATATTCATCCACAAAAGGAAATATCTCACTGGCTTAGGTTACTCCAAAAATTTCCATTGAGATCAGACTTACTGACATATTTAATCTTATAATATTCTAAATATGAACCTGTCACTGAAGAGATATTAGCTTACATCCCAATTTCTTCCTCTACAGAGAAGGCAAATAAGACTGTGTCCGTGATATGTAGAGGGTGTGGATCAGGTTAGCCAAAGGCGAGTAGGAGGAGGGAAGCCAGGCTCGGAAGCTCAGGCCACATACAGCTCTACTAGAGCCCTGGAGGAAGGGGTGAGCTCTCCAAGAGTGGTGCTGGGGTAAATGACTGGAACAGCGTGTGGATGGACTCCCGGAAACCAGAACCCCTCTTTCACCTCTCACCTACTCTCACTGATAAAAGGCAAATGGACTTTTGTTTCTAATGATTCTGGAATGTCAACTGTGGCAGAGAAAATTAGGTTAGCTTTAAAAGTCAATTACAGATAAATGTACCAAGCAAATGTCAAGAGGGGCTGATCCCGAAATCTGGAATTTCCAAGAAGCCAGTGAATGCACTGAGGGAGCCGTGACCATTCTCCCTCTCTCTCTGGTAGCAATGCAAAGTCCAGCAGCAAAACCCAGATCTGCTTCCAGCAGGGAGGGCCCGACAGTGCCTCTCTCTCTCTCAGCCCTCACCAACACCTTGGTTCAAGCCTCTGGTCTCTAAATAGCAAGAATGCTATGTGCGTTACCTCTCCCATCTGAAGTCACAGGTGTCCTCTGCTTCCTGCCTTAGGTTGTCCTGCTCTATGCCTCTACCTACGTCCTGGTGTCCCTCAGCATAGACAGATACCATGCCATCGTTTACCCCATGAAGTTTCTTCAAGGAGGTGAGCAAGCATTCTTTCATAAAGATCCTTTCATGGAGTGGGATTATTTTTTGTTAATATTTTATTAATATTTTTCTCTCCTCCAACCATGCCTTTCTTTTCTTTCTCTTCTCTTTGTTCTCTTTCTCCTCTTCATTCACTGCCTAATGGTCTGGGTGTCCACATATACACAAAGAAAGTTGGGGTGTCTGGGGAATGCTACCTGATCCTGGCCCCATTAGAGAACTCCTTGGTGGCCCCATGCTGTGGCTCTTCACCTCAGGGATGTGTTTCCACCTAGTCCCTTACAGCCCTGGCAGCAAGCATACCCTTACAATGAAATATGTATTGTCTCTTCATGTTCTTCATTTTCAAGAAACAAACACCTGGCTTTCCTTAACCCAAATCCACAAAACTGGAAAAGTGTTGTTAATTTACTGAAAACAAAGGAACTTCCTCCTTAGTCCAGGATCCTGAAAAGAAAAAAGCAGATGGCGCTCACATAATGAGTAGTGCTAGGAGTGTTTCTTGAGGGTGTCCAGTGCACGTGCAGGAGGGGAGGCAGAGCCCAGGAAGCTGGGAGTCCAGAGGTATGGAGGCACCATGAAGGCTCACCCACAGCCAGCTCCTGTGTTCTGCACTTTCTGACCAGACAGTAGGGGTGGAAGCCTGCTTCCAGGGGGAGGAGCTTGAAGATGCTGCTGATGAAGAGATTCTGTGGGTTCCCAGGAGCCATCAGTGATTGGCAGTGAGCACTGTAGAGGACCAGATAGCTGCCCTCTGCTCTGCACACAGGCAGACCTGGCCTCATGGGTCTCTAGCCTTCTCATACACCCATAGAAACTGAAATATCACTCGAAAGACAGGCAGAAATCAGGTATCTTTTAAATGTGACAAAAGCTAAACTGGAGAAAATATATAATGCATTTAAAATGCTCCCAAAGAATTCACACACACACACACACAGAGAGAGAGAGAGAGAGAGAGAGAGAGAGAGAGAGAGAGAGAGAGAGAGAGAGAGAGAGAGAGAGAGAGAGAGAGCAAATAAACCTTCAAATCCATTGGAAAAGAACAGGTTTGTTAATACATAATACTGTACTAGCTCTATAGCCAGTTGAAAACATTAATTCCCCATGTCACAGCTAATTAAAAACAGACCCTGTTGGACCAGAAAAGCCAGTCATTCAAATACGAAGGCCTAAGAGAACATAATGACAAACCTTCCGTCATCTTAACAAGGAAAGGGACTTTCTAGGAACCATGCTGAAAGTAGAAGCAGTAAAGGAAACCATTTGTCACTTCATCAAGGTCCTAAATGATTTATACAAATAAAAACCATGAACTAGATAGAGCACAGGGACACATGGGTGAGAAAAAATCAAAAGACGAAGAGCTAATATCTTTCTTATGACAATTTTGGCAAAGACATAAGAACATCGACTGAAAAAAATAGAAAAAACATGAGTACAGATCAAGAAACAAAGAAATAATTAGGAGGCACACAGAAGTGTTCATTTTGACTGCTAATTAAAGAATTGCAAAGTTTAAACATGGGGAGAGGAAATTGTACCAGCCAGCTAAATGAGATTAAAAGAAGAATCGTGGAGCTGTGTATAGTGGGATACATGTGGGCCTGTACCCCCACATGGGAGCTTTACCCTACAGCAGAAGGGTCACACCCATTTCCCTATGAGGAAACTGAGGCTTCTGGGGACACTGACAGGTCCCAGTGGCTGTCACAAATCAGTCTCTATAGTGGCCCTTGTGTGCTCCCCAAGCATGTTTGTTTCCAGGTGCTCAGACATCTTTCTCTTTTCTTTAAGCAGAGAAGCAAGCCAAAGTCCTCATTGGGATAGCCTGGAGCCTCTCGTTCCTGTTCTCCATCCCCACACTGATCATATTTGGGAAAAGGACACTCTCCAATGGGGAGGTGCAGTGCTGGGCGCTGTGGCCAGATGACTCCTACTGGACCCCATATATGACCATCGTGGCCTTTCTGGTGTACTTCATTCCACTGACCATTATCAGGTGAGAACCCAGGGGGCTGGACCCAACCTGATTGCTTTTCTACTTTACATCTTCAGATCAGCCACTGTTCCAGAGTCCTTTGGAAACTTGTTGGAATGCAGGATTCTATCTAAAACTCCCATGGGCTTAGCCCTGTTCTGCAGCAGAGTTGAGGAAAGCAGAGCATTTACGGATCGTGTACTCAGATGCATGCATTGTGCCAAGTGGCTGATCCCATCTTCACAGTGCCATCCTGTGAAATAAATTACTTCATTTTCTGAAAAGTAAAACTTAAAAACTTAACATCACACATTATTGAAATCCTGGTCTGTCTGATTACACACCCTGTTCACTCTTTTATATCATATGACCTTTCAAATACAAATTATAATACTGGCTTTAGGGATCTTGGAAATTAAAAACAGACATACTTAAAACAAATTGAACAGGAACATGCTATAGGATATCAGTGCATGCTTGAGTATATGGGCACATCACTAACACTTCTTGCATACCACAGCTGAAGGACAAAAGGACTCCAGGAAGAGAAGGCAAAGGCAAGGGAGGAAACAAGCTCCTTGGTGACCAAAGGTTAGAAATGAGGTGGAGGCAGTAAGTGAGCAGGTAGATGGTGTCTGCCAGGGAGAAATAGAGGATGACCTTTTCTCTGTGGCTGGAAGAAGGAAGAGGCAGTTTATTGCAAAAGGCCTTGGCTATCAAGTCACAGAATGTTCCCTCAGTCCTGGGGCTATAGATGACCACAACAGCCTGCTCAAGGTAGGGTCTCACTGACTCACATAGCAAGATACCAGAGCAACAGTGGACCTACCTGTGTGGATGGGGTGCATGGAGAGAACTCCCATGGCAGATGTGCATATGGGACATGGTAGTCCTGAATTTTTTGAGTGTCCATTACCTATCAGAATGGATCACATCAAGCCATAGGAAAAGCAGATCAGTCTTTGGATTGTAGTGTACACAGCATAGTGAAAGAAACAAAAGAGAAATTCTCTCTAATGAAAATTTTTAATGGACCCTTGGTTGTTGCCTAGGAACTCATAGAGCAGGATTTCTAGGTCAAAGATGGCTCACTTTAAGACTTCTGATGCATGTACACTCTACAAACTTGAGTTCTGACAATGTGGAGGATCTTGGCTCTTCTCCCAGCCTAGAGAAAGGTAGTACTATTTCTTTATTTGATCTTTCCCAAATTGTGAGTTAGGAAAATATACCTTATTGCTTTAATGTGCATCTGTTTTACTTACCAGTCAGCTTGGCTATTCCTAAATGTCTCCTGACATCATGGGAAATCACTTGCTGTGTGCCTAGTGTTCATCTTTAGTCTCCTGAAATCCTAGGGCTGGGAGGAACGCAAGGCCTCACCATCCAGCTCTGACATTTTCTCAAGGCTTGTCTTACAGCTAAAGATGGCAGTGGCAGTGATTGGGGCAGCCAGGTCACTAGCTCATTTGAAGTGGGTAGCTGTCCAGTCAGCTTGGCTGAACTGACAAATTAGCATCCACATTTGTTTCAACTTTACTGCTGTCCTCTTTACCAGTGTGAATGGCAGAAGGCTGGGTGGAAAGATGAAGGTCTAAGTGTATGTGGAGAAACTGAGTGGAAGCAGAAAGGCTGGGATCAAAGCAGAAAAGCTATTAAAAGGAGTGTCTGGCACAGCTCAGTAAAGGGAATAAATTCCAGGGGCCAGGCTTGGGCAGAGCTTCGCTCCTGATTGACTTCCCAGCCTTCACCAAGCTGCTCCTCCTAAGTGCCCACCCACCAGGCAGGTGCCTGCCCCAGGAGGTGGCCCAGCTCTTAGTCGCCCTTTCCTGGTTGATTTATGAGATCTGTGACTCTGAAATTTCTTTCCCACATTCATTTGGCTGCTTTTTGCAGGAGGACCACTCCTCCAGCCTGCCTGCTGATTAACTCATGGTTTGTGACTGTGCTTCCAAAGTCAAGACCGAATCTGTTTGGGAAATAGTTTCGGAGGGGAGTTTCACTCAGCTCTCACCACACCAGGGCCTCCATTAGACCTGGTCCGGCTTCCGGGCTGTTGGTGACCTTCCATATCCTTGAGCTTCTTGGAAGCATTTCCTGTCTGACAGGAAGCCAGAGGGTCAGCCACCAGCTTTGCTTCTTTCTAGGCCAACTGGCTTCTCTCTCTGGGGGCCAAGCGTCCCCCACCTCTTAACCAAGCTCAGGCGCTCACTGCACTGGCTAGACTCCCTCTGGCTCTGTGTGTGTGTGTGTGTGTGTGTGTGTGTGTGTGTGTGTGTGTGTGTGTCTTTCTGTCTCTACCTCTTTGTGTGTCTCTGTATTTTTCTGTATCTCTCCTTCTCTTTCTCCCCCCCCCTTCCTTTTTCTTTCTTCTTTATTTCTTCTTTATTCTGACCTCCCCTGACTTGACTCTCTTGTTGATACCTCTTTTAGGTAAGGTTAAATAAACTCTTAATGCCATGCTTCCCTAAATGAAGAAGCAACTCAGGGGCATTCGCTCACTTTGGTGGCCATACCTCACAACTCCTAAGCCATGCTAAATCTGTTTCCAAATTGACTATGACGATAGGCAAAAGAAAATGTAATCGTTCTTTGAGTGGTTGTTAGTAGTATTTTTTATTTGTTTATTTGAGGCGTTTTATTTGCTTTGCTGGGAGACCTGAGGTTGGGGGAGGGGTTTGAGAAGATGTCACTCTGTAGCCCAGACCATCCCACATGTCACTACATAGCCCAGGGTAGCCTAGGACTCATCACAGCACAGCACCTACTTCAGCCTCACAAGTGGGGGGAGTATAGAGGGGAGCCACCACATTTAACTGTTCTTTTTTGTTTTAGGTTGCATTTCCTTCATTACAAATGAGGTGAAAACATTTATGCTTTGTTACCACTTTTGTGTTTTTCAAGTAAAATACATCCTAACACTCATTTATGTGTGAAAGTTCTCATTTTCTCCATTCTATATCCTTAGAGATATGCTTTTGCAGATGGCCTTTTCCATTTTTAATGTGGGAGGGACTTTGCTTTGGCTGATCCAGAGTGCTGATGTGCCCACCTTGGGCCTTCTGCTCCCCCCATGGTAACTGTTTCCAGAGGACACCTCCCTTGTGCCACCTAGCCCTCAGTGAATCATTCCTCACACCTCGTGGTGGCTATTTCAGGATCCCCCTGCCTTGGTTAGGACGAACTCCTTTAGGTCCTCCATTTTCCTCTCCATTAAGCCAAGGGAGAGTTGTCTGCCAGCCCCAGAGAGAGGGACACCTGGGACCTCTCCTTCCTGGGCTTCTTTCTCACTTCCTTCTAGTCCTCTTTAGAGGTTTGGGATAATGGAGCTGGCAGTATCTACGAATGCAGATTGTTATCTTTTGTTTTCTTGGCCCCCAGTCTGGTATACAGTAAATATTTGGTAAATGTTGGAATAGTTGAGCAATGCAGCCCACATAGTAACCTATACTATTTGTGGCACGTGTGTGTCCTGGTGTCTGTTATCTGTGTCTCTCTCTGTTTCCTTCTCTCTCTCTCTCCCTCCTCTCTCTCTCTCTCTCTCTCCCTCCTCTCTCTCTCTCTCTCTCTCTCTCTCTCTCTCTCTCTCTCTCTCTCTCTCTCTCTCACACACACACACACACACTTCACATGCATGATCCTAACACAGAAATTTCGGATTATTTTGTGCCCACATCACTTCGGGGTATGTTAGTTTATCTATTAATATATACAGAAGGAAGGAGAAGGCGACTTCGTGCCACCTGCGCGAGCTCTCTTGAGAGCTGTGCATGAATAAAATTGTCACAGTGCCATCATCGACTAAATCCGTTCCCAAGGCTTGAAGTCACTGTGACTGACAGCAGAGGCAACACTTGGCTTTTCTGGGTCAAAACAAGCCCTGTTTTCCAGGTTCCCTTGGTGGGGGTGTCTAATTGTTTCAGCAGGGTTGTTTGCCTGGGTGTAATTGCTCGGCTTTCACTGAGCTTAATTTCTTGTGACCCAATTGATTTCTCACCTTCCTATCATTTTCTCTCCCCGAGACAAAGGTGAAGGCAGAAAAGATCCATGGTCACGCTTGCAAAGGGACAAGTGGGAACGCGCACATTAGTTACGGAGCACTGGTTTGTGGTATGTGAGGAAAATCCACTTATTTTGCTTGGGCAAGAGGGCTCAGCTGTGGGGAAGCCCCATGCTAAGGGAGTTTCCTTGGAGTACAAGGCCACTGTGGTTAAAAGGGACCCAAAGACTTGGCCAACACTAGCCATGAGCATGAGGCCTAAGACCCAGGAGCACAGTGGGGCCTGAGTCAATCCATCTTACCAGGAAAGGAAGTGCCACCCTAAATACCATGATCTAGTGGCTAGGGGAAGTCTCCTGTTTTTAAAAGCATGCTCATTAGTTCCCTCCAAGACAGTGGATGTTTGTAGGGGATGTCCGACCTCCATTCCACTTCCACTCCTGGATTCTCCTAGCAGCCCCTCCCCTTGGCAGGACAATGGCTCAAGGACAGATGACCCAGTTCAAGCCAAAGAGCTGAAGAGAATGTGTTCAGGAAAAGGACTCTGGTTTTTAACAAGGAGTATGAGGATGGGGTCATCTCTGCTCCCTTCCTCTCCATGTAAATGCAGAACTGACATAAAGAACCTGCACTGAAGAGCAGCCTGGGAGCTGTGGGAGGGACTGGGGACGTGAAACCTGGACAGCCTGCACTTGAGTTTGCCTTTATGAGAAATGCGTAGTGTCCCAACTACATGACCTGCTCCAGAGCTTTCTGTAGTTTGCTCCAGCATACTCTCTTCCTGACACCCAACTCTTAATACTTGGTGGCACCAGACTTCATCAGCAACAATGGGAGCTTTTCCTCTGCTAACCTTAGAAAAAGCTCCGCTAATTCCATGGCACCAAGTGACATACTAGGGCCATTCAAGACTTCTCTATTCCAAGAGTCCATGGAGCCTGGTACCAGCTATAGATAGAAAACATGCCGTTTTCGTCTAAGTTCCTTTAGGAATAAGTTGTCTCAGCATCCCCTCTCAGAGAATGATTCTTCCTTCATCCCTCCCAAACCCAGCTGCACACAGACTAGCTCATAGCTCTGTTATTCCTCTTGCCTTTTTATATGTTCATTTTTCTAGATATCCCTGTACACATGAACTACATCAATGGCGAGCCATTCCGGCTTCAAGAATATGCCTGTGTGTCTTGGGTCCTTTTCTTCTTGCCTAGAATAAAATATCCTGACAAAGTAGCCTAAGGGAGAAAGGGTTTATTTTGGCTCACAGTTTAAAGTTACAGCTCATCATGGTGCTCCTCATGTCATGGGAGCAGGAGCTTGACACACTGGTCACTTCATGTTCACACTCAGGAAGCAGTAAGTGGGACTGGAGAGATGGTTCAGCAGCTAAGAGCTCTTAGTGCTCTTTCAGAGGATCTAGTGACCAATTCCCAGCACCAGCATGTGGCTCTCAACCATCTGTAACACTAGGCCCTCTTCTGGCCTCCTTGAACATCAGACATGCATGTGATGTATACATGTGAATACAGGTAGGAACACACCCATACCCATAAACACAAAATAAGAACACACACATACATATATATATATATACATATATACATACATATATGTATACACACACACACCCATACATATATATAATAAAAGCAGAGAGTGGTGAATGCTTGTGTTCATCTCATGTTCTTTTCATATAGTCAAGGATCTCAGCCCGGGGAATGTTTCTACCCTACCTGTAGTAGATCAGTTTTTCCACCTTTACCATCCTCCTTAAGATAATCCCAATAAACATGCCCAGAGGCCCATCTTTTAGGTGATTCTAGTCACCAAGTTGACCATCAGGATCAGCCATCACACTATATAACATAAAAGATGTGGTGAATGTTAAGACCAGTTAAGGTGGACAGTCCCATAGGATCTACAGAAGGGATACAAACATGCTCTATGGGTTGAACGTATCAGGAGGATGTCTAGAGGTACAAGAGGCACATGCAATTCTTATGTATCCTAAGGGAAACCTGTGGTGCTCTGTTGGTGAGATAGCACCAGGTGATGGTTAATGGCCCAGGCTGTGGTCCAGCTCTGATACTCTCTACCTGTGTATGAAAACAACTACCAGCACTAATCACAAAATGTTATTGGTGACAGTAAATGGGATAATGTTTAAGGGAGGCTAGCATCATGGTTGACTTTTTATTACACATAGAATGAGGTTCTGTGTTCTACACTCAGAGTTTCCCTAGCAAATAGACCTTCATTTCAATCTCTCTGACATGTCCTAATTGTGGGACCCTAGCTTTGCCATCCATAAAGTGGGGGCTTTATGTGTTTATTCCCATAGCTCATATATGAAATCACAAAGTACGAGCTTGTATGAAACAGAAAGAAAATTATGAAACAGAAAGAAAACACTCACAATTGGCATAGATTGTTGTTCTGTGGTTCCCAGAACCATATTAAGAGATGGGGCTAATATGAGACAAGGAACGCTTTCTGGAGAAACAGAGTCAGCAGGCTCACCAAAGATTAATTATGGCAATGATAGGGTGCTGAGGCATGAGGTAAGAGCCATGACTTCCTTTCCCATCTCGGCACCCCTGAGATCAATGGCAAAGGTTCTCCTGGGTATATTCTTATGTCCCTTTTATCAGGTCACTCCAACTGTGTAACACCAGATCAAGGACAAGTGAGCAACCCTGGCATGACTGCTAATTCTTTCACCAGGCTAGTGCAAAAAGCTTCCTGTCCATTGTCCACCTTTTGTAAATCTCTACTGCATGCCTTAGCTGTGGCTTAGTAGGGACATACAAGACTACATTTAGTGTTCAGCAAGTTAAAATGAGTCTGGGTTATTGGGAAGATGATCACACAATCCAAAGTATTTAGGCAAGGTAATAAGGCTTATTTCTGCAGAGGGTGCTTAACTGCATCAAATCCAGCAACGAAGCACAGCCAATGTGATACCACTAGGTTTTTATTCCTAATGCAAAGGGGTCCTGTGCATCACTCTCGGTGGTCAGAGTTCAGCCTCACATTCATACACTATTGGTTAATTCTAAATGGTACAGTTGATACACAAAATACAATCCTGAACACCAAATGAAACCCTGGACAGAAATTTTGATTTCAGGAAGAGCTGACCCTGGCAGAATCAGAATTTCTGGCAAGCAGGCTCTTTACAATACTGTTTGAATGGAGTTTTGTCTTACATAACCCTTTTGTAGAAAAGACAGTACATTTATTTTACATTTCTCACAAGCACATGTAGGTATGAAATAAAAACTAGAGATCTTCCTCCAGTCAACTTTTTGTCCTCAGAAACAGATGAGTGCTGCTGGTCTGTGCTATCCCAGGACTTAATTGTGCATAAACAAGAATATGTATGTGTGTTTCTTTCTTTCATTTGTTTGCACAAATGTAAACAAATTCTATATATTGAACCAAGTCCAAACTTCAAAACATGTAATCCACCACTTCACTGTCGCTCTCCCAGGAGCCCAGAGTTTCTGTTGAGTACAGAATCAACCTGTGAAAGCACAAACTCTGTGTCTTCTGATCTTCTCATCATTCTGATCCAAAATGAAGGCATGTGGTCTATCCCTGGGATCTTCCAAGAGGGACCTACAAGACTGGCTCTAGGGACAACTAGAACATTCACAGTCCTAAACTGCCTCTGAACTACATAAAGGAGAATGGGTGGTTTAAATTGCCTTCTGTACATTCAGGAAGTAAACTAGACAGTTACAGGGTGAGGTGCTCTCAGGCAGAGAAATCCTTCAGTTTTCACATTTTCAAGGAGCTAAAGTCGCCTGAAAAAGTTACTGAAATCCAAGACACAGGAAAAGTTGTATTCGAAATATCTAAGACTTCCTTTCCTTTCTATGTGACGTAACCTTCAGCACCAGACTGCCATAGACAAGGGTCAGCATAGCCTGTGTTTTTCCAACAGGGTGTCCCAAGGGAAAAAGCTGACTGTGAAATAATAACAGGACAAGAAGTGTTTCACTGCAAAGCAGCATGTAGAGAATGATTGACTATAAACAGACAAAAGGAAATGTATCCCAGAAATAGAACAAGGAGGGGTGAAAAACCCTGGAACGCATTCTTAACAGAGTCCACTGTTCAGGAAAGGAGGTCCCATACTCATTTGGTTGTCTTGCTCCTGTTGGCTGAGAAACCCAGGGCAAAGGTTAAGTCAAGAAGCCACGAGGTGGGAAGAGGCAGCAGGGTGTCGTGAAGTGAGGCAGTAGTGGAGAGCTTTGATGCCCTGATGGGATAGCATCTCATGGAAATGAACTTGCTCAGGCGGGGTCAGGGGTCAAGCTGGCAGCCATCTGTCCTGCATCACCATCACTGATGATGCGTGGTCTCGGCTACCACGGCAGAACAGGGAAAGATTAGGATATCGCCAGGGAAGAGGTTAGAAGATTCCTGTATTTCCAGAGTACATGAACTAAAGTTGGGGAGATTGGCATGGCTCCCACAAAGGGATGATATGCAGGTTCATGACACATCTCCTTTTGTTTGGTAGGGACAGTATTTGACAGATGTGGTGGTTTGAATGAGAATAGCCTCCATGGACTCCTATGTCTGAATTCTTGGTCCCAATTAGTGGAACTGTTTGGGAAGGATTAGCAAGAGTGTCCTTGTTGGGTCACTATGGGTTGGGCTTTGAGGTTACAAAAGCCCACTGCAGGCACAGTGTCTTTTTTCTGCCTGTGAATCAGGATGAAAAGCTCTTGCTCCATCACCATATATGTCTGCTTTCCCCCATGATGGTCATGGACTAACCCTCTGAATCTGGAAGCAAGCTCCCCACTAAATGCTGTATTTTATGAGTTGCCTTAGTCACAGCATCTCTTCACAGAAATGGAACAGTAACTGAGACATCAGAAAAGACCTCCAACTTAACATTAAAAAAAAAAAAAACTTCCTCAACCTCACTTTTCTCAACTTCAATAGGCTCTTTCCCCCTAGTTCTCCATCGAGCCTTGCCTGCTAAAACCCTAACAATAAGCTGATCAATTCTATAGACAAGCGGTGGTGACAGTCAGACAGCAGTTACGGGACAATTTAATCAGAAGGATTAAAATGCAATCTGTGTGTATTTTATCACAGTAAAAGAGAGATTGCAAAGATCTGAGCTAATGGTGAGAAGATAGGAATGAAGGTGCAGATTCTGGGGTCCTTTAGAAGTGAGCATTTGCTCACTCATTAGATGGACAAGTGGAGAAAAATGCAAAGACGCTATTTCGGATGAGTGACTGTTGCTCCTAAGAAGCAGCTTGCCTGGAACAGCAAAGCACAAAGATACATATGCAGTAGCTCCATTTGTCCAGCTAACTGTCAGGGCTGGCCTGGCTTTGTGCTCTTCTTTGTGCCTATAAGTAGAAGAGGAGTCAATTAGACCCAAGTCCTTCATACATAAGACCTTTCTTCATGTTTCCATCATGTATAGAACTAGTTGCCAATGACATTTGAATTAGCAATGAGTTAAACTCTGGAATCATTGCCAGGTAGCATTAATGTCTCATGGTGGTCAGAATCTTACCTTGCACTGTGGTTTGCATGTGCAATGTCCCCTACAGGCTCATGTGGTCTCCTGCTCTTTTGGGTGGTTGTGGAACCTTTGACTGATGAAACTGAACTGAAGGAAGCAGATCTTGGGAGGGATGGAGGTGGGTTCTTAAGGTTAAGAGCCCAACCCCACCTTCTGTTCCACATCTAAACTACACAAATGCAAGCAAGCAGCCTCTCATGACTGCTAACATTGCTGGGAGCTATTCTAGTCTCCATGTGTTCTCCTTAAACCACAGCAAATTTACCCTTCTTCCTCAAGGTTGTTTCTTATCAGATCTTTGATAACAACTAGAAAAGTAACTAATACACCTTGTGTCTCCTTTACCTGGAAAATGAGTTCTGATCTAACAAATGTTCTATTTTGAGCAAAGAAAAGCCTCACTGCTAGCCTTTCTCATTTTTTCCTTCATGGGAATATATAGACTACAGGAAAATCCCTAGATATGCCACCAAGGTCTGAGGTTCCCTGAGGCACTAAGAGGAGCTCCCAGAGCAAGAATAGAAAAAGCAATAAGAAACAAAGTTTTAACATCGCCATTAATTAAGTTATAGTCTAAAGCCCATTAGAATCCATTAGTGCTTTGTCAGCTTCTACAAATTGGAACTCTGATTTTTTTTAACTACCAATTCTCAAGAGGAAAGATTATGCAGTTTAAAAATAAGGCAGTGTTTTCCCAAAGTTTTTAGTTAAAATGTTCTGTAAACTTTGAATGTCAAGTAACATTAGGGAGAGTTCAAATTTTTGCATTTATCAAAGGAGATGGGAAATAGAAAATTTGCTGATGTGTGTATGTTATTAACATTCCGCTGGCATATACCTCATCACTGAAGAAACGGGTGAGATGGAATGTGGAAAAATGGGGGGTGGGCAGCAAGAAGAAGGAAAATTATACTCTTAAGTCCACTGATATTCAAGCATTATGCATGCTCAGCTCTTTAAATGTGATCACATTTGACACTCAAAATTTCAAGAGGCTTGTGCTATAGAATCTCAACTTAGGCTCTGAGTGTTGGTTATCAATTACTGTATAGCAGGTTATGACAAACTGAGTGCATTGAAACGGTATACATCTCTGATCTGTAGCGTCTGTGTTAGGGCCTGGACAAGGCTAACTGGGTCTGTATTGGGGTAAAGTGATCACCAAGGGGCTAAGTAGGTGTGGAAGGTCACCAGAGGCACAACTGGGGAAGGGTCTTTCCAAGGTTCCTCATATTTTTGCAGAATTAATTTCACTGGGGCTGCAGGATTAAAGGCAGCCTTGCCTTGCAAAATACACAGTTAGACAGTTGCTTCATTCTGTGTAACCTCAGGGATCGTAACCAACTTAGCCGAGGCAAGCAACAACAGATCCCTGTTGAACTCAAGGAGACAAGATCACCTACGGCAAGAATACAAGGGAGGGTCACAGAGGCTGTTCTATAGTAAGGGGGTATGGTGGCATAGGCCTGTAAGCCCCGTCTGTAGGGAGTGTATTCATGAGGACTATGAGCTCGAAGCCAGCCTGGGCTACATAATGGACATTTTCCTAGCATTTGCAAGGTCCATCTGTAAATCCAGCCTTGGAATTCAAGTCAGAGACAGAGGATCCCAAAAACAAGCTGGCTGGTGAAACAAACCATGTCTTAATCTGGGGTTAAGAAACACAACTTCAGCCGGGCGGTGGTGGCGCACGCCTTTAATCCCAGCACTCGGGAGGCAGAGCCAGGCGGATCTCTGTGAGTTCGAGGCCAGACTGGGCTACCGAGTGAGTTCCAGGAAAAGGCGCAAAGCTACACAGAGAAACCCTGTCTCGAAAAACCAAAAAAAAAAAAAAAAGAAACACAACTTCATTGAAAAAGCAGAAGATAAATATGGAGATTGACTTCTGATATCAACCATAGGCCTCTACATACTTCCTCTCCTCCCACCCACCCCCACACACTCACTGGAAAGTATGAAAACTAAAACGAAATATATATATTATTATGTACATACATGTACATAACCCTATGTACATAACCCTCTTTCTACCTTCAAAGGTTATGTTGTTTGAATTATAATCCATGCTGTACTGCTGAATATCTAGATTATTTGACTCCTCCAGGTTTTCATCTCTTCATTGAAGAGACTAGCAGCTCCCTCCACCTCACTCTTATGGTCCCCGCAGGATAGCCAGCATAGCTGGCTGGGACAGTCACCTTTTCAAGGGGAAATGGGGGTAGTCAGCCCTCTGGATCCTCACACTAGGGACTGATCAGCCATGTTAATGTTCCCTCTGGTTCCTCCTGCAGTGTCATCTATGGCCTTGTGATCCGAACTATTTGGATTAAAAGCAAAGCCCATGAGACAGTGATTTCCAACTGCTCAGGTAAGGCTCAGCGTCTCTCAACTCTGCTACAGAACTTCTCCTCTAGCAGTACAATCTGCAACTGCTTGGATCCACAAGCCTCCCTGGTTACAGAAAGACTCAACAACAGAGCCCCCCAAAATCTTCCCAGAGGGCTCTGTCTTCCATTCGGCCTCCCTGAAAACTCAGGAAGAAGGCAGGTGAGATGGTTCAGGATATTAAGGCATTTGTTGACAAGCCTGAGGACCTGAGTTCAACACCAAGAATTCACATGGTAGAAAGAGAGAATGGACTCCAGAAAGTTGTCTGCTAAACCCCACAAAAATAAGTAAATAAATAAAATGCAAAAGGAAGAGGGCACTTTGAGCTTGTTCGATTGTGCAAATGTATTCCCTTGAAGTAGCACTTGAGGCAGCATGGGGAGTCCCCCAGTTGTGTACCAGGCACAAAGAACCTTGAGAGTACAACACATCTACCAAACCTGAAGATGGGCTTCTCTGTTGGGCTGGAATTTAGAAATAGGTAAGTCTACCATCTGATTACAGGATGATCTTAGCCTTGAAGTCAGGTGCAACTCAGTCCACATGTTTTCTCTGATATTTAGCCCAACAAGACTGGACTGAGACAGCCCTTCCCCAAGTTCCATTTCACTGAACTTAGTTACAGGGCACCTCTAGGAGTTCTATACCTGGTTAGGTTACACTGGAAAAGACCCAGCCAACCAATGAGCCAGAAAGAAGAAAGGTTTCTGCCTTTTCTATAATGTGGCATTTATGGAGAATGAGATTACTCAGCTTAGGTCCCACACTTCTCCTATCCCTTATGTGAACACACACACATACCCTGCAGGCACACATGCACAAAATATCTACAAATGTTCACACACTTAAACTTCTACATACAATAGCACACACACACATACATACACACACACACACACACACACACACACACACACACACACACACACACCACAGCACCCATGCCATCTGCACTCAGACAAGGACCATGAAGTACTATACAAAACATTAGAAGAAGCTGGCTTCTGCTCTGGATCTATCACTGCGAGCTACACGACCTTACAAAGTCATGTGACTTTGGGCTCCAGTGAGTTAACTGAGTAGCTGCATTAGATTCTTTCTAACATTTTTTTGGACTTGGGCACCCCAAATCTGCACCAGCCATAGATGGACCTTGGTTTATCATGGTGGAAATTTCTTTCCCCATGTGATAGGAGATAGCCAAGAGGCTCCACAAGGTTTATTGGATGTGAGCCTATGTGTCTCTTTCCCTAAAGAATTCAGAGAGGTATGCAAAGCTTGGCGTCTCCATCTTAATGCAGGTGAGTTCTGTTGTGTCCTCCTGTGTACCTGAAGCAATACAGGACAATGGGCAAAAATCTCAGGCCCTCTGTCCCAGTGGTACAGTCAGGACAGAGGGACGACAGAGCATCTCCTATTGACCACTGGACATCCTTTCCATTTGTTACCTCGCTAATCCCTGCCCAACTTCTAAGGTGCTATCTCGCAGATAAAAAACGGCTCAAAAATGAGGTGTCTTGCAGTTTCTCTATATAGCACTTGGTGACATGACCAGGCTCCAAATGCATGTGACTAATTAGAACACCCAGCTTTTCCACTTAAGACAGTCCACCTCCCACGGGGAAGGGAATGATAGAAAGAGAAGTGATAAATGAATTGTAAAAGAGCTCAAATTCACCCCTCTCAAAAAAAGGTTTTTATTAGAAATCCAAACTCAAGATCTTTGGCCCAGCATACCATCCACAATACTCCTCTCGAGCAGCCCCCCTGGCCCATCTCTAAAACATTTTTTCTCTCTTTGAAGGTTCAGGGTCGGGTTTGGTTGAGGTAGCTAGGGTCCTGTTGCTCTTCCAGATTTCAACCCTCTATCCTGTGATTTCTGCCCATTGAGGAAGATTGGTGTGCTCCTCTACTCCCAACAGCTTGTCTGTTGCCTGTACTCCTCACCCCATGAGCTATGGTGAAGCTTACCTCATTTTCCATGAGTTCAACAATCAGAAAATGGAACAAGACACACACAGCCAGAGTGATCTAGGGTGATTCTCAGCAGACCTCCCCATCACTGTCGGCTACTTCCTTTCGCTCCATGGAGTCCCTTATATCTCCTTCCTGTTGTATTTTTTAGTAACAGCACTGGACTTCCCAACCTCTAAGACTGAATCAGTACAAAGCCACTTAGAGATGTATGTCCACTAACATGCACAGCATTGCCTTTCCCTAAATTAGAAAAGTTAGAAACGGCTACTGTCAGTTTTCACTACTTAATATAATTTTGAGTCTCCATTACACCTGTGTTTAGCTTGTCACCATCTGTGACCTCCTTCCAGAATGAGGCTAACTGCTATTCTCAGACTATCATATCCTGTCTGTGTTTTATTCATCAATGGACTTGCTTTGACGTCCCTTGTGTCAGAACAGAAAAGCCTCTCAGGAGCTGGATGGTAATGGGGTCTCCAGTGGTGCTGACATGCCAGGGTTATTGCTCATCAACAAGGTACATTGGCTAAGATTAGTGTGAACAGACGCTCACTTTGTAAACACTGCCTGCCAAGCCCAAGTCACTCTTAGTGTGGAGCCCTTCTTCTTGATGACAAGTGTGTTTACTTTTTCCCACCCAGAACTGACTCAAAGAAAAAAAAAAAAAAGGAACAGTTTCACAAATGACCCAAAGGCTTTCCCACACAGAGATGTCATAGACCTCAAACATTAGCTCTTACAAGGTTGGGTGTGTTTGAATTCTAGGAGAAACTATACTTTATGGTGAGGGAATTTACTGCATGAGGATGGGAGATTGGGAAGGGAAAGCCATGAAACTGACAAATTATAACATTTCTGGAGAGAACTGGGTCTCACCATCATGGATTTGATGGTGTGATGTGATCAATACTGCATCACACTGCATGTTTCAAATTCTATGAGGCAGAATGAGGTAAAGAAAAAACTTTCAGATTAGGAACTAGGTTAACTTTCTGCTTTGCAGCTTGACGGCTTTATGATAAGCCCATGAAGTGCTCTCAGCACCAGCTTCTTTAGTAGCTAAAGACAAAAATGCCTTTACACCTGTTTCTAACAAAATGCATGAGAGAAAAGTATAAAGATAGGAGCAAATGACTAGTGTGGATTTTGTAGCTAGAGAGATTCCATATCATTAATATGTTGGCTTGTCCCAGCTGGTCTGCAAACTAATACAATTCCTTTCAAAGGAGAATGAAAACATTTTATTTTGTCTGGCAGATGTTTTTTTTAAGATAGAAATGTTCAAGAGCCAAGAAAAATCCAAAATATTCCTGGAAAGATAGAACAAAGTAGAAATCTTTTTCTGTGCCAAATATGGGTTTATTGTAAAGACAAAGCTATGAGTACAGGGTCGCTGACATAAAATAGATAACAGCAGAAAATAATGTGCTCCCAAACCGATCTATACATGCATAAATTCTTGACATATGTCAGAAGATCGTGGGGAAAGAAATTAAAACTTTACTTCAATCCATAGACAAACATAGGGAAATTAGTTTTTTTCCTTTTATTTTATTTTACAATACCATTCAGTTCTACATATCAGCCACGGATTCCCTTGTTCTCCCCCCTCCTGCCCCCCTCCCCTTCCCCCCAGCCCACCCCCCATTCCTACCTCCTCCAGGGCAAAGCCTCCCCCAAAGACTGAGGTCAACCTGGTAGACTCAGTCCAGGCAGGTCCAGTCCCCTCCTCCCAGACTGAGCCAAGCGTCCCTGCATAAGCCCCAGTTTTCAAACAGCCAACTCATGCAATGAGCACAGGACCCGGTCCCACTGCCTAGATGCCTCCCAAAGAGATCAAGCCAATCAACTGTCTCACCTATTCAGAGGGCCTGATCCAGTTGGGGGCCCCTCAGCAATTGGTTCATAGTTCATGTGTTTCCATTCGTTCGGCTCATTGTCCCTTTGCTTTATCCAACCTTGGTTTCAACAATTCTAGCTCATATAAACCCTCCTCTTTCTCGATAATTAGACTCCCGGAGCTCCACCCGGGGCCTAGCCGTGGATGTCTGCATCCAGATTCCTCAGTCCTTGGATGGGGTTTCTGGCACGACTATTAGGGTGTTTGGCTATCCCATCACCAGAGTAGGTCAGTTCGGGCTGTCTCTCGACCATTGCCAGCAGTCTATTGTGGAGGTATCTTTGTGGATTTCTGTGGGCCTCTCTAGCACTTTGTTTCTTCCTTTTCTCATGTGGTCTTCATTTACCATGGTCTCCTATTCCTTGTTCTCCCTCTCTGTTCTTGACCCAGCTGGGAACTCCCTCTCCCACAGGCTCTCTTTCCCTCGACATTGCCCTTCATTTCTCCCACTCATGTCCAGGTTGTTAATGTAGATCTCAGCCATTTCTCCATCATTGGGCGATCCTCGTGTCTTTCTTGGGGTCCTGTTTTCCAGGTAGCCTCCCTGGTGATGTGAGTAGCATCCCAGTCATCCTTGTTCCACCTCTAATATCCTCCTATGAATGAGTACATACCATATTTGTCTTTCTGAGCCTGGGTTACCTCACTCAGGATGATTTTTTTTAGATCCATCCATTTGCCTGCAAACCTCATGATGTCATGTTTTTCTCTGCTGAATAGTATTCCATTGTGTATATGTGCCACAATTTATTTATCCATTCTTCAGTTGAAGGGCATCTAGGTTGTTTCCAGGTTTTTGATGTTAAAACAATGCTGATATGAACATAGCTGAGCAAATGCTCTTGTGGTATGATTGAGCATTCCTTGGGTATATGTCCAAGAGTGGTATAGCTGGATCTTGGGGGAGATTGATTCCCAGTTTTCTAAGAAAGTGCCATATTGATTTCCAAAGTGGTTGTACAAACTTGCATTCCCACCAGCAGTGGAGGAGAGTTCCCCTAGTTCCACATCCTCTCCAGCATAAAGTGTCTTCAGTGTTTTTGATCTTAGCCATTCTGACAGGTGTAAGGTGGTATCTCAGAGATGTTTTGATTTGCATTTCCCTGATGACTAGGGATGTTGAGCAATTCCTTAAATGTCTTTCAGCCATTTGAGTTTCCTCTGTTGAGAATTCTCTGTTTAGTTCTATAGCCCATTTCTTAATTGGACTGTTGGTCGTTTTGATGTCTAATTTCTTGAGTTCCTTATATATTCTGGATATCAGTCCTCTGTCAGATGTGAGGTTGGTGAAGACCTTTTCCCATTCTGTAGGCTGTCGCTTTGCCTTGTTGACCGTATCCTTTGCTCTACAAAAGCTTCTCAGTTTCAAGAGGTCCCATTGATTGATTGTTTCTCTCTGTGTGTGCTACTGGTGTTATATTTAGGAAGTGATCTCCTATGGCAATGTGTTCAAGACTACTTCCTACTTTCTCTCCTAGCAGGTTCAGAGTAGCTGGATTTATGTTGAGGTCCTTGATCCACTTGGACTTACGTTTTGTGCACGGTGACAGATATGGATCTATTTGCAGCCTTCTACACATTGATATCCAGTTATGCCAGCACCAATTATTGAAGATGCTTTCTTTTTTCCATTGTACACTTTTGGCTTCTTTGTCAAAAATTATATGTTCATAGGTGTGCGGGTTAATGTCAGAGTCTTCAATTTGATTCCATTGGTCCACATGCTGGTTTTTATGCCAATACCAAGCTGTTTTTATTACTGTAGCTCTATAGTAGAGCTTGAAGTCAGGGATCGTGATGCCTCCAGAGATTGTTTTATTGTACAGGATTCTTTTGGCTAACCTGGGTTTTTTGTTTTTCCATATGAAGTTGAGTATTATTCTTTCCAGGTCTGTGAAGAATTGTGTTGGTATTTTGATGGGGATTGCATTGAATCTGTAGATTGCTTTTGGTAAAATTGATATTTTTAATATGTTGGTCCTGCCTATCCATGAGCATGGGAGATCTTTCCATTTTCTGACATCTTCTTCAATTTCTTTTTTCAGTGACTTAAAATTCTTGTCATATAGGTCCTTCACTTGCTTGGTTAGTGTTACCCCAAGGTATTTTATGTCATTTGTGGCTCTTGTAAAGGGTGATGTATCTCTGATTTCCTTCTCAGCTTCTTTGTCCATTGTGTATAGGAGGGCTACTGATTTTTTTGAGTTGATTTTGTATCCTGCTATGTTGCTGAAGGTGTTTATAAGCTTTATCAGTTCCTTGGTGGAATCTTTGGGGTCACTCAAGTATACTATCATGTCATCTGCAAATAGGGAAAGCTTGACTTCTTCCTTTCCAATTTGTATCCCCTTAATCTCCTTATGTTGTCTTATTGCTCTGGCTAGAACTTCAAGTACTATATTGAATAAGTATGGGGAGAGCGGACAGCCTTGCCTCATTCCTGATTTTATTGGAATTGCTTTGAGTTTCTCTCCATTTAATTTGATGTTGGTTGTTGGCTTGCTGTAAATTGCCTTTATTATGTTTAGGTATATTTCCTGTATTCCTGATCGCTCCAAGACTTTTATCATGAAGGGGTGTTGGATTTTGTCAAATGTCTTTTCTGCATCTAGTGAGATGATCATGTGATTTTTTTTTTCTTTGAGTTTGTTTATATGGTGTATTACATTGATGGACTTTCATATGTTGAACCACCCTTGCATCCCTGGGATGAAGCCTACTTGATCATGGTGGATAATTGTTTTGATGTGTTCTTGGAGTCTGTTTGCCAGTATTTTATTGAGTATTTTTGCATCAATGTTCATGAGGGAGATTGGTCTGTAGTTCTCTTTCTTTGTTGTATCCTTGTTTGGTTTAGGAATCAGGGTAAATGTAGCCTCATAGAAGGAGTTTGGTAATGTTCCTTCTGTTTCTATTGTGTGGAACAATCTAGAGAATATTGGTATTAACTCTTCTTTGAAGATCTGGTAAAATTCTACACTGAAACCATCTGGTCCTGGGCTTTTTTTGGTTGGGAGACTTTTAATGACTGTTTCTATTTCCTTGGGTGTTATTGGACTATTTAAATAGTTTATCTGGTCTTGATTTAACTTAGGTATGTGGTACCTATCCAGAAAATTGTCCATTTCTTTTAGGTTTTCCAGCTTTGTGGAGTAGAGGTTTTTGAAATATGACCTGATAATTCTCTGGACTTCCTCAATGTCTGTTGTTATATCCCCCTTTTTATTTCTGATTTTGTTGATTTGGATGCTCTCTCTCTCTGTAATTTGGTCAGTTTGAATAAGGGCTTGTCTATCTTGTTGATTTTCTCAAAGAACCAACTCTTTGTTTCATTAATTTTTTGTATTGTTCTCTTAGTTTCAATTTTATTGATTTCACCTCTCATTTTGATAATTTCCTGGCATCTATTCTTCCTGGGAGACTTTGCTTGTTCTTGTTCTAGAGCTTTCAGGTGTGCTGTTAAGTCACTAGTGTGAGATTTCTCCAACTTCTTTATGTGGGTATTTAATGCTATGGATTTCCCTCTTAGCACTGCTTTCATAGTGTCCCATAAGTTTGGGTATGTGTTGTCTTCATTTTCGTTGATCTCTAGGAAGTCTTTAATTTCTTTCTTTATTTCTTCCTTAACCCATTGGTGATTCAGTTGAGCATTATTCAGTTTCCATGAGATGTAGGTTTTCTGTAGTTTTTGTTGTTGTTGAAATCTAACTTTAAACCATGGTGGTCTGATAGGACACAGGAGGTTATTCCAATTGTTTTGTATCTGTTGAGATTTGCTTTGTGGCCAAGTGTGTGGTCGATTTTAGAGAAAGTTCCATGGGGTGCTGAGAAGAAGGTATATTCTTTTTTTGTTAGGATGGAATGTTCTGTAGATGTCTATTAGGTCCATTTGGGTCATGACATCAGGTAGTTCTTTATTTCTCTGTTAAGTTTCGATTTGGGAGATCTGTCCAGTGGTAAAAGTGGGATGTTGAGATCTCCCACTATTAATGTGTGGGGTATTATATGTGGTTTAAACTTTAGTAACGTTTCTTTTACATATGTGGGTGCCCTTGTGTTTGGGGCACAAATGTTCAGAATTGAAACTTCATCTTAGTGGATCTTTCCTGTGATGAGTATGTAATGCCCTTCTTGATCTCTTTTGATTGATTTTAGTTTGAAGTCTATTTTGCTGGATATCAGGATGGCTACACCCGCTTGTTTCTTAAGACCGTTTGATTGGAAAGTCTTTTCCCAGCCTTTTATTCTTAGGTAGTGTCTGTCTTTGAATTTGAGATGTGTTTCTTGTATGCAGCAGAAAGATGGGTCCTGCTTTCATATCCATTCTGTAAACCTATGTCTTTTTATAGGTGAATTAAGTCCATTGATATTAAGGACCAGTGATTGTTCATCCCTGTTATTTTTTGGTGGTAGTGTGTGTGTACTTCTCTTCTTTGGGGTTTACTGCTCTGGCTTTATCTATTGCCTGTGTTTTTGAGGGTGTATCTGACTTCCTTGGGTTGGAATTTTCCTTCTAGTGCTTTCTGTAGGGTTTGTGGATAAGTATTGTTTAAATCTGGCTTTGTCTTGGAATGTCTTGTTCACTCTGTCTATAATGACTGAAAGTTTTGCTGGGTATATTAGTCTGGGCTGACATCCATGGTCTCTTAGTGTCTGCATTACATCTGTCCAGGTCCTTCTGGCTTTCAAAGTCTCCATTGAGAAATTGGGTGTTATTCTGATGGGTTTGCCTTTATAGGTCACTTGGCCTTTTTCCTTTGCTGCTCTTAATATTCTTTCTTTATTCTGTATGTTTAGTTGTTTAATTATTATGTGGCGAGGGGACTTTTTTGGGGGGTCTAGTCTGTTTGGTGTTCTATAGGCTTCTTGTATCTTCACAGGCATTTCCTTCTTTAAGTTGGGAAAGTTTTCTTCTATGATTTTGTTGAATATATTTTCTGTGCCTTTGAGTTGGTATTCTTCTCCTTCTTCTATCCCTATTATTCGTAGGTTTGGTCTTTTCATGGTGTCCCAAATTTCTTGGATATTTTGGTTCATGACTTTGTTGGCTTAAGTGTTTTCTTTGACTGATGAATCTATTTCTTCTACTGTATCTTCAACGCCAGAGATCCTCTCTTCCATCTCTTGCATTCTGTTGGTTATACTTGCATCTGAAGTTCCCGATTGCTTACTCAAATTTTCTATTTCAGCATTCCCTCTGTTTGTGTCTTCTTCATTTTTTTCTATTTCCCTTTTCAGGTCTTGGACTGTTTCCTTTATTTGTTTCATTGCTTTTTCATGATTTTCTTTCAGTACTTCATTGTTTTCTTCCAGGACTTTATTGTTTTCTTCTAATTTGTTTGCCCTTTCCTCTAGTTGTTTATAGTGTTCTTCCCATTTTTTTTTTATATTTTCCTCTACACAAGCCTCTACCTTCTTCATGATGTTATTCATAAGGTTGTTTTCTTCTGCTTCTTCCAATTTTTGATGTTCAGGTCTAGATGTTGGAGGCGGGCTAGGTTCTGGTGATGCTGTATTGCTCTTCATTTTGTTGTATGTACTTCTGCCTTGACGTCTGTCCATCTCCTTGTGGTTCATTCTTGCTCTTATCAGACAGAGCTGACAGATTCAGGAAGTCTCTCTCTCTTGTCCAGATGGGAGCTCTCTTGTCCAAATGGGAACTCTGGGTCAGGATGGAAGCTCTTATCTCTGGTCCAGAAGGGAAGTGGAAATTAGTTTTATATGTAAAAAAGTGTTTTTAATTTTTAAACAAAAGCTAGATAATATCTTTATGACATTGGAAAAGATTTTTAAGACAAGATAAATACTACATTAAATTGCAAGTGAAAATGGATTTGTTTGTCTATGTGTGAGCATTGTAAAATCCAGTCTGCACACTCGAGGAGTGTGACCAGAAAAAGGTGAACAGAGAGAAGGCATGGAGAACTCCTAAAGATCAACTGGAAAGGAGATTTTAAAGACAATCACATGTAAAAACTCAGCAAAACATGAGCAGGCATTTGTCAGAAAGGAAAACCAGACTCACAGCTCCATTAATAATTAGGGAAGTGTGGGTTTAATTCCCAAGTAGATGTAACTGTCCGCCCACAGAATTGGTTTAAAAAAAATGATCTGATAAATCTAAGGACTGGCATGCATAGGAATCTCATGGTTTTCAGTTTGCTTGGCAGGAACATTGCTCACACATGCAGCAGGTGGCTGGTCTGTTTGCTTCTAATCTGTCTCACATGCTGGCAGCCATCAGGCTCTAAAACCCTCCAATCTAAACCTTGCTTTTCTTCCCTTCCTGCTCCCCATCTCTCCATTCAGTAGAGACCATCCTGGGGCCTCTGAAGCAACAAGTGGGAAGCCAAGTCCTTGGTCTGATCTTTGCCTCAATGATAAATCTTAAAAGGATATTTTCTGGTTAAAATTCCTCAATGTTAATAGCTTCATTGGAGAATGGGGCTGTTCTTGTCGGGATCTGCACGTTTAGAAAGGGCCACTGGCTGATTGAAGGCTGCTTTGTATTTTCATGTCACATGAGGCCATACAAGAAATATGTCCAGGGCATTCCAGAGGCAGTTGGTATTTAAAACTCTATAAGATGAAAAATTTGGAGACTTTCTCTAACTCCTTCATTGTCCTTGTTAAGTCAACCAACTCCAATCGAAGCTCATCTCTTTTTCTCCAGTTCCTTGCTAAACACGCCGGTAACAAATCAATACCATAACCATCAAGCTAATACACTATTAGCACTCAGTTTACCTCCCTCATCTCCTGTGCTCTGGCAGAGTGGGCACACAGATTGCCTTACCAGGCTCAGCATGTGGCTCATCTCCACACAGATCACCAGTACCCCAGGTTCCTGCCACTGGCTGTCTGCCTGCTCAATGTCTTGTGTTTTGTGTTTCTATTATGAAGCATTACATATACAGTGCCAATGTCTGCTAGAGGATGGGAAACTCTAGCAGCTATATAAACTCTAAAACAAGAGCACCCTTAACAAAACAGAAGGGCTTTTAAATATTTGCTTATTTTTATTTTATGTGTATGAGTATTTTCCAGTGTGTGTGTATGTGTACTACGATCATGCTTGGGTACCCAGGAAGGCCCGAAGAGGCCATGGATTCCTTAGAACTAGAGATTTTTTTTGCCTAAAATGGAGGGCAGAGCACAAAAACAACTAACCTGTGAGTTGCGAGTTTGTTCCTCAGACCCTGGCATTACATCCTGTTAGTACTGAGATTTAAAACAAACAAACAAACAAAACAACAACAACAAAACAAAAAAAAACAGAACCCGAGAAAAAGCCTCAGATAAGCACGCTAATGGGGTGAGCAGGCACACCCCAAGACGAGAAAGGGGCAGGAAGTTCTTGCAGGGCTTTAAGGTCAAAGGGCTATGTAAGTTTGGGGTCAGCTGGAACATTCTGGCATAATCAAACTCTTTGCTTTCGGTCCTGAGGGAGGGAGGGTCGGATGTGAACCTCAAGATGCTAAAAGTCCTGGAAGATTCCTCAGCTCTGCTCCGGTCCCTGCAACAGCAGAACACAGGCAGTGAAGCCATGGCGCCGGATCCTGGTAGCAGAAGGTTGAGAGCTGGTAGCCCTGGGTAGTGATGCTGACCCATCTGCAACCAAGGAACGGAATGAGACCAAGAGTCTTGAAGCAGAGAGCAGGGCAGCTGCACCAGGGCACAGGCATCTTCAGAGAGCTCACAGGGGTGGCTCTAAAGGGGCCGCAGCTGTCGCACAGATACTGCCCAAGCCAAAGCCTCTCCACAGGGGTGGCTGGTCCGGAAGGGCAGGTGGAACAGCAATGGCTTCCCAGGGCAGCAGCAATGATCCAGACCTGCTCACGACAAAGCGTGGCCTGGGAACATGGTGGCCTGGAAAGATCTGGGGATGCTCTGAGATGTGCCCTTGGGTTTGCCAGAAAAACAAGCACCAGGGGATCCTAGGAAGGAAATGGCCCATCCCATAGCTAGGCGAAGCAGGCCTAATGAGACAAAATAATTTAACTGAGAAGCTCCAGGGACAGCTGGGTTATATTGGTGGATGAAAAGTTCTTATTGATCAAAATTAATCATAAGTGTTAAAAAATTTAGTGTATAAAATTTCAATCTATGCAACTTGTCTTAAAATATTTCCAGATAAACTTCCTTGTTTCAAACAAATCACTCGCATATATTCCAGGTCCTTGGTGTGTGTGTGTGTGTGTGTGTGTGTGTGTGTGTGTGTGTGTGTGTGTGTGTAGAGGGGTGGGGTGGGGGTGTCTTCCCTATGCAACAGGAAGAGAATTCACCTCTATTCAAAGTTCCAGAGGGTAGTGTTTCCGTAGCATAGTCCCAGATTCAGGTGCTGGGCCCACATGGAGAATGGCATTCTGGGCCAGCAAGAAGGCTCGGTGGATAAAGGTGCCTTCTGCTTAAGGTGGCGTCAATCCCTGGAGGCTATGTAGAGGTGGAAGGACAAATCCAACTCCACAAACATGTCCCCTGACCTCCAAATATTCATCATGGCATTCGTGTTCTGTTCTCCACAATAATAAGTATACAGTTAGAGGCTGGAGAGATGGCTCAGCAGTTAAGAGTACTAGTCACGCTCCCAGAGGTCCTGAGTTCAATTCCCGGCAACCACAAGGTGGCTCACAACCATCTATAAATGTGATCTGATGCCCTCTTCTGGCAGGCAGGTGTACATACAGACAGCACTCACACATTAAAAAAAAATAAACAAACTTCAAAGAAATTTACAAATTACATAATTACGTAAACAAACAAGAAATAATGAGATCTGGTAACTCTGAGGGAGCCTGAATCTTTGGGAAGGTTAAAAACTGGAGCTGACCCTTTAGAGATCAAATCTCTGGCATGAACCTGCTACAGTTGCACTCTGGAACTAACGCGGTGTTAGCAAGCATGCTCTTTCCAGCTTCAGATCTAATGAGTCCGCTGCCTCCCAGCCTCCCAAGCCATTCATCCAGTGACAGCTGAATTTCACTGCTTTCAGTACAGCTCAGTGCCAAGTCCTGAGTAGAATAATCCTTTTATCTTCCAATAAAGGGGAATTACCTGCATTCTGAAACTCAGCTCTCTTTGAAGAGCTGTCTTTGGAGCTGGAGGCTTTGCATTTCCTGCAGTGGTCACATTAAAGATGATTCTCACTGATCTCATTGGGAGATCCAGAGGGCAGGGAGTTGATGATATTGTCAACTAGTCATCCTGTGGCAAGTGTTGAGATTTTCTATTTTAAAAGATTTCAGAGCACAAATGTCATTCTCAAAAACTTTTCTGAAAGACAAATTAAGTTTTCAAAGCCACAGTGTTTAGGGACCAGCTGTTACCTTGGGCCAGCATGTGGGGACACTTCGAAAGGACATAATTTGATCTGCTATCATCTTTCCCTGCCCCTGTGGAGATAATCTCACCCTGATAATTTCCTGCTGTCTATGGCAACACCATTGTATAATAGACTGTCTATAGTAGTAATACTCTCAGTTTTCTTCTACAAAGACAGCTCACGTTCGTCCCCAAACACAGTTAAAACATAATTCATTCCTAGTGGCAAGATGATTGACATGCCAGGATAGAGCTTGACACCTGGAATACATTTTTATTTTATTTTCCAAATTTAGGAAACAAAGGCTGGGAACTTTAAACAACTTTCCCAAGTTTTCCAAGGCTTGTTCACTGAGTGTGCGTAAAGGTTTCATGTCCTATGAGATGGGAAGCTCTGAGAGTACCAACTCCTTCAGACCAATCTTCCATCCCCTAGTCTCCTTCTCTTTACTCATTTCATTAGATCTAGTGCACTTTGCACACATCTTAATCAACCATAGTTTTTATAACTACTTCTCCATTGTAAGAAGTGGGTGTTCAACACGCGTTTGTCAGTCCTTCAATACATGGACTTGAATTATGACACAAACCCTCTCCACAGATTATCATAGTCATCCCTTGTCTAGTTTGCCCTCAGATACTAGTCATGTATGATTGGAGTTTATGTGTAGGTTCAGATGTGCCTGTGTCCTGCAACTTGGGCTTTACAGAGATCAGAGTTTCACAGGGAGATCAGTGAATTGGTCTGGAGAAGGCATTCTAGTGGGTAGCTGAAGTGACTACATGGGTGTCTCAGCACAGCTCAAGCCTGAGAGCAGCCCTCACCAGTGGGCTCCACCCCTTGTAGCTCTGTGGTCTAACTCCAGCTCTGGCTGATTCGGGTAGTCTGGCCTTACCTTCTAGGAGAGTGTGGGCACCCTATGGCATTTGCAGGAGGTTGCAAATAGAACAGCTCCTAACAGCCCTTTCTGAGCCACCTTAGTCCAAGAATGTCCCAGAGGAGCAGGACAGCAGCAGGCCTGTAAGTCTAACCTTCAGACTTCCTGCTGACAGGAATGGTCTTCTCCATTTTACCATCCCCTCTTTCCATCTACAGGTGGCAAACTGTGCAGCAGCTACAACCGAGGGCTCATCTCCAAAGCAAAAATCAAGGCCATCAAGTATAGCATCGTCATTATCCTCGGTAAGCAACGACCCTCCTTGTGTCACAAATCTGTACAAACATTCTGAAAACAAGCTGGTGATGGGCAGGCCATGCAGGGAAGGAATGTGTTACAGACACTTCTACCTTTCGCTAGAACAAAAGGCCCAGGATTCACCAGTGTGTCTGGCTGCTTCAAGAGCCTATTACTGGCTCCTAATCCCTCTCTCTGTGAGTATAGTACCAAAATCATGGGCTGGATCGCTCGGAGACAATCTGATTAGGACTGAACTACCTGGAGCTTATATTCAAATCACCCTCGAATTGGTTACTTCATTTAAGACACTGTCTCCCCACAAAAAAAGTAGATGTTCATTCTTTTTCTTCTGGATATTTAATTTTGGAGTCAATAATACCTCCCTTATGGCCACAGCTTATATTACTCACCCTTCTGGTCTTCTGTTCTTTTCTTTCTATACTTAGAATCCATAAAATCAGTTTGCACTGCTGTCTGTCCAAAATGCTCAGGCAGATGCATGGTTTACTTCCTCTTACTTTATTCCCCAACAATGACACATCCTCAGGCTTCCCTGACAAGTCTTTTTAAATAACCCTCCTCTAGTTTCATTTCAGTTTGGTGATTCTTCCCTGTTTCCTTTTTGTATCTAACATGAGACACATTCATAAATATAGTTTAGTTAAGATATATATAGATATAGATATAGATAGATACATATTAAGTCTGCCTTTCCTGTCACAATTATAAATCCATAAGGGCAATGACTTGCCCTTCAGTT
This sequence comes from Peromyscus maniculatus bairdii, assembly GCF_049852395.1. Taxonomy (NCBI): domain Eukaryota; kingdom Metazoa; phylum Chordata; class Mammalia; order Rodentia; family Cricetidae; genus Peromyscus; species Peromyscus maniculatus. The sequence goes on from NC_134858.1 coordinate 22,128,793, forward strand.
ACTCATCCCAAAGCCTAAAGTTAGGTTATACACACACCCTACTGAGTTAATATTTATATAATTAACAAACGGATGCAGATATAGAAGGGAAGGAATTTGTGCTGCTTCCTTTTATTTAGCTGATATACCTCATCTCTGCTTTTCAGAAGCACTTAGAAGCCCCACGAAGGCCTGAGCTGTGTGTCAAATAGCAAGAATAGCTCTTCTCCCCTTTCTAAAATACAAAATGCCAAACAGACCACATTGAGCATGACTCAGCCATCAGAGCATAGGCACACAGCACACAGCCATCTGAGCTGCAGAGGTAGTCACAGCTCACCAAGGCTCTAGGAACTCGTTCAGAAGCTTCTGAAGGAGATTAAAGATCCCTTGCCTTCATAACCAGAATCACAGATGCCCATTTTCTGGATGATGAGAAAGGGGATGAATGCTTAAACGTGAATTCTCAAGCTGGTGTGTCCCTGTTCAATCAGAAATTATATACATGGCCATATGAGGTCTGTTCAGCACACAGACAGTGGTGCCCACAGGCAGGTCAGCATACTGTCATAATGAGATGGCCTACCTATAACAAATATTTTATAATGCTCTTTAACCATCCTAAAGTGATAAGTATCAATGACACTAACTACTACATTTTTTAAAGTCAGCATACTACTCTAATAATTAGCTACAGTAAGAGTAAAATAAATAAAAAAAAACTTATAATAAAGCAATGCCAATTTCTATATGTAACTATATGGGCATAACTACCTGGAAGGGTGACAAAGAAATCATATGCCTACACCTGTACACCTACAAATGACAACCAATAAAGATGTTTTCATGGAGACACACAAGTATAAGCAGTTTTACTAACCTGATTTTCTGAGCAGGCAAAGAAACCCTGTTAAGGTTTCAAATTAAACAAACTCATCTCTCCTCTGTCTATAAGGGAACTGCATTTCTGAAAGCTTCAACATTTATTAAAAATATCCAGATGTAGGAGTCAGTCACCTTGAGCAGAGAGAGTGCCGTGGGCCGAGCAGGGGCTGCAGGGGAGTGGGAGTGCAGATTGAAAAATGCAGACCACCAAGGTACTGCTCCTTTCTCCAGTTCTGATCCGCTCCTGTACCAGGGGTCTAATCAGGCCTGTGTCAGCTTCCCTCTTGCGTAGACCAGAGGCCCCATCTAAACAGCCTTCATGCAGCAGCTCCCCTCTCCAGGTGGACAGACGGGAATTCCAGACCAGTGTTGTTGCCTGGATATTGACACAGCCGCCAAGTTCATTGGTGCTGGGGCTGCCACAGTTGGTGTGGCTGGATCAGGGGCTGGCATTGGAACAGTGTTTGGTAGCTTGATTATTGGCTATGCCAGGAACCCGTCTCTCAAGCAACAGCTCTTCTCCTATGCCATTCTGGGCTTTGCCTTGTCTGAGGCCATGGGGCTCTTCTGTTTGATGGTCGTCTTCCTCATCCTCTTCACCATGTGAGGCTCCATGGGGTCACCCAGCTGTCCCTGCTGCTTCGACTCCATGCCAGTCCTGGTGCTGGAGTGTGCTAAGCTTTACCATTAAACAATGTTTCTCTAAACAAACAAACAAAAAATATCCAGATGTACCTATAAAAATGGTTAACTCTCTAAACTACAGTGATTATAGGCAGGATCCTCTCATACATAAATGCCAAGTTGATCATTCAAAACATATATGAGACAATATTGACTGGCTGAACTGCTGCTTCCAACATGTAGAAGGACTGACATTCCTGCAAAACACACACAGACATGCACATACACGTGCACACACAAACACACACACACACACACAGAGACAGAGAGAGAGAGAGAGAGAGAGAGACAGAGAGAGACACAGAGAGAGAGACAGAGAGAGAGACAGAGAGAGAGAGACAGAGAGAGAGAGAAAAGCAGTGTTGCTCTTGGTGAACAAGAACTATTCCACCAATGGGATTAACCACCCAGAGTGCAGAAAGATGGTGATCTTATTTTTTGAATGACTCCCATTTAAGACAACAACAATACTTATGGGGAGGAAATCATGAATTAATTTCTCATTTCCAAATTCTGAATCAAGTTCCTAAATCCTTATCAAATGATAATGGAAGATAGTTGCCCCTGCATGTAGATATCCGTGGGTGCTGAACTTCCATTCTGGGAATAACTCTGGGGGAGAAAGGGTCAGGGAAATAAATTTGCAATGATGTGACAAGATAGAAGGGGAGCAGGTTTGTGTACAGGTACCCAAGACTATATACAGATCTGTTTGCCTGTATTAGCCAGAGAAATAGCAGGTAAATAGGTGATAGCTAGCTCTGTGACAGAGAGATAGATGACACTAATAGATGGTAGGTAGGTAGGTAGGTAGGTAGGTAGGTAGGTAGATAGATAGATAGATAGATAGATAGACAGACAGACAGACAGACAGACAGACAGACAGACAGACAGATAGATAGATAGATAGATAGATAGATAGATAGATAGATAGATAGATGACAGGTAGATTAGATAGATAGATAGATAGATAGATAGATAGATAGATAGATAGATAGATAGATAGATATACATAGACAGACAGATAGATAGATAGATAGATAGATAGATAGATAGATAGATAGATAGATAGATAGATAGATAGATAGATAGATAGATAGATGACAGGTAGATTAGATAGATAGATAGATAGATAGATAGATAGATAGATAGATAGATAGATAGATAGATAGATAGATAGATAGATGTTTTCTGTAAGATTTTTCTTCATGGGCTCATGAAGGCCAAGAAATCTCAAGCTCCATGGTGAGGTGGGAAACTTGGGATAGCAACTAATGTGAATTCAAGTCCAGGTCTGAACCCAAAGTTTCAAGAATAAAGTTGACTCTATGTTCTTGTTTAACTCCAAATGTTGGCCAGTATTCCACACTTGGTTCTCAAAGAGAACCAAGCAGAGAGAAGAAATTCTCATAGGTCCTTCTTATTATATTTGTACCTTCAATAGATCATATGAGGCCTGTTCACCAGCAGAAGGCAAAATCTCTCTCAGAAACATCCTCACGGACACATCTAGAGTAATATTTAATCAAATGTCTGGGAACCTTGGATCCCTGTCAAGTTGACACATAAATCAATCACACAACAGACATTCTCATATTCCATTTCTATTCTTTGAGGCATTGAACTCACATACAGTTGATCTGGACAAGAGTATTGGGTGAGTGATTTGGGGAGAGGTTAACTTAGACATAGAAAAGAAACTTGAGATCATAATGATCTCATTTATGGTTCATGCTTTAAAAATATCAGCAACATTTTATCTGCTGTATGTCCTAGAACTAGTGATCAATATGGTCAGACTTCATCCTGTTTTGTCTGTGGCAGGGGATCTCTAAAGAGTCTTTCTCATTTTCCTTCAGCACTGTGATGGATGGGAGGCCCTGGCTGTTTCTGTCAGATCCCAGATTTTCTGCAATAAGTCTACACCAGCAGAAATCAGAGCCACCTTTCCAGACAGAGGGGATCCAGGAAATCTCAGCTTAGGAATGTTGTCCCTGAGACATGTGCATAGCCATACACATATTTAAGCAAGCATGTTCCAAACACACCAAACTGTTCACAACAGCATACCCAGGCCAGTATTTCTGAGAGAGCTCTAAGTGCCAAAGAACATGCCAGTTAAAATTCCAGTCATGATCAACCAAGAATGATGCTTCAGGTGTGGCCACGATGGTGCTAATGGTTCTCTTCTCCCTAGCTTTCATCTGCTGCTGGAGCCCATACTTCCTCTTTGACATGTTGGACAATTTCAACCTCCTTCCAGACACCAAGGAGCGTTTCTATGCCTCTGTGATCATCCAGAACCTGCCAGCCCTGAACAGCGCCATCAACCCCCTCATCTACTGCATCTTCAGCAGCTCCATCTGCTTCCCCTGCAAGTAAGCTGTGTTCTCATTGGTGCCTGACACACCACCGGTTTCTACATCTAGACCCTGATTCTCACTTGCTTCCCAAAGCTCATCAGCGGGCTACACAACTCCCATTTCATGGACGAAATGGTTAGGAAGTCCCCACTAGTTTGATGAATTCAATCCAAGGTTCAGGCCATGGCAGTGGTATACATATGGAGGCCCTTGATTTTGATGGCCCTTCCCCACATGAACTGCCTCAGTGTAAGCCTACTGGGAATATGATATGGGACATTTTCACTACTTCAGAGGTGGCTTTACAAAGTAAGGCTTGCAAGACTGAGTGACATTGCTGAGGTTATACTGATCATTAGTAGCTGAGCTGAAATGTAATCCCCTGACAACTACTGTCATTCTGCTGTTTTTCATCTGTTCTCATCAGATATGGAGCAAATCGAGAAACTCATAGCACAGAGAATCATAATAGGATGGTTTAAGGCAGTGGGTCTCAACCTTCCTAATGCTGTGACTCTTTAATACAGTTCCTCATGTGGTGGTGACCCCCAACCATAAACTTAGGTTGTTGCTGCTTCATAACTGTAATTTTGCTGCTGTTATGAATCATAATGTAAATATCTGATATGAGACTCCCAAGGGGGTCATGACCCACAGGTTGGGAACCACTGGTTTAAGGCTTTGCTTAATGGCAGCAGCTGAGGTTCAGATCCTGCTTCTAGAACGTCATGTGTGAACTTGGGCTGTGAACATCCGTAAGCCTCCTTTCTATATGTGAAAGTGGGGCAAAGAGCAGAGTCTCCTTGGCAATGATGTGTCTGTCCACGGGGCTGTAATGACAGGTGGTGGAGGAGGAGGTTCGGTTGTTACAGCTTAATAGGTGTCTGATCTTTAGTGACCTTTCTCAACTATTTTCTCTTAGCATTTATGCTGCTTGTGCGTCAGCCTAAATCATATCCCTTTGCTTCTTTATTCTGACCTTCTCTAGGGAGCAGAGGTCACAGGACTCCAGAATGACATACCGAGAGAGAAGCGAGAGGCAAGAGATGCAGATTCTCTCCAAGCAGGAATTCATCTAAATCCTGAAGCAACCATGCTAGGCTGAGCTCATTCAGTCCTCCTGGGTCTCCATCACCAGTCAGTGGATGTGCATGAAGCTTGAGCCACCCCTGTCCCAGTCCTGTGTCACCTAGCTGATGCATGCGGCAAACTTCCCAGTGAGGGCATGCCAGCGGCAATGCGAGCACTAGCCAACATGAACCCATCACCTCTTCATGTCAGCTAGGGAAGACAGTTCTCTCTTCCTAATTTTTCCCAGCCCTCCTTCCCACAGCTCAGCCTCTTGTGAACTGATGACGCAGACAAGCAGAAAGAGCTCGAAGGCCTCTCCCTGAGTCATCTGATTACAAGATTGAAAGTAAATACAAGACTTAACAAAGAGGAGACAGCTTCCCAGCAGTTTTGTATTGGAAATTTGGTGAGGGTAGATGAGATATTTGCCCCTGAAATGCCAAGAAATTCATTTCTAGACCCTGGTACTGTACACATCCTCTGTGTGCAGGAAGAGGTGTTGGCAGGAACAAGCTCCCAAGGCCATTGCAATGTGATTTCTGAAAGGGACAATATAGCTTCCTGCTGAGCAAGGTCACCAGGCACATTCTCTCCTAGCAGAAAGATCACACCAAATAGTGACAGATCCTTGACTGTGAATCCCAGAGAGAACTGAGACCTGGAACTCACAGCTCTTTGAGGCCATGCTAAGGCTCGTTCCCTCCCTGTAGTCAACATCCAAGCCACTCTGAGCTCCATTCCACACACCTCGGGGACATTTCTGCCCAGCTTCACTCTCAGACACCTCTTCACCTGGGAGCTTAGCTCTATGGCCTTCCCAACATGATGTTCTTGTAAGCTCTTTGCTGTCCGTGTGCTGTAGCCTCAGTCTGTCTGGTACCTCTGCGAGGAAGTGCTGGTCGCACTTATTTTGACAGGTCTGCAATTCAGTATTTATAAGTATAATTCAAATGAAATATGACTAAATGTTTTCTAGTCAATTTTTTTCTTCAGATTTTGCCAGAAGTGGAAATGGCATCATTTGACTGTGTATACGTCTCCACCCACGGCCCTGTGACGCGTGTGAGCATTCCTATATTTAGCTCCTCATACAGTCTTTGACATTGAAATCTCCTTGGAAAAATCCTCCCTTCCAGAGTTTAAACCTTTTCTTGTCCTTTCGGCTGACTGCTGGGTGCAGTCATTAATATGCTCGGTCTATTTTAACAACACCTTATTCCTCATTATTGTATCGGCTCAAAGACTGCCTGCTTCAGGTCGTGGTGGCAATTTCCCCACAAATTTCTTTTTCAATTCCCTCTGACTTTAGGGAAAGCATCTTTTTAGGCAGAAATCAGACACTTTACCAACTGTCTCTCAAAAAAAAATTATTCCCTAAGTTTGAGGAGACAGAATAATTTACCTCTCTGTCCGCGCAACAGTTTTGGAGGCCACTTACTCTCCCTCCAATCAGCTAAACGTGAGCGAACAGGAGCTGTGAGTGGCTGAGAAGTGCTTTTCAACATTTCCCTTTAAATCAAGATGTGCCACAGAAGACTCACAGATCTGCTGCTGGAATAGCTGCCTGCACAGGATCCAATTAACAAGCCGGATCTGGCAGGGGTCCTAGCGAGCAGAACAGGAGGCCCGGGCTTCTGATAGATGTTCTCCATCTCTGTCAGGTTCTGGTCTGCAGGACGTGTCCCATGTCTACCATCCATCAATCCATCCTTAAAGTTAAAGAGAGAGTGCAGTGAGGGCCAGCGTGCCGTCTGTGGACTGTTGGGAGGATGTATCTCTGATCCCCAGAGGAGGCTGGAAAAATAATGGGGCAGATTTTTGTAGGAAGCTGCCATTTATGGAGAACTTGCTTTACACTGATACAGGGTCTGAAATCTTCACTGACATTACTTTCCAAACTTGGAAAATAGTTTAAGCAGGGTAGTCATTAGTCTTATGACCTTGGATGAATCATCTCCTGTCCCTGGGCATCACTTGTCTATCTGTAACATGGGGCCAAAATAACACTGGAGCAGAGGATGTTGTGGTTTGCAGACTGTGATGGATTAAATTAGCCCTGCAGAGAGTGCTGCTAGGATTCTCCCCTTTGAAGACCAACACTTTAGTGACTCAAGGTTTAGTCATTTGCCTTTTAGAGATATAACTTTTCTCCCTACCACAAAAACTCAGAAACTAATATAACAACCCAACTAGGAAAGAGTGTAATCTTGTGTAGAAAATTAGAACGGAAGCTACAATGTTGCTGCTATCTGTAGCCTTTGATGCTACAGATGGGACTAGAAAAGACAACATGGTGGTGTGTAAAATGAAAGGGCCTACTTTCCACACCAAGATGTCAAGAAGTGTGTGGATACAGTATTGCACAGCTTCAGGGATAGGAAAAGGTTTAGGTTAACAGAGTTGCTGTGTTTAATGTATTCACTCACATTATAGAAAATGTCTCTGCTTTACTGAACTAAATGCAACATGGTTAAAGACTCCCTTCTTTCAGGGCATATTTGCAGCACAATTTAATTGAGGTTTAATTTCATCAAGGAACAGCTCCCGCAGGCCACCCTGCCCCTACCCCAAAGCATTAATACCTTATGACTGACTTTCCACTGTGATAATCATGAGAATAAAGAACCTTTGAACTAGTCTAACATACATCTCAGGTTTCTTCCCAGTCTCATTCAGACAAGTCTGCATAGAAACATTCAGAAATGACCTTGTCTCCTCCTTCTATATTCACAGTGTGGATTTAAAAGGGCTGTAGGCCTCCATTTGATGAGAAAATAGGAAAAAGAAAAATATTCTTTTGTCAGGAAATAAAGTGATTCTAATCTTGTGTTTTAGTTGACATTTCAGACTGACCACAGACCTGTTGCTGACAGCCTGAGTGTGGGTTTGTGTATTGTTTTGTTCCGTTCCAATCATCATTTGAATATAGCTCATTGTGTATGCAATTCTATCAACAGTCCCTACAGCTTGGCAACCTTCATTCCTGTAAAAGGAGATGGCCCTTACCAAGCTGCCAAACTTCTTGCTTGGGGAAATATGAAACAGCTATGCCTCATTTAAGAATTGATTATTCACAATAGGGCTGGAATAGTTAACATTTCAACATGCAGTTCCATCCTTACAGAATGTTTAAATTAAGGGGAGTCTTCTCAGAGACTCCCAAAAAAAGGTGCCAGGGGGTAACCCAAAGTTCTGAACACAATTGCATATGAACCTAAAGGTGATTAAATATAATGAAAGTATTTCAAGTTCCTTGAATTACTTTAAATGAACATAGAATGTAGATTGGGATTACACATTGATATATCAAGATATGATCAAGAATATATAAAAGGTTTCATACTGTGGATATCGCTCTATATAAATAAAACACTGATTGGCCAGTGACCAGGCAGGAAGTATAGGCGGGACAAGGAGAGAGGAAAATTGGGGAAACAGGAAGAAGGAGGGGGAGACACTAACAGCCACCGCCAGGACGAGCAGCATGTAAAGATGCCGGTAAGCCACAAGCCACATGGCAAGTTATAGATTTATAAAAATGGGTATATAAAAACAGTTAGCAAGAAGCCTGCCATGGCCATACAGTTTATAAGTAATATAAGCGTCCAAGTGATTATTTTATACGTGGGTTGTGGGACTACGGGGCTTGGTGGGACCTGGAGAGAAGTTCTCTAGCAACAGTTTCAGGATAATTGCTGAAAGAACAGAAGCAATACATAACTTCCAGATTAAAAGAAGATAATGCTTGACACAGTGGCAGATACTGCAAACGCAGCATGTGGCAGATAGAGGCAGGAAGATCAGGATTCAAAGCCATCCTCATCTACATAGAGCTGAAGGCCATCCTTGTCTGAAAGAGAGAAAGAGCAGGAGAGGGAGTGGAAGGAGAAAATCCTTGCACTTCTCCTGTTCCCCATCCAGCCCCACACCCTGGCATCTCCTCAGCCTTGGGTAGCCAATATTTTCTTTTACAAGTGAAATAATGAGACATTTGCTTTTCTGTGCCTGGTTTATTTCACTTAACTCAGTATTTTCTAGACTCCCTGTGTTTTTGCTAATAACAGGATTCCATTCTCTTTAAGGTGTAGAAAACCCTAACTTTTTAATCCATCTCTACGTCAATGAATTCATTGTTTGATTATACATCTTGGCTGCAATGAATACAGGAATGCAGGTTACCCCTTAGAAAGTGTCTTAGTTAGGGTTTCTATTGCTGTGAAGAGATACCATGACCATAGCAACTCTTAGAAAGGAAAATATTTAATTGGGTGACTTACAATTCAGAGGTTTAGTCCATTATCGTTATGGTAGGACATGACAGTGTGCAGGCAAACGTGGTACTGAAGTAGCTGAGACTTCTGCATCTTGTCCAGGCAACAGGAAGTGGTCTGAGACATGGGTGTGGCTTGAGCAAATATGAAACCTCAAAGCCCACCTCCACAGTGACACACTTCCTCCAAGTAGGCCACACCCACTCCAACAAGTACACTTCCTAATAGTGCCAGTCCCATTGGGGACCATTTTCTTTTAAACCACCACATCAGGCTTTGTAATTTAACTGATAACCATGTGCTAATTTATTTTAAAAAATAAATAAATAAAAAGAAGACAAGAATAAGAGGATTATAGAATAGCTAGGACAAATAGAAAGGATAGGAAGATGATGCATTTCCATCCAAATTTAACAACTACAGTAAATGAAAATTTTTTTCAGTTGGTAATAAAATGTTTTCATATCATATTTTTAAGTATGCCATTGTCTGTTCCTTGTATAATAACAATAGTGATAATAATAATAAACCTAAAACAAAAGGATTCAATAAATTTGAAAATAAATGATGAGCCCAGGTAGGTCATGGAAACATTAGCCAAAAGAAAGCTACTAAACTCCACTGACATAGTCTGAGCAAACATCAAGTCTAACAATAGGCAGAGCTAAACAGAGGAACTTCATAATGATAAGTGTTTTAGTTTAATTAGATGGAAAATAATTCTAAATTTCTCTGCATTTAAAAACACAGCCTCGGGATGTATGCTTTGAAGGGGTGTCAGAAGTAGGAGAAAATGGAAAACGAATACAAAACGCACAACTATAGTGAAGAATTTTATCTCACTTAATTTCAATAATCACAAGCAGGCAAAACTCAAGAAAAGGCTGGATAAACCACCTATGCCTTCCACTTTCCTGAGGACCACCTGTCCTGTACCTGCCTTCAGACTCTCCTTCCAGCCCTTCCCCCTTAGGTAGGGACCACAGACTCACCACCAACCTGAGCTCGATCTCTAGACTGGAACCCTTGACTCTCCCCCTCTAACCACAGCCATCTCGTGGCCTGAGGGCAATTCCTCTCCAGGCATAGATACTAGACTTATGCCATCAACTTCATTCATCTCTTCAGGCAGGCCTCCACTCACCTTCTCTAGTTCAGAACCCTAAACTCACATTGTCTACCCAGCCTACCCTTGCAATCTGCCTAAGTAACACATGTCTCCTACTTGCCTCCAGGCAAATGCCTCCAGCCTCCACTTCCTATGTATGGAGCCTAGACTTACACTGCCAACTCCTCTGCAAAACTCAGCCCAACTTCCAACTGCCCCTCCCCAGGTTGGGACCCTAGATTCACATCACCAACTACACTGATTCCCACTGCCTGAGGAAAAGTCCAGAGTACCTTCTCTGGACTCCTGAAGACTACTTGTGAGACTCTGACTCTACAGAAGGTCTGATTCTGGAGTTAGAAACTTCACCTGGCTGGAGTTGAGTTGTGACTACTTTCCATACCACATTCAAAAATCAATACTGATTTGTCTTAAGACTAAAATCTAAGGCCCATTCACCATGTCAACAGCCTGACAACTGAGGGTAATAGGAAACAGACCCAATACCAACTTAATAAAGGAGAGAAAAAATTCCATACCACGATACACTACCAAAAACCTATCTTCAGATGGCTAGGTCCAATCTCCAAAACATAAATATGAATAATGAAGATAATAGGTGTCTACAAAAATTTCGTACTTCCACAGTATTGTTTCTAGAGAAGGTGACTTAGATGATGTATGAAGACAATGATTTTGAAATAGAATGCCAGAATGAAGACAACAAAACACAACAGTTGAATGAAATAATGAAAACAATTCATCCAGTGACTGATGGAAGCAGGTGCAGAGATCCATGGCCAAGCCCCAGGTGAAGCTCCAGGAGTTCAATCGGTGAGAGAGAGGAGGGACTATATGAGCAAGAGATACTGAGACCATGATTGGAAAAAGCACAGGGACAAATAGCCAAAATAGTGGAAACACATGAACTACGAACCAATAGCTGAGGAGCCCCCATGGAACTGGGTCAGGCCCTCTGGATAAGTGAGACAGTTGATTAGCTTGAACCACTTAGGAGGCCCCCCAGGCAGTGGAACCAGGACCTGTCCTTAGTGCATGAGCTGGCTTTCTGGAACCTAGGGCCTATACTAAAACACTTTGCTCAGTCTAGGTGAAGGGAAGAGGGGACTGGACCTGCCTCAACTGAATCTACCAGGCCGAGCTGAATCCCCAGGGGAGACCTTGCCTTGGAGGAAGTGGGAATGGGGGGAGAATTGGGGAATCCATGGATGATATATAAATTTAATTAATTATAAAATAAACTAAAAAGAAAGGTTGAGAACCACTGCACTAAAAAAAGAAAGAAAACAATTCAAGAAACATAAATGTTGTGAAATATTCCTTTATACCCTATGAAAATATATCACTGTGATTGGTTTAATAAAAAGCTAAATGGCCAATAGCTTGGCAGGATTTTAAGGGCAGAGAATGCTGGGAAGAAGGACAAAGAAGCCAGACAGAAGCAGAACAAATCAGACACACAAAATAGGATAGAGGTAAAATCCACATGGAAGAATGTAGATTAATAAAAATATGGGCTAATTTAAGTTATAATAACTAGTTAGAAACAAGCCTAAGCCATCAGCCAAGCTTTCATAATTAGTAAGAAGTCTCCCTGTGGTTATTTGGGAGCTGGCTAGAAGGCAAAAAAAAATCAGAGTGCACAAGAATATAGAATTTAGTAAAGTGATAGAATCTCTAAATAAGGGTCAAAATGAAATAAAACTCTAAATATAAAGGTCAGGAATTCAAACCCCAAAAAAATGAGAGGAAAGCCTCAACAGCAAACTTGGTCAAGTAGAAGAGAAAATAGTAGGCCTGGAAGGCAAAGCACATGAATAGTATACTCAAAGAAAAGGTCAAAACCAAATATATTTGTGTGTGTGTGTGTGTGTGTGTGTGTGTGTGTCTGTGTGTGTGTGTGTGTGTGTGTGTGTCTGTGTGTGTGTGTTTGTGTGTGTGTGTCTGTGTGTGTGTGTCTGTGTGTGTGTCTGTGTGTGTGTCTGTGTATGTGTGTCTGTGTGTGTGTCTGTGTGTGTGTGTCTGTGTGTGTGTGTCTGTGTGTGTGTGTATGTATGTGTCTGTGTAATGCAGGAACTCTGAAACCCTATAAAAATCCAAACCTAGCTAAAAATAAGTACAGGTGAGTTCCAGCTCAAAAGCATAGAAAATATTTCCAACAAAATCACAGAAGAAGCCTTCCAAAATCTAAGGTTCAAGAGGCACACAGAACACTAAATAGGATCAGAAAAGAAACACCATACATCATGACAATCGTCAGAACACTAAATATACAAAAGAAAGAAAAGACATTGAAAGTTTCAAGAGAGAAAGATCAGCTCAAACATAAAATGAAAATACCACATACCAATATCTATGGGGCACAAAAAGGCTGCCCTGAGGTGAAAGATTATATCACTGAGTACCTACACTAAAAAACTAGAGAGATCTCAACAAACTGACTTAATCATGCATCTTTATCTTAAATAAATGTCCTAATTATGCATCTGAAAGACTTAGGGAAACAAGAACAAACAATACCCCCTAAGATAGAAGGTATGAAAATAATCAAAACCAGAGGTGATTTCAGTAGAATTGCTCAAGGCTGTCCACTCTCTCCATATCTATCCAACATAGTACTTGAAGTTCTAGATAGAGCAATAAGACAAGGGAATTCAAATTGGAAAGGAACAAGTCAAAAGTATCACTATTTGCAGATGATATGCGATATACATACATAAGCAACCCCCAAAACTCTACTATGGAATTCCTACAGCTAATAAACATCTTTGGTAAAGTACTGGATACAAAATTAACTAAAAATATCAGTAAATCAGTAGCTCTCTTATATACAAATGATAAATGAGATAAGAAATAAATTAGGGAAACAACACCCTTCACAATAGCCACATATAATATAAAATATCTTGGGTAACTCTAACCAAGCAAGTGAAAGATCTGTATGACAAGAGCTTCAACCTCTGAAGAAAGAAAGTGGAGAAGCTATTAGAAGATAGAAAGATCTCCCATGCTCATGGACCAGTAGGATTAGCAGAGTAAAAACGGCCATCTTACTATAAGCAATCTCAGATTCAATGCAATCACCATGAAAATTCCAACACAATTCTTTAGAGAGCTTGAAAGAACAATACACAATTTCATGTGGAAAAAAAAAAAAACAAGGATAGCTAAAACAATCCTGTACAATAAAAGAACTTCCACTGGTATCACTGTCCCTGACTTCAAGTTCTACTATAGAGCAATAGTAACAAAACAGCATGTGATTGCATAAAAACAGACAGGTTAACAAATGGAATTGAATCAAAGACCCAGACATAAACCCACACATGCCAAAGTCCAGCTCCAGTAAGGTTCTGAGCCATGGGGTATGAAGTCAGCAAAAAGTGAAGAGTCTGACCACCGATTGTCTTTCAAACAGATGGAGTAATTTAAAGACAGAAGCCATTTTTTTCAATATACGAGTTCTAATGCATTCAAGCATGAACAGTTGCAACACATTTCTCTTTAATCATTTTCCAATCATTAACATTTACCCATTTTAGTTTCTTTTTCTCTCCCTCACTCCCTTGATGTCACTGACCTTTACCCTATATCATTAATTTTTGTATTACAAGCCAAATGATTATATCTAGCCAGGTACATCTTTTTCATACTGTGCCCTAGCCAGCAGCAAACATGCAGTTACAAAAAAAAAAAGAGAGTCAAGCCTGCTGTGGGATGCCTTGTATGTTGTAAATATATGTTATTATGATTGATTGATAAATAAAACACTGATTGACCAGGAGCCAGGCAGGAAGTATAAGATAGGCAAGACAAACAGAGAAGAGAGGCTGGGAGGTGGAAGCCGGAAAGAGACACCAGCCTGCCATCCAGGGAGCAGCATGTAAAGGCAACAGGTAAAGCCACAGAACAATGTGGTGACATATAGATTAACATAAATAGGTTAATTTAAGATAGAAGAACTAAATAACAAAAAGCCTGCCACAGCCATACAGTTTGTAAGCAATGTAAGTTTCTGTGTGTCTACTCAGTTGGGTCTGAGCGGCTGCGGGACTGGCGGGTGGGAGAGATTTGTCCTGACCGTGGGCCAGGCAGGTCTGGAGAAAACTTCAGCTACACAAGCCTTTTGATTAGCCAGTAACAATGTGATACCTTTTATATTTTTGTAATCAGTTGAGTGTATGATGCCATACCTAGCATATTATTTTCAGGTATAAGTCAATCTCTAAATAATCTGTATATCACTTTTATGTGGACAGCAGTTGTAATCCTACTCCTTATAAATTCTCAAATAGTAATGATTACCTAACCCTTAAACTGTTTGGACCAAGTTTCTATTCCTCCTGGCAGTTTCTACATGTCCTTTTTACTTCCAAGAGAACTGGAAGTTTTAACTGAAAGAAAACAAAAACAAAAACAAACAAACAAAAAAAAATTCATGTCCTGGCATCAGAAAAATGTCTGGCCTTTCATATCTTCTTCCTTTTCCTTATGTGTTCCTGTAAATTTTTAATGTCATCTTTTAAGAAATCATGTCCCAAGTTCTAAAGTTCTTTGGAATATAGTTATCTCTTCTTTAGAATAGTTAAATAAGCAATTATCATTAATCTTAATGAGTTCCTCCTGCTTACTCAGAATGACTACAAAGGCAGCCAGGGACAATGAGAGGAACTGGTTTCTGTGATAGACTGCAGAGATACCTTTTTTCTTTTGCAGAAACTTTTAGAAATATTATCAACTTTTGTTCACAGTAAACTCAGCTTTAATCACACCTAACAAAGCAAAACTAAAAATTACTATTAGAATAAGCATAGTTAGAGAGGCCTGAAGCCCATGGGCTCCCTAGGATCAGTGCAGGGGGCTGCAGCATCCCTTCTATAGGTCCTTGCCAGGTGGACGGGATTCTCCAAAGGGCCTTGCCTTAAAGAGTTCATTCACAAAACATTTATGCACCATTTCCAGGGGTTCCACCACACACACCCATGGACACCTGATTTTTGACAAAGAAGCCAAAATTATAAATGGAAAAAAGAAAGCATCTTCAACAAATGACGCTGGCATAACTGAATATTGGCATGTAGAAGATTTCAAATAGATCCATATATATCACCCTGTACAAAACTCAAGTCTTAGATTAAAAAAAAACTCAACATAAATCCAGTTACACTGAACCTGATAGAAGGGTAAGTAGGGAATAGCTTTGAACTTATTGGCAAAGGAAACAACTTCCTGAATAGAATACCACTAGTACAAACACCAAAATTAACAATTAATAAATGGGACCTTGTGAAACTGAAAAACTTCTGTAAAACAAAGGACACTGTTAATAGGACAAAATGGCAACCTATGGAATAGGAAAAGATCTTCAGTAACCCCACATCTGATAGAGAACTGATCTCAAAATAGATAAAGAACTCAAGAAAATAGACATAAAAAAATAAATAACACAATTAAAAATGAGATACACATCTAAACAGAATTTTCAACAGAAGAATCTCAAATGGCCAAGAAATACTTAAAGAAATGCTCAACATCATTAGCCATCATGGAGTAAATCTACCAAAGAAGTGAAAGACTGTATGATTAAAACCTTAATACACTGAAAAAATAAACTGAAGAAGACACCAAAAGATGACGGAAAGGCCCTTTACTCATAAATCAGTGGGATTAATATTGTGAAAATGGCCATCCTACCAAAAGAATCTCCAGGTTCAATGAAATCCTTATTAAAATCTCAGTACAATTCTTCACAGAAATTGAAAAAATAATCTTAAATTTTATATGGAAATACAAAATACCAGGATAGCCAAAACAAAATCCTAAACAATAAAATAAATAAATAGATGGATAAATAAATAAATAAAATAAAGACTTCTAAATGTGTCAACAACCTCTCAAGATTTCAAGTTATACTACAAAGTTCTAGTAATAAGAGCAGCATGGTACTGGTATAAAGACAGACACATTGGTCAATAGGGTAGAATTGGTGCCCCACACATGAGTCCACACTCGTAGAGACACCTGATTTTTTACAAAATGGCCAATGGTACACATCAAAGAAAAGACATGTTCAACAAATGATGCTAGTCAAATTGGATGGCTACATGTGAAAGAATGGAACCATATCCTTATCTCTCACCCTGAACAAAAGTCTACCCCAAGTGGATCAAGACCCTCAACATAAAACCTCATGCCCTGAATCTGATATAAAAGAAACTAGGGAACACACTTAAACGGACTGGCATAGGAGAGGGCTTTCTGTATAGGACCCAGGTAGCACAGACGTCAAGACTACCAATACTAAATTTACCTCATGCAACTAAAAGGTTTCTATACAGCAGAGGACACTGTCATTCCAGCAAGGAGGCAGGCGACAGAGTGAGAAAGAGTCTTCATCAATTGTACACCTGACATAGGATTATCTAGAATATACAAGGAATTTAACACGCTCAACACCAAAAACCAAGCAGCCCAATTAAAAACTGGGCATGGAACTCAACAGGGAGTTATCAAAATTAAAATATAAATAAAAGAGAACATTTTTTTAAATGTTCAACATCCTTAGCCATCAGGGACATGCAAACTAAAACTTCTTTGAGACTTCACCTTACCCCATTCAAAATGGATAAGATCAAAAACCTAAGTGACAACAGATGCTGGTGCAGGTGTGGGGAAAGGGGAATATTTATTCACTGCTGGAGGGAGTGCCAACTGGGACAGCCACCAAGAAAATCAGCGCCAGCTGGAAATCAGTGTTGAGGGTCTTCCAAAAGCTATAAGCCTGTCACATGACCCAGTTATACTCTTGGGTTCCATATACTATTATAGAGATACCTGCTCATCCATAGTCACTGCTTCCCTAGTCACAATAGCCAGGAAATGGAAGTAACTCAGATGTCCATCAACGTATGAATGGATAATGAAAATGGGGTACATTTATACAATAAATATCATTCATCTCTCAAGAAAACTGAAATTATGGAACTCACAGGTGAATAGATAAATCTGAATATAGAGAATAATAATTCTGAGTGAGGCAAACAGACACAAAAGGATAAACATTGTGTGGTGCAGGCTTTTTTCTCAGTTGTGCATGTTAGCTATGAATATTCAGACATATGACTTTCATTTGGAATACCCACACAGGTCTAGAAATTTGTAAGGTGTCATGGTTTTTAAAAGAGGAAGATAAAACACAGTGGCCTAAAGGGTTAAAGGGTAGAATAGGAAGGGTTAAATTAGTGTGGGGTAGGTAAAGGATGGGCTACGGAGAAGAATAACTATCAAAAGAGATCTTTCAAAAAAGCCATGGGATAGGGGGACTGTAGAGATGGCTCAGCAGTTAAGAGTACTGGTTGCCCTCGCAGAGGACCCAGGTTCAGTTCAGTACCCATTCGTGGTTCACAGTTATTCATGACTCCAGTTCCAGGGGGTACAACACCCCCTTCTGATCTCTGCAGGTATCATGTTTTACACATATATACATGCAGGTAAGCACTAATATGTGTAAATAATAATTTCTCTTAAAAGACATTTGGAAACCTATTACTATAGTTTGTGTGTGTGTGTGTGTGTGTGTGTGTGTGTGTGTGTGTGTGTGTGTGTGTGTGTACATACAGAGAGACACATACATAAAGAGCCACCCTGTAACTGGGTGACAATGTTCCTGTTAGACACAAAAGACTAGCAAATAAAAAAACCCAATGCCAGTAATGGGTTACCTCTTTTGAGGTTGCTGCCAGTGAGGTTCCGTTGACTCCCCCAACACTGCAGCTATTACCACTCCTCTATTGCTGAAAATGACACATATTTAAGTCATAGAACATAAAGAGATCAAGTTGGTACTGATCTGGCTGGTCTACTAGCTAGTTTTCATGGTACTGGATGATGTTGTGGATGCTACCAGAGGAGGGGAAAGCTACCATCACACTTACCCAGATGTGAATTCTGCACGTTATTGTAATGAATGGCCTGACCAGCATATCCACTGGTACAACAGTGGCCCAAAGTCATGGGAGTAGCCAACTACTTTCTAGTTGGATTTAAAGCCCCCTGCCTAAGTTGAAACCTGAACCCTGGCACTGCTTTGAAGGCTAATAGCCTGTAGCTAGGCAGGTCACAAGCCATAGGAGAGAACCTAATGTTATTATTCTGCAAAATGGATGATTTAAACTGCCTCCTAATGACTTACCTTTCTACCTATAGATCAGTGTATCTATTAACCCTCGTCATAGAAGCTTCTATTAGCAGTTGATAGTGATCAACACAGAGACTCACAACTTGCCAGGATGCAGAGAATAAGAGACTGTGGAATATCCCTCCCTAATTGGGATGTCTATCAATCACACCTTCTTTCCCCAGTGCTCAGGGATCATTGCTGAAGAGGATCAGAAAGAGTATAGAGCTAGAGGGCAGCTTCATGTGTAAACTCACAGCAGGTTTGACAACTTTCACAAGGCCTCTGAAAGCTTACTCTGAACCAACTCCCCGCATGGAGAGGGAAGGGAGGGACAAAAATTCAACCCCTAGCTGAGGACTTTTTATAATTGATAGCTACAGGGAGAGGAAGAGTCAATTTTCTTTAAGAATGTTGTCACTGGTAAGTTGATCACATGTATAAGTAGAAGGCCACACATCCAAGACTACATGGACAGCACAAATTGTATTTTATGGCTTTAAAATAAAGGAGAAGACACAGTCAAGTGGGTAGGGAAGGGAGGGTAGATGCTGTCAGTGTTTTACTGCTGTGAAGAGACGCCATGACCAAGGTAACTCTTATAAGAGAAAACATTTGATTAGGGATTGTTTACAGTTTCAGAGATTTAGTCCATTATCATCATGGTGGGGAGCATGGTGACATGCAGGCACACAGTGCTGGAGAAGTAGCTGCTGAGAGTTCTACACCTGGATCCATAGGCAACAGGAAGAGAGAGCCACTGGGCCTGGCTTTGTCTTTTGAAATATTGGTGCCCACCCCCAACGACACATTTCCTCCAACAAGGTCACACCTTCCAACAAGGCCACACCTCCTAATCCTTTAAAATAATGCCATTCCCTAGTGGTCCTCTAGGGACCTTCAAATATATGACCCTATAGGGACTATTCTCAGTTAAACCACCACATAATTCCATGGAAGGAATTAAAGTTGTGTGTGAAAAATATGAAAATACGTAGTAAGAAATCCTTAATTAATTAAAAATTAATTTTAAAATTGAATGGCCTGGACAAGTCAAATGATAGAATTAACATGGGTAGGGTGCTTACTGTCAAGGGTAGACATTGCTTTTCAAGTTCATGTGTAGCAGTTACATGTATGCCCTGCAAACTTGAGGACTTGAGATCGGATCCCCAGCAGCCACCTAAAAAGCTTGTCGTAATGGTACTTATCAGCAGTCCTAGCTCTGGGGTAGTAGAGCCTGGAGGATACTTGGAGCTCACTCACCAACTGACATAGCTGAATCAGTGAGAGACCCGGTCTCAAAAACTAAGGTACAGAGCCGTCAAGGAAGACACCGATGTCAACTCTGGCCTACACAAGCATACACGAATGCACACTCACACAAACACACATTACTATTTATAAGGGTCCAAACTGCAACTCCACATGAGAAGTGGAGGGATCTGAATTTGGGGCTGGGTCTATAGGAGGAGAGCCAGTGGGGTTCTACGTCCTACTAGAGCTAGATGGAAATGGAGAAGTGACCAGTTTAGTCTCCAGCACAATCAGGAAACATAGCCAAAGATCTTTTTATGCACACAGAAATATCATCAGTCATTAGTATCCACTGACTGCATGAACGCTGCTGCCAACATTTTTCAAAGTTGGCAGAAGCAACCATGATCCTCCACAGAGCCTTGTGAGTCAGTTCAGCAGGAATCAATATCCACATTCTGCTCTCTTGCTGCTCTGCATGGTGGCCTGCAGCCCTGCGGCATTCGCTGCTAGACACTCCTGCCCATGCCTATCCAAAGGACCTCTCTTCCTTATTACTCCATACTTCCTCACCCCGAAGGTGGAGTGGATATACCATAGACCTGTTGGTATGGTGCCCCTGAGGAAGACGGAACACATTGCACCCCTAAGGAGAGGGTTGTTGTGTAAATAGGGGATGCTGGACATAGGGCCTCCCTGATCCAAGAGACCTAATCACCAAAGGCAGGTCGTCAAAACCTGCAGTAGATGGCAAAGAGTAATACTGGCTGCAAGTAAGAAAGCCAACATTTCCATAACTATTGGACAGACTTTTAAAAAGGCTGATCTAAAGCCAGTCCTGGTTGCTTCAAAAAAATCACTCTAGAAGTTGAAAACATAAAGGTATCTGGACTCCACTCACAAAGTTCTAGTTCATTAAGTTCTGGATAGAGTGCATATATCTATGATTGTACCATCCAGCTCAGGTGAATGATACTCAACAACGGCTTCTTAATGGGCTGGTGCTTGGGAACTGTCATCAGAGTGTCCTGGGTGTTAGAGCCAGGCTCCTCATGGCAGGTTGCTCCCACCCACAGGGTTTCCTTGTCCATTCTGACCATGGATATGTTCTCCTAAGTGTCCAATGCCCTATCTCCCACAACTCTCCAGAAACCTGTAGGCAAAAGTGCATTTTGTAGAGGGCTAGGAATGTGGTTCAGGGGTACAGTACCTGCCTATATTGAGCAGGGGCATCCCTAGCACCTCAAAAATGTATGTTTCCCTGAAGGTAGACTTAATCTGACATTGTTTTGCACATCTATAGATGCCCCACAGACAAGCAAGCTGGGAGATGACTGAGTGCTTATGTGATATCTTGGAACAAGGAAATGGGGTCTGAAAGCAGCCTTCGGGGGGATATACCACAGGATGACGAGGGGCTCTTCATCAAAACCTTCTAAGGCGCTCACCCTCACATTTCAGAACCTCAAAATGCCAAAAAAGCCCCCATTTTGTGTATGTGGATTATATGTTATAATTAATTTATTAAAAACTAAAATTGTGGGAAATTTTAATGTTTATGAATGATTTACAAATTAAAAACAAGCTTCTATATTAACATAAATCTGCCTTATATAAAAAGCAGCTTCATTTTCAAAAAAGTATTTAGTGAGAAGAGTGACATGTTGTAACTTTTTGCAAATCTCTTTAAGTTTGGCTTAATAGATGACAGCTGGATTCCCATACTCTTGCACTCAATCTGTTGTAATATGTTATTTTGATGGAAGTATATAAAGAGAATCATGACTCACACAAATATGTAACTGGAGAAGAGAGGGCTTCAATTTGCTTCCGAACTTAATCTATTTTTCTATGACATGCCATATAACTTCTGGAAAATTCCACCAGAAAAAAAATTTACATGGGAGGATGAAACTGAAAAGGTCAGTAAGAGCTTATTGCTTTGCAAATGCCTGCCCTTCACAGACCCTTTGAAAGGCTCCAAGTCTTCCCTGGTGTGGGCTGAGCACCAGATTCTGAACGCTCCTTTGGCAGAAAGCAAAACAAATCCACTAAGCTCATTTGTTGCAGTTATTCATCTACTGCTGCATTTTTTGTTGTTTGCGATGTGAGGCTGATATTAGGGAGGTAAGTGAGCCGAGAGTCCCTCCACACACTTGCAAAGCTACTTAGGGTGCTAAGTATAGACACAGTTGACAGCTTTGCTTACATGGGAGCCATGGATGCTACCTGGACCCACAGGCTGTGCCCACACCAGCTGCTCAGTGACTGTTCAGGACTGGAGACAAGTGATGGCTCAGAACCAGAAAAGGAATAGTTGGGAAGATTCACCTCAGAAGCCTATGACTGCTGGGGTCCTGGACAGCAGCTGTCCTTTGTGTTGATGTGGGCCTGTGGACCTCTCCCTGTCCTCTTAGGCCTCCTTTCTTTCTGTGGACCCTGTCCCTGCTTGCTGCCCCTCACATACACTGGGCATACACACAGGTCCTTTTCAGACATAATTCCCCCAGACAACTACCTGTCCAATATCTTTGTTTTCTTCAAGAAGCTCATCTCAACTGCATTGCTTGATACTGCCGCTGCCAGTTCAGCAGTCTTGATCCCTCATAACCATCTTACTTCCAGTTTTACCTTTAAAAAAAGTCTTCATTACATTTTATTTAAATATAAAACATGAGAATATTATTTAAACTACCCTTAAGTATTTTGTATCTGAATAATAAATATTAGGTGTACGTGTGTGCACATGTGCAAGTATGTAGAGATTAGAAGACAAACTGATGGAATTGGTTTTCTCCTTCCACATTGTGAGTCTGGGGATAGAAATCACTTCTGTTTACTTCACTTGTTTTTCTATTTAATATGGTATTTTTTATTGTTTATGTGTATTGCTTCTTGTCTGTAGCTGAATATTTTCCTGGTCCTGTCCGGCACCCGAGGCCCCAAGGTCCACAGCTGCTCAGACCCAAGTAAACAGACACAGGCTTATATTAATTAAAACCACTCGGCCATTAGCTCAGGCTTACTATTGACTAGCTCTTACACTTAAACTCAGCCCATTTCTGTTAACCTATATGTCGCCACATGTTCCATGGCTTTACCTGTGTGCCATTACATGCTGCTTCCTGGATGGTGGGCTGGCATCTCCTGACTCAGCCTTCCTCTTTCCAGAATTCTCCTTGTCTGCTTATCCCACCTATACTTCCTGCCTGGCTACTGGCCAATCAGCATTTTATTTATCAACCAATCAGAGCAACACATTCACAGCATACAAAGCGATATCCGGCCAAGGCAGGACTGGAAAAAAACTTTTAGCTACACTTGTCTATATCTCCTATAAGGCAAGGATCATTATCTGTTCTGTTCGGTCTGATGTCCCCAAGGCCAGAACAGTCAGAATAGGGGAAGTGTTCATATATACTAGTTAGAGGAATTCAGAAGTAAGGTTTACATTGAAGAGACATTGGGCAGCACTGACTTTGCACATGGAGCATGCTCCTAGGAGAAAGAGAAGGCAGAGCTGAGCATGCCCAGTTTACTATCCCCAAATTCAGGACAGAGGTTAAGCCATTTCTGCTTTTCCAGGTCATTGGAAGACAAATATAAAAATGGGAATGTGACAACTCTACAATGAAAGAAATTTCAGGAAGGGAGAAGGTGCCCACCACCGGCAGGCTTCAGCAGTATATTATACTTACATATGTGGTCAGCCAGAGGTGTCGTCGTCTCAGAGTGGAGATCCACAGTTCCAGGTTGAACATTCTATTCCCTTCACCAGGTGCTCCTCCAGAGCCAAGCACTCCACATGCCCATTATTTCCCATAGCTAATCATTCCTATGCAACATTCCCTTTCACTCTTTCTGCCATCCATCAGGTGGGCTACCAGCCCCACACTGAGTGTCCTCCATCTGAAATGCTGGCCTTTGCTTCTGATTTCCTACTGGATGTACCTTAATCTACTTGCTTTTGGGGGGAATCCTTTGGGAACCATTGCTAGAGAAGTTTGAAGTTATGCCAGGAAATTTTTATGTGGGTAAGAAATTGTGATGCATTAAATCTTTTACAGGCTTGATTCAGTTCCCATCCCATCGCTCTTTCCTAATTATGTCCTTCCACATCATCCAATATTTCTAGAATGACTATACATCTCAGTTCATCCAAAATAGTGGCAGTTTGTACCTGTTGTTCCTATATAATTATTAATAGATGCTTTTCTTTCTCAAAACCATTCTGTTTGGGGTGACAGATCAAACAGATACTCTAAATACAGTGTCTTATATTTCTACAATGAAATTCAGTGACAACATTAAGAGACTTCAACAATGAAATACCAATTAGAAGATGTCCCAATTTGAATACAAACTAATTCTCAATACAAATTTCCTTGGAAAAAAATAAGGTTCAATGATTAAAGTACAAAGGTATCAAAGTCCAAATTAATATTCTCTTTTACCCATGTGATTTAAAGTTCAAAGAACATTGATGTCCGAGATCCACCCCGATTTTCTTTTTCAACTCATTCCTGTGGTTTTTTTTCTTTTCTTTTTCCCTAATATTCCCAGACCATGGGCAAAATGTCAGAACCAAGATGTCCAAAAAATAGGTTCTGTCTTCCACATGAGAGTTTTGGATGGGTGATAAAATAATGTATTATAGGAGGGAATTAAAACAACACCTTTGCCATTAGCAAATACAATTTATATTTGCAAGCAAGAGGGTCTATGGATAATCATCCAGCGTGACCTTCCTCATATGTGGCATCTACTATTTACCAACATCTATATTCTACCTCTCTTCTAGTCACAATTATACTATATAATTCTCAACCTGTCTTTTAATTAACTCTAAGTCATGTGACTGGGGTAACCACTACAGTCATGGGATTGAGTTTTAACAAATGAATGTGCAAAGTCAAGTGAACACTCAAACACCCCCCCAAACTTCTCATGAGTATTTCTTTCATGTTTACAAGCTTAATAGTCAAGGTAGTAGCCTTAGCAATCCCATAGACAGGAAGACACCAAATGTCTGAAATACTGTATGGAACAGAGCCCACTTCTCTGCCCCACCCCCTTTAGACAGGCACATGAGTAAGAAAGAAATACTGGTTTTGTTGTTGGTAAGCTGCTGAACTGCTGGAAGTTGTCTACTGTAACGTGTCATAGTTTATCTTTTATCACTATAACAAAACACCTAAGACTGCATATTTTATGCAGAGATTTTTTTTTTTTTTTGCTGCAGAGATGATTTTTTTTTTTAAATTCACAGTTCTGGAGGTCCAAGAGCAAGTTGTCAACCTTTGCTTCTAGTGTGGGTGGCATCATGTGGTGTAACAAAGGTAGAGGCCAGGGATCCTGCTGAGAAAGTTAACATACTTCATTACAACCTGGTCTCATGGTAACTAATCCACCAAAATGATAATTTATTCCTGAAGAAGAGTTTACTCACTCTCAAAGATTTATCATCCTTTAAGAGCTTCCATGGATAGTTACCATAAAGTTTTATTGAACAAAGCACACATCCAAATCACAGCACAGCAGTTGACTCCCCAGACTGATATTCAAAGACCTAGAAGTATTGATTGCCAATGGGCAAAGCAAACTGAAACAGAGACAGTCTGCCTGTATGTCCTAAGCATGCTAAATACTGTTTTCAACATTCAAAATAGTCAGGCTATGCCCCATTTTTTCCTAAGTTAGGAATAAGGAAACATTTTCTCACCAGAGGCAAAAGTAAAACCCTACCTGGACAGAAACAACTTCTCCACAAAAACCGTGTTTTTATTTCAAGTGCCTCTTTTCTTGATCTCTGGAGATTTTTCCCTTTGCTCCACTACACACCAGATTCTATCTGCCACTTCTCCAAACACATGCCCTAGCTTCCTGAGCAGGTGTAAAGCAAAAGGAATCAATATCCTTCCTCTCCTCTGTCTAAGTGTGGAAGGCCAGCCAGCTAGTGCCCTCTAGACATGACTGTTAGAGGTGACAGAAAATCAGGAGTCTTGACAACTCTTCTCACATGCTCCACATTCAAATGGTCAGACTCTTCTTTCTTCATTGTATACATTGGCTTTTCTTATGGGACATCTGTGTCTTCCCCCATTCCCAACTCCCAAAGTCCACATCCACTACGAACCTACCTTCTTTTCCTTGTCTTTATTTGAAAATAAGTAAGAAAGGCTCAGATCCTAACCACCCCAAGAATAATTGTGAGGCAGAGTGCTTCAAAGGGCCTGTCATAGCCAAACACAAACTATGTTTTGAGTGATACTGTGCTACCACAGCTTTTGACCCATGCTGGGTCACCTCCTGGACCAAGCAGTTTAGACAGCAGTGGACACCTGATGGGTGTCCATCCATAGACTAGTCAGTAAACTATGACTAAAAGACCTAGTCAATGAATGGGAACAGAAAATTCAAATGCGAGGGAGCACAATGACTCCTCTCAACCCTTAAGGCATCAAGGCCCATGAGTAAGCAGAGGAGGTCAGCTGATGGAGACAGGACAATAGGGCAGTGTATAAAGCACAAATGTGAGAGGAAGAGAAAGGAATAGAGGGGGAGAGGGGGCAGTTTGGAGGAAGCCAACTACAGAGGTATCATGGATCCTACAGCTGCTCAGTTCTTTCCATCCACTGGACAGTGTTCTAATCTACCATTACAATAACAGCCTTTCATTGGTCCCATCTCAAAGGGGTAGCTGCCTGGCTGCACTAACACAAAGTTCCTTTCCAGACTCTATCATGAGACTGCAGCAGAAATTCCCTGGAAAAAATGGTTGCACCAGTTTTTCTCTTTTCCTACCTAAACTATCAGATGCCTAAAACTACAAACTTTGGGAGAAGGCATGAATAAATGACGGCACTTTAGAAGATTTGCACTTTGAGAGAAAGTCAACTAGGCCAGGGAAATGTTTGAGATATTTTTCAGAATACAGGGAGGGCTTGCAGATTATAGTAGAGGAGAAGTTGCCTATGGCCAAACTCACACCAGACTGAAGAGTCTTCCAGACCGCAAGAGGTAATGAGTTTCCTCAAGAACACCATACTGGTGAAAAGTGAGTTTACTTTCTCTTTTACCAGGAAAGGGAGAGCGAAATCCAGTCCCCATTGTCACCCTTCTGCCTGGGAAGGAAACCAATTCCTTCTGCTGTGGGATGCTGAGGTGTGTATGAGACTCTTCTGTGAATAATAACTAAGGCTCTGAGCACAGGAGTCTGTAACCAAGACCTGATATGAGTTAGGACTCAGAACCATGATCATCAAGACCCTCTGATGCCCCTCAGTAAAGGAGCAGTTACTTACCCTGACAGAGCTGTAAAAGCAAGAGGCTTTGTGTATAACCCCAAAGCAGAGTAAATGGAGGAGGACCAAGAAAAAGGACATACTCATAAGCCACACCCTGCAATGGATGGCAAAATATTAGGGATAAGACTAGGAGATGTGGACCCCATTTAAGATAACACAAATCATCTAGTGCCTCAAAATAAAGGCCGATACTTACAGACTCTCTAAGCACCTCCTTCCTGGGCCTTCAATAACGACTCTGGGTAAAGTGGGGAGATAGTTCAATTGGCAATAAGCTTAATCACCCCACGCAAACATGAGAAGCTGAGTTCAATCCCTAGTACCCATATTAAAAGCCAGACGTGTAGATCCCTAGAAGTCACTGACCAGCCATCCCAATCTAATCAGCAAGCCCCAGGTGTCAGTAAGAGAGCTTACCTCAAAACAGAAAAAAATGGGGATGACTCTTCGGGAATGACACCCAAGGCTGACTTGTTGTCTCCACATGTAGGAGTACACACAGAGAAAGAGAAAGAGATTTGGGGGGCAGAAGCACGAAGCTGAAGGGGACAGGCAATTGGCCCAGTTAATCCATCAGTCTAAGCAATGCAGATCTGGGGGCGATGTCTGTGTCCCAGTGCAGAGACACATACAAGTCCCCATGACCCACGTGAGTCAGCTGAGAAGTGGAGTCATCTTTCTTTCTAAAGATTTCCCTGTCACCCCAGGAGCAAAAAGGATGATTGATTTCCTCTGGAAATAAGGAAAAGGTTATTGCGGACATTAACAGAGCTATGGCTCTTCCAATAAGCAGAGTCAAGAGATTATAAAACAAGTGTTACCCTGTTCAGCAATGTCCTTGTCATGCAGTTTCCTGATCATGTTTCAGAATACAGTCAAGACAGTGTGGCTTTCAGTCAGTAACACTTTATGAAAAGGAGGCACTCTAGAGCCTGCACGGGAATTGAACAATGGGGGCCTGCCTATCTGGAATGGGGAAAGTCCATTTGTTTAATAAAAAGTTTCATGTCTTTGCGATCAATAGCATGGGAAGCTACAGTATCTGGCCGTGCCATGAGTGGGAGGTGTGAAATGATGCTTATCTACCCCAGGTGAGTTCCCTTTATTCCAGAGTGTGGAGTCACAGGGAGAAAGGTGGGTTTGGGAAGTGTGTGGAATTTTTTGCTCTCTTGGCTATGTCTGGAGGAATACATGGAGAGAGACTTGGGATTTTTATTCCTCTTCTACTAAGTATGCAGCTTAGGGGGTTACAGGTCCCCTCCCACCTCACAGAGCTCCTTAGACCATCAAGCCTATCACTGTATCACAGCCTCACCTCAGGAACTCTGACACAAAGGGATGGAAACAATGAAGTTGGAAAATGTCAGTGTTCTTCACCCATGAGAGGTGACATCACTCCACAAAGGGTGAACTCCCACCAACATGGAGCAGAAACGGATATGGATACACAGCTATTCCGGCATATGGTATGAATCTTTGCAGTACCCACCATCAGGAACAGCATTGTCCACATTTGCCTAGCAGATGGGACACTACAAGAAGGTAAGTTGTTATGTTGTGTGGAAAGAATACTCAGTGATAAAAGCAGGAACAGGAGGAGAGGCGCAAGACTGAGTCAGCCAAACATGCTTCCTTCCCAGAGGTTACAAGCAACTGTGAGCACAGGGCAGCGTCAGTCACGTGCTTTTTGTTATGTTTTGTTTTGTTTTTGTTTTTGTTTTTTCCTTGGTCCAGTTCCCATGGACTCCAGTTTAAACCCTGGTTTAAATTCAGGCCCTTCTATGTCTATTAAGCAGCAGGACTGCTTTATCTGTTGCTGTCAAAATTAACACAGACGGAGAAATGGGTTCCTGGTCTCCAGTCACCAAAGAGCTGGGTAGAATGACCTAGAACAGGGAGCAGTCCCATGCACAGTGGGCCTCTCACAGCTATGGGTAAAAAGGAAATCAACCACTCAAGAGGAACTAGACAAACATGGCCTGTATAGGCTACCCTTCTTAACATCATGGACCAAGTTCCCCAGGAAATGAGATCCACTCTGTACCTGGGGAGATGATTCATCCCACCATCCTCCAAAGCCGGACTTCCTCAATGCAGTAGCAGATACAGTTACTGATAGACCATACCCTCTGGAAATCATTGAGGAGGAAGCATCTTGTATGGTTAGGTGGAGGCAAAGCTCGCTGAAGTATGGATTAGACAATGCAACAATTCAAGTAAAACAAGAAAATGATTCAAAGGGAGAAAACACAGGCCCTGTCATTGACAATGCTCCCAACTAGTTGTTCTGAAATGCAGATTTGATGACTTCAGATCCTGTGAAACCCTCTGCCCATTCCTCAGTCTCCTGCATCCTGCCTCAGCTCATACATTTAGCAAATTACTGCAGGAGTTTCCAAACAGCCATCTCACCTTACATTTCCCTACCTGATGGCTTTCAGAACAGTCTTCTTTATAAATCTTTAAACCTGACACTCTACTCCCAACTTTAGAAATACTCCAAAGCTTCTATCACCCCAGAGGTGAAAGTCTCGGGGCTTTGCAGGCTTTAGATCACCATCCATTTATTCATTCATTCAAAAAATACTTGCTGTCTCCTCTCTACCAACTACTATTAAAAGTCCCAAGTAGATGACAGTGAACCACAAAACAAAAGTCTGTGACTTTAGAAAGTCACTTTTGGGGACAAAATCCTTACCCTGACTATCCAGCCTCCTGGATACCCTATAGTCACCAAAATAAATTCTTATTGAATAAATTTGGAGTTAAGAGGGAAATTATCTTATTTTAACAGCTTTCTTCAGACTTCATTTTTGGAATCAATTGCGGGCTAAGATGAGCCTGGAGCCCAAATTGTGGAAATGACCACGAGATTTATAAAGTATAGGACTATGAACCACTGGGTGTTATATTTATTCCATGTCTGTGAAAAGCACATAATACAAATTCTTGTATGATGACTGACAGAGTTGAGGGATACTGAAGAACATGACTGACTCTTATGACTTCACTCATGGGTACAGGCTGGGAGAATGAGAACAACATGCAGGGTGACCCCCTGAGGCAGTTGAGATGTCCCCCTTCTTCTCAGGCACTTCAATGTGTAGTCCTCAATAGATGTTGCTATTTGGAGAGCCTTAGGAAGTGTGGCCTTGCTGGAGGAAGCAAATCACTGGTCGGGGTGTGGCTTTGTGATTAAAGTCTCCGCCCACAGCTTGTCTTCTCCATTTCCTGATTGCGGTTTCTGGTAAGTGCTTTCAGCTGCTGCTGCTGCCATGCCTGGTGCTCACTTTCAGGCTTCCCTGTTATGACGGTGACAGACTCTCACCCCTCTGGAACTGTATGCCCAAATGAAGCCTTCGCTCTATAAATGACTTTGGTCATGGTTTTATCAGAGCAGTTAAAAAATACATCCTTGATTGAGTCCACTCAGTGGAATAAAAAGCCAAGAGACAGGTGGCATCACAAATCGTAAGTTCCCTGGGAATTTATAGAAATCCTGAAAAGGCTTTAGTCGTTCAGATTCCTTATGTCAGTGTTCTTCTGGCTCAAGCTGTTGAAAATGGACAGTGAGGCACTGTGAGACTGAGGAAGGAAGCCAACACTTCCGCAGTGTGGTCCTAGGTATCAGAAAGACCTGAAGATTCTTGTGATGTGGGTTCGAAGAGCTTACCAAGTCATCAGGACAAAGGTGACTTCATCTAAGCCAGAATGAACCAGATTTGCCTCAAGCTAACATCAAAAGGTCAGGTGTTTTCCTGAAGCTAAAGTCTCCAGTTGACATCTTAGTCAGAAAAGAATGTGATGGATGGACAGATGCTAATGTTGTGAATGGCTTCATGCAAGTGATACAGGCCAGGACCAAGGTCCAGAGCTGCTACAGACACACATGGAAAAGAGGCAGGAAGACAGCACTATAGGAAACAGCAGAAATCACAACCTGTTCCTCATCAGTCAAGTTTCCCTGAGCACAGCAGCAGGAATTTGCACCCAGCCCTTCAGATGACGACTGACGAGAGGCTAAAGTTGCAACCATTTGTACCAACCAAGACCATTGTGAAGAGCTGGCAAAAGTCCAAATGCCCCATACTTCTTTCACTGAGTTCAGGAGTTATGCGCAAACTTCCCAGGAACAGAAATCCCAGGACTGAATTTGATAGAGTACTGAACATTTCCATTGAGGGACCTGAGGGCACTCTAACCACAACCAGCAGAGTGACATTAGGGAAGTGTTTGTCTGTGCTGGTTTGGCTCATACATAATATAGAAGCAATAATGTTGCCTGCCAGGATTTTCTAGTAGGAATTAAATGGATTAAATTTTTGAATAGAGTGGTGTCATGTCTGAACTCTGGCCTTGCTAAAATCCATCCTGTTAAAGGGCTGCTCCAGGAGAATGAAAGGAAATTTAGGGACACAGCCTGAGGGAGGATGCTGTGCTGGGGAAGTGTCACTTGTAATGTCCCCAGATGGAATGCTTGGAATTATACAAGGGCCCAAATCAAAGGTGGATTTCAGTGAAAGTATAGGCTACTTTATCTCATTGCTTAAACTATATGAAAATTGCAAGGTCTAGCTAGCTAGCTTCCTGGAACTCCCAGGGACGTCTCTGGACCCCTGGGAATGAGGAGTAGGGAGACAAAGGGTAGGAGAGGAATTGTGAAGGAGCAGGTGAAAACACTCTCTCCCTCTGACCTACAGAGACCCATGCCCCATGTGGACAGGACAGGCACAGACCACATCTACTCCATCCCCGCTTACGATGACGGCCTTCAGGACTAAACAGATTATCAGGCCTCATTTGCCTCTGTTCTTCTGGCTCCTCTCTCAGCAGAGAGGCCTTGGTAAGAATCTAGTCCTGGGTCCTACTTCCACTGCTATCTCTTTTATCTGGCTTGACACACTGTGCCTTAATTATCTATTTAATTGCCTGCATCTACTCCCTACAGCTACAGGCAGGACTTCCATCTTCATCCCTGTGGCGTCCTCATCTCGAGACAATAGTGGACCTTTTTGCATATTTATTGGATGAATGAATAAATGAGTGAATGAGCAAAACTTTGACAATATAATTCATGCCTAGCCCCATGAATAAGCAATTAAAAGCAGAGTGACTGGGTGAGCCCCAGCCACTGAAAACATAGTCCATGTACCAGGAACATTGACTAATCTCCCTCAGAGGCTCATTAGAAATGCACTCTCAGACTGAAACCAACCTTGCACACTAAACAAGATCCCTGTGTTGGGTCCCATACCCACTAACGTTTCAGAAGATCTATCCTAAGGGTAGTGTCCTTGGAAGAGAGAGAGGGTGCTTCCTGTGCCCAATATGCAAAAGCCAATGGAACAAATGAACTGGAAGTACAAATGCTTCTGAAATGGGGCCATGGACCTATATCCCATATCTATCTACCCTATACGCCATAACTATCTATCCTACACCCCATAACCATGTACCCTACATTGCACACTGGCCTAAAGACCCCCAAGTTAAAATAAGGAATCAAACTTCCTGCATAATCCAGTATGTCCTAGGGCCTCAATCCACACCAAGTTGCCCTTTAGCAACATCTGGCTGCTACTGTTAAGGAAGAATAAGGACCAGCAGGGACAGTGACGCTGCCTTAGTTGTCTGCCATGGCAATGACAGGCCCAATTTTGTCTGAAGAAGCACAATAGCCTTTTATTATAGGATTTCAATGGCATGAACTTGCCAATGGACCAGGAAATGACTAAGAGACAAAAGGCAAGGCATCCTGGGAATGGCAAATCTTATTTTAACAGCCAGTGTTCCCATCTCCCCACCCCCCCACCCCCCCACGCCTCCCATCCCCCCACGCCTCCCACCCCCCCACCCCGAGCCCACGGCCTTCCTCAGAAACTCTGTAGGTTCTTCCGGGAGGGGCGTAGATAGCAAGACCCATTAAATGATTTGTAACAACTTTTAGGAGAGTAGAGAAGGATGAGGGCAGAGAAATACAGCATTGCTCATGCCAGGAGACAGGTTTTCCTGAAACCCAAGCTCAAGATCTTTGCCCAATTCATTGGCTACTTAGCTAGCTTATCTTTTCTGGGTCTCATTCTGTGATCTGCAAAACATCAGTGCTGAATTTGCCACATGAACAAATAGATGGTGAAATAAAATTAACTGAGGTGTATGGAAGTACACAGCATTGCACTGGACACATGCATAGCAAGTTTTAGTTTAGAAAGTTGTTCATATTGTCTACCAACTAGTATTTCATCTACCCACAGCACCCCTGAGAAAGGTCAAAGGTATGGTTCCCCTCAAGATGTCTGTATTTCAGAAGGGATTCCAAAGCAATCAAGGCTTCTGATACAAAGGAAATAACCTCTAATGGTAGAAACAACATAGGGAAGGCTGGGATCTTGAGGTCACTGAGTGCAGATGAGTCAAGTCCCATTTCTGGGTGGGTGGAACTGGAAAGGTAAAGTCAGACAGAAGATGAGGCCTGAGTAGATGGGGCTGCCAGAAGGTGAAAACTTAAGATTGCAATGCCTAATTCAAGGCACAGTAATGGCTCCTGATTCTGAACCCAACACAGAAGAGCATAGCCACGTCCATTCTTTACAGGTAGCCTTGAGAGAAGGCAATGAAGGAAAGGGAGGGGCTTCTAGAAAGAGCTCAGCAGCCAGGCCCCATGGCTCAGAGCAAGTTCACTGCTCTAGTAGGAGTAGAGGTAGGGGAAGAGGGATTAAAGTCAAAGGCACAAGCCTCATGAAGTTTTGACAGGTGACAGAAGACTCCTATTAAGGACAAATCATAGGAGCCCAAGGACCACAGAAGATAGGACCCAGGAACCAAAAGGTAGCTGTAGGAGAATAAATGAGGAAATGTCAGTGCCATCAAACCATGACACTGGAATTCCTGTGATATAACTACACCACAGGGCATGTGCAAGGCTTCATGAGAGCTGGTCAGCAGCCATAAATATGTCCTCCCCAATCCGTGGGAGTGTCCATATGTTCCTGCTGAGAACTAGAATATGTAGCAGGTGCAGCCATCGAGAAAGAGCTAGAAAGCTCAAAGGACAAAACACGCTTGTTCTCAATGAAAGATTTTTAGTGCTATTAAATGGAAAGCAAACAATGAAGTTGCAAGTAGACAGTGTGTCTTCTGGGAACAACTAAAAGAAGCACAAACCCTTCTATAGAGGTAGAACATGTGGGATCTCATCCACTTTGATAGGCATGTCTCTGTAGCGAGTCTTTCTCTGCCCTGCCAGCCAGCTCCCAAATCACAACAAGGAGACGTATGAATTATGAAAGCTCAACCGATAGCTTAGGCTTCTGTTTTAGCTAGCTCAAAACTGAAACTATCCCATTTCTATTAGTCTATATGCTGCCCTGAGACTTGTTTACCTCATCTACATACTGTCCATCTTGCTTTCCTCTGCATCTCATGGTACATCCCTGGCATCTCCACCTTCTTCTTCCCAGTATCCTCTCCGCCCTGAAATTCCTGCCTAGCTATTGGCCACTCAGCTTTTTATTAAACTAATTGAAGTGACACATCTTCACAATGTACAAAAACATTATTTCACAACATTTCCTCCTTTTTGTCTAAATAAAAAGGAAAGATTTTAACTTTAACATAGGAAAACTATAAACAATAAGAACAATTATCAGGTTAAGAATTACATTCACAATGTCTAGTCCATATGTATTAGACAAATTTGGAGAAAATACTCTATCTATCTTATCTTGATGAATTTAAAGTTTTATACCTAAACCATTTTTATCATAACTTGTATTACAATCTTAAAATTGTTTTTAGACATCAAAATATTTTCTTAAACAATTTAAACTTGCATGTTTCTCAACCTTATACACTTTACATCTCTTAGGTAAGTCCCTTTTTTGAATTTGGTGACAAGGAAAACTGTACAACTATTACTATCTAGTCTTTAATCCCCATCAGAGATCCAAGAAAGATAAAATACTACCTGACTAAATAGGAAGTGGAAAGAAAGCAACTTCTAAAATTATCGAAATGACAGAAACATCTGACTGCCTGAACCGCAACCCCAAGGTTCCTCAGCAAATATCTGACAGACATTTCTGTAAAGCATGAATTTTGAAGGACTGTCCTACCTTGTCTTGGTAAAGTTTGGCAGTTGCTTTCTTTTGTCCCTTGCTTGTCCAGTTTGGACAGCATACTGTCAGCAGTTGAGGCAAAGACAGTTTCTTGCCCAAGTGGCTAGTTTTTGCCACAAAGAAAGCAAACTCAAAATGGAGATTCTTTGATCCCCATCATCATTTTTTTAAGTAAATTGGTGCTGCCAGGAGCAGACATGTCTCACTGCCAAGAAGCCTTATGTTATTGAAGCATTTTAAATGCCATATTCTATAAGTCTTTGAAATGTTTGAAGATCATCTATCTATCTAAAATATAGCTTTGTATGACCTTGAAAACATACCTAACATGGCTATAAGTTTGATTGTTATAGATGGCTAACTATTAATCTGTTGGTGTGGGATGTTCTGTATGCTATGAATCTATGTTGCTATGATTGGTTGATAAATAAAACACTGATTGGCCAGTAGCCAGGCAGGAAAGATAGTGTAGGCGGGACCAGAGAGAAGAGAATGCTGGGTGGAAGAAGGCTGAGGCAGAGAGTTGCTGCCAGCCACTGTCATGGGGAGCAGGAGGTAAAGTACTGGTAAGCCACGAGCCACGTGGCAGGGTACAGATTTATAGAAATGAGTTAATTTAAGATATAAGAACTAGATAGCAAGAAGCCTGAGCCATTAGGCCAGTTTAAATACAAGCGTCTGTGTGTTTATTTGAGTCTGAATGGCTGCTGGGCAGGACTGAAGATAACTCCAGCTACACAGAGGAACTTTGAGAAGCTGAATCACTTGGGTCACCCATTTTCATTGATGTCTGGTCCCCCTGCTCTGGAAACACATAAATTTTCAAAGGTACCATACATATCTGCATTAACACAAGTATGGTCTGTGTATTGTACACAAGCCAGAGCAAGATGATTTTTGGTTTTGTGCTTGAGCAGGTAAAATATACATCACCTATCTTGTAGTTTTCTATGTTCATTTCTTTATGTCTGTAGTCATGATTTTCAAAGTTTTTCCCCTGATCAAATCTGATCTCTGTCAACCTGGAATGAATCCACAGCCTTGGAGTAGATCAGAATGCCATGTAGATCTCATCCTTTGGACCAGGAAGAAATAGTTTTCCCTCTGTGGGCCTCAGCAGAGCCCATCCTCAGTGGCCTGGCAGGATACTATAACATTACCCCATCAGGAGAAGAGAGTAGTTACATTCTTAGGAGACACGCTGAAATACAAGAACAGATCTGGTACACTTCCTCCATGATTCCAAAGATGTTCTCCAGAAGAAATTCTTGCCTGTGCTGGAATTCCAGTCACACCTCCACATACAGCCTTCAGGAGAAGGTACTCATTTAGGAGGAGATAAAGAATCAGGACCTCCTCCTGACAGAGCCTCCAGCCAGCACAGGACCAAGTTATTTCCTGCTTCTGACCAAGGAAGAGAATTGTAACTGTTCACTTTTGCTGTCCCTGCCCTAAACTGCCTGACCAGTGTCTATGTCCTCATCATAACAATGTGTCAAGGTGGTCCTATGCCTGGTGCCACTTCCCACAGTTGGACAGACATCATCTGACTCATCAGGGAGATGGAATTGTTCAGTTGCCAGGTGACTGTAGAATATAGCTGGACTTGGAAAGTCCTGAGAGACATAAGTGGGACCATTGGCCAACAAGGGAAACTGATTGAACAGAAAGCAAAGGTCAATCAATATTACAAAAAGTAGAGCTCTGTATTGTGGGACATGATAAATAACAGAATCTTACCTTGGAAGTGCATGTCACACACACACACACACACACACACACACACACACACACACACACACATATTCCCTGGTGGCAGGGTGATCTGAATAGGGGTTTCTTCATAATTCCTTTCTGTTTCCTAGATGTTCCATAATGAACATACATCACACTTGTAATGAAGGTCTCTTTTGTGAATGCTAAGGAGCAAATCCTGACAAATTTGTGACCACAGAACTGTAACATGGCTTATCTACAACTCAGCATGCTTCTAGGAACATAGTCTCTCCAGACACAGACAGTCCCTGCTTCACTCCTGAAGTGATTTCACTCATATTCACTTCACAACATTCTCTTCATTAAGACTTGTGGATTGTATGGCCCAGTTCTGTGATCAAACCCTCATGGCCCAGTATTTAATGAATGCATAGACTTTTGTTTTTAACAGGAGTTGAGGAGGGGGCCAAGCTCCTGGGTGTGCATGTGAGACAAACCTCTAAGGGGCAGAAAAAGGAAGGACTGAGTTTGGAAATTAAGACCAACATCAACATGAAGGTGAGGAAGGGCAGTGCTGTCGTAGGAAGACTTCCAAGGATGCCTCAGAGACTTTGGTGCCAGAGCCCAGGCAGGCTATGGCTGAGTGCACAGCTCTTCTTCCTTCCGGGGGTAGGTGATGGGCTCTGAATCTGCCTGGAGCACTTCCCAGTGGTGGTCCCCTTTGGGGGTCCAGCTGAATGCTCTTATCTATATCCTCTCACCTACAAATGGAAAGAACAAACCCCCTCTCAAATCCATAGTGGTGACAGCTTATAAGGTGTCTTAAAGGTGCAGTGTGTGGTAGAGGACCCTCCCTCAATACCCCTTTGTAGCAGGCTTTTTCTTTGGGGCCACCAACCAGCTCCTAAATCATGACACAGAGACTTGTTATTAGTTACGAATGCTCAGCCTTAGCTTAGCTCTTATTTTAATCTGTTTCTTTCTACCTATGTCTTGCCTCGGGGCTTTTTACCTTTCTTTCTGTCCCACGTTCACTGCTTCTTGTGTCTGTCTGTCTGGCAAGCTGCCTGGCTTCTGTCCCCAGATATGTCCTTCTCTTCCTCCCTTGATCCCTTCAATCTCTTCTCTCGTTCCTCTTGAGCCTAGATTTCTTCTCTTTGTTCTTTCTGCCAGTCCCACCTATCCCTATCCTGCTTAGCTATTGGCCACTCAGCTTTTTATTAGACCAGTCAGGGGCCTTAGCAAATCAAGGTGAAATAGCAACAAACCTTTACATAATTAAACAAATGGAGCATAGACAAATGTAACCCATCTTTACATTGTCAACAAAGGCAGCATAAACAAATGTAATGCACCTTTACACAGTCAAAGTAATATTTCACAACATAAACAAATGTAACCCATCTTTACATAGTTAAAATAATATTCCACAACACCCCTTCCCTGCCATTCAAGCAACTTTAAGCAGTGAATAGGAGTAGATGTTATTCCATGTTTCCTGTCACCTTAACACATATAGAGACAGATCAACTTACGGAGGAAAAGGTTTTACTGAGGCTCACAGTTTGGGAGGTATTCATCTGTGACTGATGGTTGCTGTGGGATGTCTTTCTTTATGCTGTGAATATGTGTTGCTCTGATTAGTTGATAAATAAAGCTCAGAAGCAGGTGGGAAATCTAAGGAGAGAAACAGGAAGAAGAAATGCAGAGGCGAAACAGGCGCCAACCGCCACCAAAGTAGAAGCAAGATGCCAGCAGACGGGTAAAGCCACGGTATATGTGGCAAAACACAGATTAATAGAAATGGGTTAATTTAAGATATAAGAGCTAGCTAGCAAGAAGCCTGATCCATACAGTTTGCAAATAATATAAGCCTTTGTGTGTTTACTTGGGATCAAGCAGCTGCAGGACATGGGAGGGAGAGATTCGTCCCAACTGCCGGACTGGAGAAACCTTCCAGCTCTTGATGGTCACCTTGCTTTGGGCCTGCAGCAAGGCAGCAAGTCATGGTAAATGTAAGTGGCCTAGCAGAGCTGTGCAGCTCATGGCAGGAATGTGAAAGAGAAGAGGATGGAAGAGGTCCCACAATCTGTTCCACCTGTACACCCCCGATGACCAGGAGACCTCCCTCTAGGCAGGCCATACCTCTGAGAGTTTCTGCCACCTTCCAGTAGCACCACACTGAGGACAAGGCATTAACATGTGGGCCCTGGGGAAGTTCTCCAGCCCCGAGCTACAAAGGTGGTGTTGCAAGGGCAGGCACCAGGAGCTCTCCCAGAGAATCTGGGAGGGGAAGCACAAACACAGCATGATGGACAAAGGGCTTCTGCGCACGGTCAGGGAAAAGCACACATCGTTTGTGAAAGGTAAAGTTATGCTTTAAGTTTTAGTTACTGTGCCTGAAAAAAAAAATCCATAAAACAAAATGCTTCTAACCAGTAAACCTCTTGCCCAAGGACAGATCCTTTGTGAGATGCTGGAGGCTGTTGTTCATATAAGACAAGGAGCCATGTGTTTTCACTTCCCTAAACAGGTTTGGTTAACCCAACTGCACAGATGTGCTTAATCAGATGTAGGCAGGAGGTTCGTAGCCAAGGAACCCCAGAATGGGCCTGGCCAGAGTCCATCATTCTGACCAGTATTTAATTTGAGCTTGCTTCAAATTTGGCTCAAAATTGTGGTAGTGTTCCTGTTCTTGCCTGGTGGGATTGACAAAATGTCTGTGAAATGAGAATGTTCCAGAGGCTCAGTCCCTCACATGCTCTTGCTTTCCTCCTTTGTTTACTACCCCAAAAGCAAGTTGTACCCTAAGGTTGCCCTTGCCCCCAACATGTGTCTGATGGGCTGGGGTCAGGAAGGCTGTGAGCAACAGATTCATACATCAGCTTTTACCTCATCACTGATTAGCTGGGTAAGAGATTTCATCTTTTGTGCCTTGACTTCTCTGTCTGTCAAATGTCCTTAATGGCATCTTCTTGTTCCTTATAAAGGGCATAATGTGGACATTTAATAAAAGTTTCTCCTTCTTCCTCTTTTACTAGTAGAGAGACAGTTACTGGCATATTTGACAGCAGTGAATCTCTGGACTCTAGAGTCTAAAGACTAGACTATGCAATAATATTCATTCCATTTATCTGTTGGAGTACAAACATTCTTCTCTGGTTAAGCGTGAAATATATGAACTTGGCCATGTTGTAGTTTTGTCAGGAGACCCAACCCAGGTCACCAAGATGCAAGGCCACCAGGCAGGCAGCATTTCCACCCTGTGTTCTCTCAGAAAAGGGAAGGAAAGGAATTATAATAATCTGAATGCAATTGGCTGCCACAAGCTCATAGAGAGTGACCCTTTTGGAAGGTGTGGCCTTGTTGAAGGAAGTGTGTCACTGTGGAGGTGGGCTTTGAGGTCTCTTTTGTTTAAGCTTTGCTTGGTGTTACAGTCCACTATCTGTTGCCTGCAAGATATAGGAATCTCAATTACCTCTGCAGCACCCTATCTGTCTGCATGCCACCATGTTCCTCGCCATGAAGATAATGGACTGAACTTCTGAAACTATAGTTGAGCCACCCCAATTAAGTGTTTTCCTTATAAGAGTTGCCGTGGTCATGGTGTCTTTTCACGGCAATAGAAACCCTATCTAAGACAGGGCTCTTATGTTATCTTCCCTCCAACACACACACACACACACACACACACACACACACACACACACATTTCTGTGGTGGTATTCTAATTGTACTGAAATGTGATTTTGATTGTATGTTAATAAATAAAGTTGCCCGGGGGTCAGAGCTATTAGAGCCATAGACAGAGTGTGGCGGTGGTGGCACACGCCTTTAATCCCATAGATCTCTGTGTGTTCAGGGATACAGCCAGCATTGGAGACATATGCCTTTAAGACCTAGGGGACTGTACATTCAGACAGTGATGAGGCAGTCATGTGTTTGGGTTTACAACCAATGAGAAGGCAGAACAAAATACTATAAATAGACGAACAGACAGGAAATAGGTCTCTTTCGGGAAGCTGGGACACCTCAGGAGGAAGGGTGAGATTTTAGCTCTGAGCTCTGACCTCTCGGCTTTCTCTTTTACATTGTTTCTGTGTTTCTTATTTAATAAGACTGTTGGTTACATCAATATCTGGCGCCCAACGTGGGGCGCCAGATGTAGCAGGAATCTTAAAAGTTCTTATTAATAAAATCAAACCTGAGGCGAGTTATTGGGGTCCATGCTGGTAGATCAGAGAGACAGAACAAGCCACAGCTATCTCACCTCGCCGGATCCTCAGCTGGTCTTGTCTCCTCAGACTGGAAGCTTCTGTGTCCTCTTCCCAATGGCTCTCAGCTGAACTGCTGCTGGAAAGCCTGAAGCTTAACCAGCCACATGCTTAACCAGCCAAAATCTTCTAGTTTCTGGTCCTCACGCCTTATATATCTTTCTGCTTTCTACCACCACTCCCTGGGATTAAAGGCTGGCTTTCTGGGATTAAAGGCGTGTGTCACCATGCTTGGCTATTTCCAATGTGGCCTTGAACTCACAGAGATCCAGGGGGATTTCTATCTCTGGAATGCTAGGATTAAAGGTGTGAGTGCCACCATTTTCTAGCCTTTGTATCTAGTGGCTGTCTGTTCTCTGACCCCAGATAAATTTTTTAGAGTACACAATATTTTGGGGAACACAATACCACTACACATTTCCTTTAACCATATATGTTGAGTACTTGTCAAACTCTGAAATGCCACTAGAGTGTTTGAACTTCACTGAGAACAACAAATTACAAATCAAAACACCTTGAACATTCTTGGCATATTTTCTTCCTTACTTTTTTTCATTTCTACCCTGTGATATAGGTTTTTGGTCCCCACTCAGTTAACACAGAAGCAGGTTGGCAGAGGGATGGCACAGAAGAAGGAAATAGAAGGCTAATAGAGCACCTGGGAGGCCGTTCCAAAGTGCATGTGGCATCATCTGAATTCACACAGCAGGCCTTGGAGGCCCACACACCAAGTCCCCTGGTCAAGGTTGGAAGTTGGTGTGGATAGGATGTTGGCTCCTATTAGTCTTATCTTCAAACTTATACCCTTTTCACTATATTCACTGACCGAGGCAACAATGTTGAGCCTGAAAAACTCCAGACACTCTGAAACCCAAAGCTAAGCAAAGAAAGCATGGTCTCTCCCCTTAGAGAGCTCACAGACCAGAAGAGGAGAAAATACAATAGTAAGTTAACAGCAAAAGTAAAATCACATTATGCTAAATCATTTGAGGAGACATTTCTATGACACTGGGTGAGATGACCTCCAAAATCCTGGGCCAGAAGCTCTAAGCCAGGGTCTGTTGCATTAGACCAGGTACCCAAGGTGCTTCCTTTTCTAGGTTAAGATCTGAAAAAAAATGCTCTGTCCCCTAGAATCTCCCAGAT
This sequence comes from Peromyscus maniculatus bairdii, assembly GCF_049852395.1. Taxonomy (NCBI): domain Eukaryota; kingdom Metazoa; phylum Chordata; class Mammalia; order Rodentia; family Cricetidae; genus Peromyscus; species Peromyscus maniculatus. The sequence goes on from NC_134858.1 coordinate 22,171,168, forward strand.
GTGTGTGTGTGTGTGTGTGTGTGTGTGTGTGTGTGTGTGTGTGTGTGTGTGTGTGTGTGTGTGTGTGTGTGTGTGTGTGTGTGTGTACTCAGTATGGAATTGGCCTTCTCTAAATGAAGCAGATGACTTTAGGTATAGTTAATCAGCCATAAAGGACAAATAAGAACCTAAGTATGGTCTATTGGAAATAGAGTGACTATTAAGACCACAGAGGGCCTTAAAGCAAACAGACTTTGGCTGGACATAAGAGAGCCATTGTCTGCCTAGAGCAGGCTCCGTCTTCATCCTGCTTCCTCAGGCTAGAGTAGCAACATAACCTATTCTAAAGACCTGGGGCTGCAAAAGAAATTTTCTCCACGTCAGCCACTGAAAATATATTTGTTGCCAACAGCAAGATTCTTCCTTCTCTTCCTTACTTCTGTCTGGGAACACATGAAGGGGAGAGTTTGACAAGGGAAGCCACTAGGAAAGGCAGCTTGCTTCTGTGGCAGAATCCCAATGTCTTAGTCCATTTCAAAGTCTAGAAAATTTCAGGTCAGGTATTTTTTAAAGAAGGAGTTTAATCTGGCTCAGGCTTCTGGGGGTTCCAAGGTGTGGCACTGGGCTCTAGCTCTGGTGAAGCACAAGGTTTGAGGTCAATGCTCTGCCCTTTGAAGGGGTCAATGTTCTCTCTGGAATAGGTCAGGCCATACAGCGCTGGGTTAATTCTCATGAGCAGGTGACGTTAAGTGAGTCTGGAACTTCCCCTGAATTTTGAACGTGCTGCCGCCGCTCAGGTGTGTGCTGCTGACCCTCAGGTGTGTGCTGCTGACCCTCAGGTGTGTGCTGCTGACACTCAGGTGTGTGCTGCTGCCTGCCACTCAGGTGTGTGCTGCTGACACTCAGGTGTGTGCTGCCGCAGCTCAGGTGTGTGCTGCTGACACTCAGGTGTGTGCTGCTGACGCTCAGGTGTGTACTGCTGATGGTCAGGTGTGTGCTGCTGACGCTCAGGTGTGTGCTGCTGACACTCAGGTGTGTCCTGCTGACACTCAGGTGCGTGCTGCTGACACTCAGGTGTGTGCTGCTGATGCTCAGGTGTGTACTGCTGATGCTCAGGTGTGTGCTGCTGACGCTCAGGTGTGTGCTGCTGACACTCAGGTGTGTGCTGCTGACACTCAGGTGTGTGCTGCCGCAGCTCAGGTGTGTGCTGCTGACACTCGGGTGTGTGCTGCTGCCATTTCTTTCAGGTCCTGCCATCTCAGCACCATCACACTGGGGACCACGCTTCCAGTGCATAGAAAGTGGGAGGGCACATTCAAACTTTCTCCAAACCATAGTACATGGGAGGAGACACTGGGCATTCAAGGCCCTAACTGTAATGCCTGAAACTGCTCAGCCAACTGTACATGGGGCTGAGCAGACAATAAGAACTGGGTCCTCGATGTCGTAACCATGCCACCAATTGGTTCAATTGCTTCAAAAATGTCTCAGGTAATCAAGTTCTTTAAACAAGTTTGAGTTGGAGATGGCCAATTTTTTTAACATAAAATGTATTTTAGCTAACATAGAAGGGTAAATTTTAGTTTTTGAAACTAAAACTATGATTGGTCTATAATTTCAGTCACAGAAAGCTCCAAAGATCTTCTGCCCAGATCAAAAGTCCTTCTGAAGTAAAATTTTAACTAACTACAACATACATACAAAATACTTACAGCGTCGAAGTAAGCAATTTGATGGATTACACTGAGGAAGGACACCCATCCAACCACTGTGCAAATACCTCTCTCTTCATCCCAGAACCCTGCTAAGACATTGCCCCACCCACATCCCTAAAGGAAGGGACAAGGAAAGTCAGAAAAAGAAGAACCCTCTGAGCCAATCCTGGCAGCCCAGAGAAGGCTCTGGAAACACAATGACCTCATTCATTTCCTGGACTGCCACAGACACCACAGACCAGGTGCTTAAAGCACCAAGATTTACTGTTATCCAGGTCTGATGCTGTTGCAGAAGGCCCAGGGCCCCTTGGAAATGTCTAGTGAGGGTCCATCTTGGGCCTCTTGCAACACTGTTATCTATAGACATCCCTTGGCTCAGGCAACCTCAGTCCAGCTTCCGCCTCTGTTTTCACATCTTCCTCTGCTGTGTCACTGTAGGACATGCTTATGTGTCTCTGTGTCTTCGTTTCTCTCATCCCAGAGGACACCAGTAGCACTGGCGTAAGGCCCACCCTACTCCGGTAAACCTCAGACTCCTTGTTATAAGCAGGTATTCTCATTCCCAAATAAACTAACGTATTTTCCTTTTAATTGGTGCAGGGGACAAAAATTCGGTCCATGACAACTAAACATGATGATATCCTGATGAATAAAAAGAAACAGCAGAAAGTTTCAGTAATGAAGAAGATAGAGAGGACTTTCAGTCAATAATAACACCATCACTATTGGTTCATCAGTTCCAGCAAGCATGCCACAGCAAAGTAAGACACAGGTGATGGGAACTGGGGAGAGAGAAGCATGAGAATGCTGTGCCCTCTACATAATTTCTCCATAAGTCCAATGCTATCCTAAAACTAAAAGTTTACTTCAAAAAGGAGAGTCTTTAGGTTGGGAGTTCAAGGACAGTTGAAAAGCCTCTTGTAGAGAAGTCTGCTGTGTCCTTGGCCCCTCGTCGGTGTCTTGTGAATGTGGATGTCAGAGAAAGGTGGCTGACAAATGAACAGAAATAGGTTGCATTTTATGTGTTATTATAGAACCTCCCTATGGCTATCTCTTTCTATATCTCTTTTATGTATTTAGCTAGAGATAGATAACAGAAGGATGTCAGTCTAGATTTAGTCTTTACACAAGATATTTTAGCTCTATGAATCTTTGTACTGATTACCACCCCCACCCTACAAATGATCAACCTGGGACTCAGAGACAAGTCACTGGCTCAAAAACAGGGCATCCGAGGTGTGAACCACATGATATCAGCCCAGTTCTCAGCCATGGCTTTCCCCTCACACTCTGTGGTCCTCATCACCCAGTGAATGCTCTTCAGCCTCAAACTTCACTACTCATCCAGTTATAAATGAACAAACTAAAGTCTTGGCAGGTGGGCGGGCGGGTGGTCACCAAAACCAAATAGGGAAAAATCAGACAACAGGCTTTGAGATGGGGACTTTAAAATGTAAAAAGTTACTTAATAATCTGTCAGCTATGTGCAAAGAGAAGAGAGGGAGGGAGGTTGAGAGGGGGAGGAGGAAAAGAGAGGTGGGGTAGGGAAAAGGCAATTGAGAGTTAGTGGAAGGTGGATCAAAGGACCTTGCATTTCCAGCAAACAGTTGCTTGAGAAACTGCGTCTTCAGCTGTCCTTAACCCCAGCCTCTCTTTCATGTTTTCCTCTCTCAAAACAGTTGGAGGAAAGCTAGACAAACAGAGAAAGGAAAGGACAGAGGAGGAAGAGAAGGAAGAAGAAGACAGATCTCCAAATAGGTCATCTATTTCCTGTCACTCAGCAGGAGCAAGGTGTTGAGGGTTTCACAGCGTAACTAACTAGACAACCACACCAGAGAATAATCTCTATCCTCTTTGCCTAGGAAAATTCCATGTGTTCTCCTCTATGACTGGGCTATTGGCCTGGGCAAGCATCTTTGTGTTTGATTTTATAAAAGTAACACACAGAAAGAAGCTGAGATGTTGCTGTGATCACTTCTCCCTGTTCAACAGTCATTAAAAACAAACAACAAAAACGAATGGGAAGATGATGTGCTGTGTGTGTGGATGGGAAGATGATGTGTGCTGTACATGCTTCTGGGGGAGAAAAGTGGTGGTCAAACTTACTCAGCTGTGAACACTGCAAGTTACAATAATGCTGGCCAGCAAGACATGTCCACTTGTGCAATAGTGGCATGAGCATCATGGGGTAGCAGGCCACTTTCTGAATGGATTAAAATCCTGCTCCACAAGATAAAACTCATACCTGGCACCATATGAGGCTAAGAACCTATGTGCAGTAGTTTGAATGGGAATGATTCCCATACGTTCTTCACAGCCATAGAACAGTAACTAAGACAGAAGTTGATACCAGCGAGTGAGATATTGTTGTGACAAGCCTGATTATGCTGTTGTTTGAAGGAATATGGGAGACTTTGGACTGGAAAAGTAGTTGAACTCTTTCAGCAGGACTTAATGGGCCATGTCAGTGGGATCGTGGAAGACAGAAGTGTTGAAGGCAAAGTGGACTATGCAAACCCATCTCAAGAGCTTTCAGAGGGTAAACATACTAGCAAGGGGCCCAGACACAATTCTTGTGATATTTTGGCAAAGAGTGGTTTTTGCCCTTGTCCTGAAATTTTTCTAGAGGATAAGTTGAAGAACTTTGGATTAATGTTGTCTACAGAGGAGACTTCAAGAAATCCTTATATTGCCTTGCCGTGTGGTTATTAGTGATCACTCTTACAAAGATCTACAAGAAGAAAAAGAGCAAATGTGGCAAGAAGGAGCACAAAATGTAACTTGAGAGGAAAGAGTGTGGCTGTGTGTCTTCCTCCAGATCGTTGGCTGCATTGGTCCACAAGGGTAGAGGGAACAGAAGCAGGGAACAGGGTTCAAGATGGCTGTGGGTATGAACTGAGACAGCTCTCTGGGAGACAGATTTTGATGAATCAGTTCAACTTTATTCCAAAGTATAAGGAATATATAGGATTGGGGAGCCTGGGGACAAACCTTAATTTGCATTAAGTGGCATGCTCCTATCACAAGGCTTAGTATGTGGCAGTAGGGTCCTATAGCAGAGCTCCTAGCACAAGTCTTCTTAGCAGAGATATGTGCCAGGGTCAAGCTAAAGATGAATCAGGCATCGGGTTTAGAGACAGATTATAGATAAGGTCAGTCCTCCAGGCCCAGGGACATCCTCCAGATAAGGCCAGGTAGAGGCAGGAAGCTTTGCTGGAGGGAGGGAGCTCCATGTTGCTGAACTATTGAGATAAGCTTCCAGGCCATGGGAAGACTGAAACCTCTACCAGTCAGTAAAAACCTTCTGACAAAAGAGAACCAGGAAATGCCATATTGGAGCCAAGTCCTGTGCTCAATGAGATGAGAAGTTTAAAGAAAAGCCTGATGCTAAATAAAATTACGGGAAATCCTGCTACCTGTGAAAGGAAAAGGTTTGAGAGGTTTTCTAGTCCAGAACAACAATGGAAAGCTTATGCAAATGTAATTCAAGTATGGGACGCTGTGGGATGTTCTGTATGTCCTGTGGGAGCCTGTTCTCGGGTTCCTCGTGGCTTTACCCAGCAGGTCTGCATAGAGGATGATTAGGACCACGGGCCTGAGTGCAGGTGTCTGAGATGGTCTGCACTTGGCTGTGCTGTGGGATGGTCTGTATGTCAAGTTGCTCTGATTGGTCAATAAACAAAACACTGATTGGCGCGTGGCTAGGCAGGAAGTATAGGCGGGACTAACAGAGAGGAGAAATAAAAGAACAGGAAGGCAGAAGTCACTGCCAGCCGCCACCCTGACAAGCAGCGTGAAAAGATGCCGGTAAGCCATGAGCCGCATGGCAGGGTATAGATTTGTGGAAATGGATTAATTTAAGCTATAAGAACAGTTAGCAAGAAGCCTGCCACGACCATACAGTTTGTAAGCAATATAAGTCTCTATGTTTACTTGGTTGGGTCTGAGAGGCTGTGGGACTGGTGGGTGACAAAGGTTTGTTCTGACTGTGGGCAAGGCAGGAAAACTCTAGCTACAATGGGACGAGGTTCTATCCCCAGCAGGCAGAAGAACTTGGCAGCTTAGGACGCATGGTTCTGGATTTAGGATTAAGAAAGATAACAGGAAATGGGTTATGACACTTTCTTCCATAGTTAAGGAAAGCCACTGGGGTCAGGCAGACAGTCGGGGAGTCCCTGCCTGAAGGCCCAGAGAGACCATTACCTGAAGCTCTGAAGGTGAAGCCTGGATTACCCTGGAGACCTCAATGTGGGATATGCCAAAACCATGGGATACCTGCCAAGGAGATCTGCTGACAAGGCATGGAACCGGCCCAAGAGAGAGAAGTGTGTTGCAGTCATCAAAGCTAGAAGGAGTGGGAGATCTGAAGAATGCTTTGACATTAGACATAAAGATAGGGGATTTGAAGTTTGTCCTGCTCATTTAAAGTCTTTCTTTGGTCCAGTGTTTCCTCACTGAGCCTTCCCTCCCTTCAGGAATAATAATGTCTATCTTGTGCCATTGTTATCTGGAAATACGTAATGTGCTTTTTGATTCTGACTTTATAGGAGGTTATAAATAAGAGATTACCTTGAGTTTCTGAAGGAACTTGAGACTTTTAACCTTAAGGCAACATTGAGACTGAAGGACTATGAGGACTTTTGAAGTTAGACTGAATGCATTTTTGTTACAAGGAGCTTAACACTGAGGACCACTCAGACACAGGTTACGGCCAATTCAAAGTCTGTATTCCAGCCATCTGGGATCACAGTCAAGTGTTCTGGGACCTATGTGTAGCCTTAAATCTCCAGAATATGGAGTTTTTAAAGACAGAAACCACTTCCTGGTATCTTGTTTGGCAACTGAAGAGGAACTTGACAGATGTTAGCAGTTTGAAGCAACCAGTTTTAACAGAAGCTATGAAAAATTAGCTAGGACATCCTGACCTTTGCTTTCTAGAATAGAGCTGGATAGTTTCCCATGGGATTCTCCATGAAGGAGATCAGATTCTAACTAAACCTGAAATGGCTTCAGCAAGAATAGAAGATGGAGGAACTGCTGTCCTGTCTTGCCCCAAATTCCTCATTGGTTCTATGGGCACAGATCAAATAGGTGACTCATCCCGTTCTAGGAGGACATGGTTGGTCCTAAGGACCAGTAGCTTAACTGAGTTTATTCTCTGATGCAATTGGTCATGCAGTTGAGGATGCAGGATCCCACCATTAGCCCAGTCAGGGTAAGAATCAACAGTCTGGCTAATGCTGACAGTAAGGTGGTCAGTCATGGGCACCAGGTGAACAGAGAGTGATACCAGTCATCTGATTGATGCCCCCTTCTTCCCTATCTTTGAGGTTTTCCCTGACCATGGCAAGTTTTCCCTCATTATGCCTGATTGATTGTCACAGAAACAGAAGATTTCTCTTAAAGCCATACTTAATATGTCTTCTTTCATCAAGAGAAGATCTAAGCCTCCTTGATTTGCAGAGCCACTTCTGCTAAAGACTCTACTTGCTTCTCTAGTCTGGATATGGCATCCTCTACTATCTCTACGTCTTGGTCCACTTGTTTACGTCATTATTTCGAGTTTTTATTACTGACCCTGAAAGCCAATGTTCCTATGGCTGTTGCCCCAGCAATGCCAGCTCCAACAAGGACTGGAATGAGGATGGGTCAGCTCCCTTTTCCTGCTGTAGCCTGGGGTCCATGTTAAAGTGTGCCCTTCCTTCTTTCCCACTATGTAAGTGCACTAGGAGCATAATGTGCCCTAGGACACACAGAAGGGGCTTACTGTTTTGAAATGCCTCAGAGGAGGCACCGTTAGTTAAAACACTTGTGCCTGCTCTCCAAGTAGTCTCAGAGCCCACAGAATAAAGCTGCAGATTAGAAGAATTGACCTGGAAAGTGGAATGGCGATCACTGAGATAAAGCAGACTTCTAGGTAAGAAGTCCTGGATACCAGGCAGGTTCCAGCTCCCTGCAGGTCCATCACTGTTAGCTTAGGCTGCTCCCTGTTACAGTTGTTTTTATTTACTGGTAGACTGATTGCCTAGCTGTTCCCTAGCCCTATGTAGGAAGAGGGTTGAGGGTTAAAGCTCAGCCAGCAATGCTGACATCGTCCCTGCTGGGAGTGATTAAGCAAATAGTGAACCTTGTCTGAAGAGGATATGACTCTTAATGTGACCCTGTATATCATGGCTTACATCTGAAGCAGCACTGCCTCCTGTTTGGAGTTATTGTCTCAGGAAAGGCACAGTGAGCATGGTCTATATTAACTTTTATAGCAAAGAATTTATAATTAACAAATCCCATTTGTCTACCATGTCTCCTAATGAAGAACTTGTCTTCTGTGTAATCATTGTTTAGTTAATTAACAGACCTTCAGAACTAGCACATGTGACATAGATTTATATAAATCTTAGGAGTGTGAGTGTAATTTAAATACTGATCATCTTGGATTCAAGATCACAGGACTTTTATCCACATTGAAAAGAGATTCACTTTCTCCTGCATAGCCCCTTGAAAGTATGAGGAATAAATGATTGGTGTTTCCGAGGCAGACAATTCAGCTCAGTATAAATCACTTAGTTATAACTACAGACCTCTCACTAGTGTAATGGAATGTTCCAAATGAGTGAACCCTCCCTTGTCACAGACATAGTCATCAGAGAGGATGCTGAGAGGCGTTTCGAGAAGCCTGAGCTTATACTTGGAAGGCAGAGATTCAGGTTCTCATCTCCCTTCATCATTTACTGAGTGACCTTGGGCAAGTCATTTCTTTCCTTGATGGAGTCTAAAAAATTGCACCCCCTAAAATTCATTATGAAACTTAACCTACCATACAATAGTATTAAGAAATAAAGAATCTTTGGGGTTAGTAATACCTGTCAGCCTTGGCTCAGTTTGAATAGAAATGAAGAAAAGGCAAAGTGTAGCTTCTCTGGTGTCAGCAGCTCTCGGTGCTCACAGCTCTTAACACTACCTGCTTGTAGCACCACCCTCTCAACTGTAGGCCCTTCTGCTCAGTTCCAAACAGAAATCTAGAAAAGACACATCAATGCCATCTGAATAAGGCTGTTCTAGGCCAACACTGCAGCACATGGGACAGAGTTCCCAAGCTGGCATCTTAAGATGTAAGGAGTGAAGTTTATACACCAAAACAGAGGCCAGTTTAGATCAGTGATTCTCAACCTGAGGGTCGTGACCCCTTTGGGAGGTGAATGGCCCTTTCACAGGGGTCACATATCAGATATTTAGATTATGATTCATAACAGTAGCAAAATTACAGTTATGAAGTAGCAATGAAAATAATTTTATAGTTAGAGGGTCACTAGAACATGAGGAACTGTATTAAAGGGTTGCAACATTAGGAAGGTTGAGGATCAGTGGTTTAGATGGACATGGAGAATAGGCAAAGTGCAACTCTCTGAGTTCACCAGCTCCAAGCCTAGGATTAGGAACCCTCAGTGCTATATAGATCCTGGGTATTATGGGTGGTATCTCTCAATAGCTTTTCAGAACTCTTGCACTAACCAGGATCTACAGTTCTCCAGCTGTAGCCCTTCATGGCTCTTTACCTTCTATAACTCCTACAGAGCTCCATTGTCTCTAGCCTCAACATTTCCATAGTTCTTCAAAGTCTCAGCCCCCTAGAGTCTGTGTTTTACTTTGCTAAAATTCTTCCACTATCTTCTAGCTGCCAGCTGACACTAGGTATGCCTAAGGCTGGTAGCCCCAATGGTTGTCCATTCCGTGTATTACTAGTTCACCTCATCTCACCATGGCAAAGACTACAAGCAATAAAACATTAGAACAAGACCCAGTTTGCTATGGTACAAAAGAGTAGTGGCTCATAGGAAAGAGGTCTCCCCAGACTGCTCCCAAAACCTAGGAGAACTGTCGTTCATACAGCCTGTTACATAGTAACCAACAGGCAGATAGAGCTACTATTTCCTGATGAGATCGACAGCTGTTACTAGGCAATCTGGAGCTGGTGTAGGTTGGGTCATCTAAACTAAACAGAGCCCAAGTGACATCTGGACCAGAGTGCCTGTGACTGAAACACAGACTCTTGACCCAAAGCCATGGTTTGGGCAGCCATAGCAGCTGTGGTAGTTCCCCTAACTAGAAGAAAGTTTCTTCCAGGAGTCAGGCGCTGGTCTGTTGTTTCCTCAGGCCATCTGCAGAAGAATCCAAGTCTTCTCAAGAACAGCCACAGCTGTGATGAGGAAAGCTGAAGGAATCCCGGAGAAGTGGCTGCTCCACTATGGCTCCCGGAGTCTGGGGAAAATGGCAGCGCTGAAGGCAAGGCTGTCACACCAAGGGGACCTTTAGCCATTCCTTCACAGCCCCTGCTGTACTCAGAAGTGCCTGTAATAGTCCTGGGGCAGCCGCTATCCCCACACGCCTTAGGGAAGTCACCTGAACTTCACCTCTCAAGCAACTGTTGTTACAGTTAGATCCGGGAGAAGCATGTAACATCTGTTATTTAAGCAACTGAGGTACCGTCTTAACAGTTTTTTCTTGTAATCTTTTCACATAGTACGTTGGTGCATCCTTTGAGGAAGCAGATCTCCAACCTCATCTCCTGAAGTAAAGGGAGCTGAGCTCCAGGTGGATGTTGTACAGTGGGCCCAGGGACTTTCAACTTTCCTCTTGCGCTTTCAGTCAAGTGGCCTACACTGTACCAGTGCATTGCATTTTCAGTAAAAACCAACAGGCTGGAGTCCCATGAGTTGACTGGCACAAAAGAGACACCATTCATGGGTTCAGAATAGCATGAAGAGATGAGAACTTTGAATAATTCCAGTCTGGGGACAGAGGGTTTGAGTACCATGGACTTAAAGTCTCAAAGAGATAAATGAGTTCTGCAAATGTCTGCACCTACACCCCCTAGCATACACATTTCACCAAGGATGCCCTGCAAGCAGCTATGGGGGATCTTTAGTCAAACATCTGTGAGGTGAGCACTTAAAGCTGCCGAGGTGAGGAACACAGAGGAATGTTCCTCAAATTAAACTTATTCAATAATAAATAAATAGAATCCTGAATACTCTATATTATCTTAAGCTAACCCTTGTTGAATCATTTTATATATAAATATTTCAATATGTGTCTCCAATAGATGAGAGCTTTAAAAATATATGCAATGCACTGTAATGTAGATACACATGTGACTATAAGTAAGAGTATATTCTACATGTTTGAGGAAATATTTTTAAGGCAAAGGAAGCTATTTTTCTGCTTACAAAGTTCTCCGGTCTAGGAGTTGACATCAGGTAGCCCTGTCCTTGCTAGGTAAGTGTCACGTACAGAGCATAATGGCTGATTTGTTTAGCAAGAATACTTAATAATGTAAGTTCTTTAGAGGAATTTGTGCATTCATGATAGGTCAGCAAACCATAAGTAGTATGTAACACAAGAAGGAATCGGGGACTTTTAGAAAGTCCCGAGACAGCACTTGCCTCAGAGAGGCAGGCCTGAGCTTTCACCCCCTTGCCACCTTTCAGCTCTAATATTATCTGGGTTTGACAATGAAGGCATCATCTTGGAATCATTAACTCTCACAAAGGATACGTTCTTCCTCCATCTACGATGTCGTCACCAGGACAGCAGAACAGGCAAGTTCATCCTCACTGGAAGTAGCTGTGGTAGTCAAGCTTCCTTTGATTCCAGCCCCTCCGATTTCCCGGAGAGAACATTCAATAACTACCCCAGGGGTCCCCTCACTGTGTTAGAAGTGTAAGTCACCAGTACAATTGAGAGCAGAGACATTTGTTCCTGAATCTTACCACTGTTGAAACGAATGTGTGGAATCCTCACAAAGGGGGCAGCTGGGAGTGAAAGACCATGGGCACAGCTGGTACCAGTATAGTCCCCTCAGCTGTCTCCTCATGTCAAAAGGTAAGGAGGTATTAGTGTGTTGGCCTAACAACCTTTCTCTTAAAAACTAGGTTATATAGCAGAACTGTGGCCATATATCCTTACTTATTACATACTCATGCTAAAATATTATGGATAAAATAATTAGTTTCCAATAATACAGAATGTATAGGATTCTGTTTATATTAAGCAGAAAATGTTACTTTCAGTCTACTCAAGTCAGGGGCATGGAACTGTTGGCAGGCAATGAGGTTACTGTGCTTCAGCTTATGAAAATTACATTGCATTCTCTTTACAATACTTGTACTTTTCTATGAATATATCTATAAACAATGTGCACATATATCATACTTCAAAGAGTTTCTAGAAAAATTATAATAGAGAAAGAGGAGTAATAGATACAAGAAGTTAGAGGGAAGGGATTGGCTGACACCCTATAGACTGAATACTTGGCTGAATTTGAGGGTAGACATAAAGGGATTCATTAAACTGCTCTCCTGCCACAGATTCGAGGGTCCCAACTCTTTCTAGGGGCATTTGGCAGGAAGTTAAACACAGTTAAGCTCTGTAAAGCACTACTCAACATGCCATTCCCACGGTACTTCTTTGATGCATATATGTCCCTGGATTGTTTCCCTTTGGACAATTTGGACTGTTGGGAACAAGCCACTCAACTGCTTGAGCACCAGGTGTCTGAAGCCTGGGCATGAAAAGTAGGAGCTGCCCGCCAAACAAAATCCAGACTACCCTCATGGCATGAGCTGTTTTGGACACTTTGTGATCACTTTGAGAACACGACAGCAGCTGTAGGGGATTATTTCAGCCATCACTATTGCCACAGGCACGCAGCTCTGGCTTCGGTCATAAAGCCCATCCCAGACTTGGAAGGCATCCCTATAAGACATACCTCCATGAAGTCCAGGTGATACTGCTCCCTCTAACTTTTCTCACTCAGGCTTGGATGGCCCACTGGAAGATTGTGACAGATATAGTGCAAAAGGACTATGGCTAATCCTTTCATAGACCAGTGATTGGTAGAACTGGAAGTCGTGCTGGGATTGGTGCAGATAGCAATTCTTCATTTGCATGTCCCTCCTCCTTCCTAGCGGTAGAAACAGGCTCTTCATTTGGCTTACTTTGAAATCAACCAGTCGCTTGTGCTTCCCATCGGTGTACAATGTCAGCCCGGGCTTCTTCTGAATGGTCTTTTCTTGTGTTCCTTGTAATTTTTGTCTTGAGTTGCCACAAGCTATGCTGGTGACATGAAAAGGAGGCAACAGCCCCACAGCAGCAGTGGCGATGGCAGTGAGTCATGGCAGTGGTAGAAACACTGGCAATAATGCTAGCAACAGGCAGGCAGCTGAAGATTCCAGAGAGTAACCACTGGTAGCCATGTCAGGGAGTAGAGACGGCAGAGGTGATGAAGGAGAGAAGAATAATAGAAAAGGTGGAATTCTATAAAGATCTAAAGACAAGAACTGCCAGTCTGGTGGCTGGATAAATACTGGGGACCAGACAATCCCTGAGGGCCAAGACATTCAAGGCCTGAAAGGTATATTTTTGATGAGTCCTGGGTCCTCACTCCCAAGGCTTAGAAGCTACAGTAGCTCCTACCAGCTCCTACTCAGAGCTGAAAGGTTACATAGGGTATGAACTGCCAAGCCACTGGGGATCACAGCCCAGAACAAAAAGCTTCTAGCCTGAACATGTAGAGTCATAACTCTCAATTCTTTAGAGCCTGGAACCACAAGTCTCCAATTATTGGGAATCAGAGCTATAAGCTCCTGCATCTCTCAGCCCAGTGCTTAAGCTTTTAGCACTCAAGTAGCAGGATTCTGACACTAGAAGATACTAGAAACCTCACCTGCTTCTCACCTACTCCAGCTGATTGGTGTTTCATCTGCTTTCGTAAGTGTTTGGCAGTTTCACAAGAAAAATTTCATATGTATATATGGCTAGTAAAACGAAATCTTTTCAAAGCTTACATGGTAAATTTTAAGCAAAATGGTCAATAAAACAGGTGTTGAGGTTCTCAAGGACTAGGAAAGAGTGTAGGTTATTTGGTGTAATTTGAAGTGTAAATCAGATTATCTGCTGCATGTTTTCAAAATTGTAACCCTGCCCCCCCCACACACACACAGTCACATACACAACAGGTACAGGCACTTTAAATCAGTGATCAGCTACTTGGGTAATGAGTTTGACATCAGGCTGAAAAGCAAAATGAGACTATATCTCAAAAATAAAAAGCTCTTAAAAATCAAAGACATACATCTAAATATTTAGCATTTGTCAGTATTTGTGCATATTTAGTAATGTGTGCTGTCTTAGTGTTCTATTGCTGTGAAGAGACACCATGACTATGGCAACTCTTATAAAGGAAAACATTTAACTGGGGCTGGCTTAGTCCATTATCATCATGGTGGGAAGCATGGTGACACATAGGCAGACTTGGTGCTGGAGAAGTGTCTGAGAGTTCTACACCTGGATCCAGAGGCAGCAGGAAGAGAGAGTGACACTGGGCAGGCTTGAGCCTCTGAAACCTCAGAGTTTCCCCACTGTGGCACACTCCCTCCAAGGCCACACTTACTCCAACAGGCCACACCTCCAATAACGCCACTCCTCATGAGTCTGTAGGAGCCATTTTCATTCAAACCACCACGTGTGCTAATTAAAGTACTAATCTAAATTTGGTACACATACTACAAACCAATGCTCTTTTATTTTCTGATGGGACTGCATTCTGATAATGTCATTCTAAGTTGAAAATGTGATACATCAAAAAGTGCATTCAACAAGCCTTCTCAACTCACCACAGCTTACCTTGGGCTAATGAAAACATTCTCAGAATACTTTATATCTGCCTACTATTGGGAAAAATCTTCTAACACAAAACTTTTTTAAAAGGATATGTATTCATTCATTCTCCGTGTGTGTGTGTGTGTGTGTGTGTGTGTGTGTGTGTGTGTGTGTGTGTTTTATGCTCACACACCCACTTGGATGTGGAGACAGAGGAGGTCATCAGATGTTTTTCTCTACCATTCTTCTTCTTATTCCCTTGAGACAGGGCCGATAACTTGGCCTAGTGCTCACTGTTTTCCACGGCTAGACGGCCAGCAAGCCCCAGCGATCTTTCCATCTCCTCCCTGTTTCAGCTCTAGGATTACAGGTGCACACCTGGCTGTTTTATGTGGTCTGGGGACCCAAACTCTGTACAACAGATACTTTTTTATCCACTGAGTCATCTTTCCAACCTATGAGTGGTATTGTGGGAGCCACTGTGGACCCTTTAGGAGGTGAGGCCTGGCTTGTAAATCGGTCAGGGTCAATAAGAACAAGGCTTTGAAGGCTGCACCAGCTCCCAGCTCCTGCCACGCTCTTTCTTTTCTGGTTTTGTGTGATGTGAATAGCCTCCAGCCCACACTCCTGCCTCTGTGAGCTGAGCTCTTCCACCAAGCCTTCCCTGCAATGATGGACTAAAAACCCCCGAATCCACAAGCTAACGTAAATCCTTCCTCTTTATCTATGGTAAGGGATCTGTGCTGGGTGTTTTGGTCTCCAAGACACAAAAGTCCCTAGTACATTAAAGATGGCTTGCCTCCACAAGACTAGGAGCAGGAACATGGTTCTGCTTATCGGTAATTTCAGACTTCTCCCTTCCAGAATAGGAGGATTGATTCTTTGCTTTAGCCGCTCAACTAGTGATATTTTGTTTACAGCAGCCTTAGTAAACTGATAGATCAATAAGGAGAACTGACCAGTGAGGAGGCACCAAAACCATGTGTGGCAGTGGTTGCCCTCGCATCTCCCTGAGCATAGAAGGCAAAGGAGGAGCTACAGCAGATGAGAACAGAAGGAGCCACTCCAACTAAACGCCAAGTCAGAGGCTGTGCCAGCGGCTCCAGTGAGCTTTGATGGAGCTGATTAGGATCATAGAGATAAGATAGGACAGAGGAGTCAGATACCACCGAGGGTACAAAAGAGATAAGACTGGGTGACTTGATGTGGGAAAGACAAAGACATCACTGAAACCTCAGGTTGATAGCCGTCTCGCAACAAAAGTCAAAAATGAAAGCTAGTCAGGAGCAAAAGGGGAGATGATGGATTCAGTTTTCAATGGACTGATTTTTGAGATGCTTTTAGACGTACAAATGTGTTGAGAAAGCAGTTGAATATAATGAATATAAAGCTCGGGGGAGATGCAATACAGAGAGATAAGTGTCTGGGAGACAGCAGTACAAATGTCCATTGAAATCATGGAGAGTAAGTGCCAAAGAGAACCCTGAACCACAGTAGCAAGTAAGTGATGGGCAAAGGAGCCCAGTGGAAGATGGAAAGTGAATGATGAAGCTGAAAGGGAGCAACACGAGAGAGGGGTGCTGGATGCTGTGGAGTAGAGTCACAGAGGCTGATGTGGAGATCGAGCAGGCTCTAACAGGCCAGACTGGGAAGGTCCAGCATGAACAGTCCTGGGCTGGGAAATGGCAGTGGTGATAGAGGCAAAAGAGACTCTTAGGAGACTGAGTGAAAGGACATTGTGTTAAGATAAGGGAAGAAGAGGAGGGACTCGGGCTCCTTGGGGACAAACCGGGCCTGGCACCACTGATCTGACCGCAGCACTGCAGGAGAGACCGGGCTGGCCAGGAGGCAGACATTTGCATAGGAAGCTTATATGTTTAAACTGATTTTGGAGGGTGTTTTTAACTGAAGCACAGCTCATGCTGCAGAACGGGTAGGGTGGTAGGTGCTAAGGAAGGAGATGTTTAAGGTCACTCTTCCAGTTTCCTGGTCTTCTTCTTGGTTTGTCCTCTGGCTTTAGATCACAACCTGCCCTCTTTGGACTAAAGGTGATTCCCACACAGCAGGGGCTCCCTCCCTGACCCCTGATTAGGCACAAACCACACTCAAACACCTGTTTTCACAGAGAGAGCCTTTATTAAGTGGGGAAGAAAAGTTACAGCGGCTGCTTCTGACTCAGGCAGAAAACAGCAGCAAGTGACCCTGCAGTGGAATTTTTAAGAGGTGAAAAGGGAGGTCTGTGTTAGAAGGGGGTAGGATGGGGAGGTAAAGGGGATAGGGGATGCGGGGGTGGGGGGAGAAGGAAAGGGACAGGGGTATTTGTCCCAGAGGGACAGAGGACTGCCTCTGGGTAGAGAGGAGACAGACATAGCACATAGGCAAATGGCAGTTTACAAGGTAAAGGGGGAACCCCATGTTAGGATGAGGCCTTTAATTTTAATTGGCCATGTTAACTATGTGAACCAAAGGGGGCTTTGATTGCCGGACTTTGGGAGTCAGTCTCAGGAGGAGGAAGTGGACAAATAAGAGAATAGACCTTGGTGGCTAGCTTTAGGGATGTAATCTAAAGGTTTTGGGCAAGGCAGAGGGAATTGGGGAGAAGGGCAAGGCCTGCCAGAGCCACATGCTCCAGTGGGCTAGTGTCCCTTCAAGGACTAGCCCCCAAATGCCTGAAAAAAAATCTGTCCCAGAAACTGCCACTCTGAGATGAATCCCTTTTTAGCATGCCCCCTCACCACTTCCCAGAGTGCCTCATCCATTTTCCAGGCTTTTCTAAGAAGGTCTTCCTCTGAGGCAGCCCAACCAATTACAAATTTCCCTGCTCCTGTCCCCATGCTGTCCAGGTGACTAACTTCCTTCTGCCTCTGTTTGTGAGTCTTGATGCTTCGTTTCCAAGGTGGCAGGAAGCACCATGGCCTCATCCCTGTTAGACAGCTACCCCTACTTCTACCTTTGCCTTCTGGAGCAACCTAGATCCTACCTGGTTGTTACAAGATGTGGCCAAACTTCCCCACACGTTTAAGGCCGTTGTGTGCTTCCCAAAGGGAAATGTTTCACTGAGATGGAATCACAGGTTAGAGATACAGATTACAAATAAGGGAAACTAGCCTAGCAGTTTAAAAAGGAAGAATAAACAGTCAGAAGGTCATAGGAGAGTGAATATGGGCAGGGGAAGCTCAGGGTGGCTACTGGAGGCCTGGCCTAGCAGGAGGGGTGAGGCACCTTATTTGGACATAGTGTACACTGTGGAGCAGACTAAGTACATGTTGCATGGGGCTGTACGAGGTTTGCTTGCTAGTGTTTTCCTAATCCCACCCCACCAGCTGGAGCCCTCAGGACAGATCCAATAGTATCCCCCTCCAAACTGTCCATATCCTAACCTTGAAACCTGCTCCATTAGCCAGGTGGGCCCCAACCACCAAGGGAGGCCTACTGAGAGGGAGTGGGTTGGAGGGAGCTTTGGGCTCTAGTAGGACTCCAGGGGACACAAAGCACTGCTGGATGGTCCTCTTTATCCCAGCTTTACGTTGTCCTCTGTTCCTTCTCTGGCTTTGTCCTCCACAAAGCAGCATGCTCTTCAATTACATATATATTTTTTTCTGTATATTGTATTTTAACAGGGTTGTGGGGGAGACAGACACAGAAATTAGGAATAAAATACAAAAGCAATCCTTCCTGGTAAGGATAGATGCTCACCCTAGGCCAGCCAATTGCTTGAGAGATATAGCCTGGCCAAGGGCCTGACTTTGCCATGCAGGACATGCAGCCCAGGGTCACATCTCCTCTCCCTGTCCTTTTCAGCCCAGAAATCAGCCGCTATTCCTTTGTCTCTATCATCCCAGGACCAGAACCAGAAAACTAACTGCCTAGTCAGTCACCGTTCCTCATGACCTGCCTCCCATTCCAATGATGGGGCGCTGGGGGGTCTGCTCTTCCTCCCTAGTTCACACCAGAAGATGCAGAGCATCAGGACAGCCAGTGCGGGCAGGCCGCAGAGGAAAGCAGGGCATCAGGACAGCCAGTGCAGGCAGGCCGCAGATGAAGGCAGGGCATCAGGACAGCCAGTGCAGGCAGGCCGCAGAGGAAAGCAGGGCATCAGGACAGCCAGTGCAGGCAGGCCGCAGAGGAAAGCGGGGCATCAGGACAGCCAGTGCAGGCAGGCCGCAGAGGAAAGCGGGGCATCAGGACAGCCAGTGCGGGCAGGCCGCAGAGGAAAGCGGGGCATCAGGACAGCCAGTGCAGGCAGGCCGCAGATGAAGGCAGGGCATCAGGACAGCCAGTGCGGGCAGGCTGCAGATGAAGGCAGGGCATCAGGACAGCCAGTGCGGGCAGGCTGCAGATGAAGGCAGGGCATCAGGACAGCCAGTGCGGGCAGGCCGCAGAGGAAAGCGGGGCATCAGGACAGCCAGTGCGGGCAGGCCGCAGAGGAAAGCGGGGCATCAGGACAGCCAGTGCGGGCAGGCCGCAGAGGAAAGCAGGGCAACTCGCCCTCCCTGACAGCCTGCAGAGCCAGCATCCAACAATAACACCCAGCGGCAGCCCTGCCAAAGGCAACGGGCATCTGGGCATCCCAGGCACTGCCAGTTGGAGGTGAGGAGACAGGAGACTGCTGGCTGCCAGCAGGCTTCATTTCCCACTCTGTGTGCCCCACTCCCACCGTAAGCAATCTCCTCCCTCCCTCTCTCCCTGCAGGGCATCAGCATAACAGACTGTAACCTAGCAGTGCCATCATGATTCTTTTATCTGAAACACATGCTCATCACAGACTCCCTCTCAAATAAATCATATTGTGGTCTCCAAAGGAGAGTATTACTCTGGGCTCAAACAACAACCCAAGAAATGCCAGCAGTATCCCATTCTCCATTGCATGCCAGTCACTAGTTTCAAAATGTGAGATCCCGCTATACTCTTAAAATAAGAAATTCTGATTTGTAGGTGCTTGTTCCAGAGAATGGTAGTTTACATGCATATGCCCTTCTTAAAGGAGCCTGGAATGGCAAGACATCAAGGACAGACATTCTGGCTAGGGCCTGGAAGGCTATAAGAAGTGATGTCCTAGGCACAGATCACATGGACAATCATTTTTCCTAAGGCCCCCAAATTCCAGTATTCCTTCTAAGAGTATCACTCTACACCTGGCATTCATCTGGGCCACTTAAATTCATGCTGGCTACAGCCTTCTTTTGCCTAACTGAGCTGGACTAAGGGAAAAGCTACTGGTGACGGGTTGATCAGAACCCAGGGCATCCACCTGGCATGTTTCTTTAGAAGATGAGATTACTGGGCCTCCAAGGTAAGCCCCGGGCACTCAGGCAGCTGTGCATTCCCGGTGGGCCCAGCTGCCTTCAAAGAGGCCCAGGAACTCATGAGTTCCGTTTCTGCGTTAGGTGTGTATATAAGGTGTTACTGAGGCAGGCATGCATATGGAAGAGGCCTGATAATTTCCATTTGGCTTCTTGGTAGTCCCCTCACTGGGTGTCCACATGGAGAAGCAAAGTCACGGATCCCAGAATATTTAATGGTTCCTATCTTCCAGAAAATAAACCATCAAGGGTCATGTAACAGGCTTTGGCCTTGGTCAGTAATTATCATCAACAAGGGATGAAATGAGTTCTGTATTTTGAACAGCCCACGCTTAATTTTACTAAGATCATATCATGGTATTCCAAGAGTACAAGAATTTCCTGAAAATCAGGCTTGATAAAAGCAATAAACTGTTTGACTTAGGATTAGAGTATAGCCAATATTTTTGTGACAAGGAGAAGACTTTTGTAATAGGCAAAATAATGATCAGTAAAGATGTTCCCAGTCTGACTTCCAACTCTCTGGCATGCTAAGTGACATGGAAAAAAGGAATTCAGGCTGCAGGTGGGATGGAATCTGCTACCCAGATAGCCTGACCTCAAGGAGATTATCCTGTGATCGGGGGGAGAATCCTTGCTTGCACATGGGGCCTTGAAAATGAAAGAGGGGGAGCTAGAAGTGATGTAGCCTGGGGATGCCCTTAGCTTAATGTTGCTGTCTTTAAAGAGGAAAAGAGAGGCCTCATACAAGGAGAGGGAGTATCCTTTAGATGCCAAGAAATCTAAGGATGTTGATTCCCCACAGAACCTCCAAAGGGAAGGCACGTGATGATGAATGACTCCTCAGTGTTACCAAATGAGGCCTCCTGGAGAACTGCATGATGATAAGTGTATGCTGTGTTAAGCCCCTATGTCTATGGACATGTGCTATGGCAGCAACAGGAAGTGGAAGTCCCCTCTCAGTCTAGTTTTCTCAGGGTCAGCAGTGTTTGTGCTTTGGTCTAGAGAGTCCATGTTGTGGATTCTGCCGTGAACTGTACAGTATTTAGTGGGCTCCCACCCACTACATGCCAGCAAAGACTTCTCTTGAAGTAGTAATGCTGTGGGATAATCCTCTTGTGTACTTCAAAGATTTGTCACTCAAATTGGTTTAATGAATGCTGATTGGCAGGAAGTTAGGCAGGACAACCAAACTAAGGATGAACAAGGGCTGAGTCGAGAAAGACTCGATCCAGATGCCCAAGAAGCAAGATGCCAAAGGACCAGTAAAGTCATGGCCACGTGGCGAAACACTGATTAATAGAGATGGGTTAATTTAAATGTAAGAACTAGTTAGTAATAAGCCTTAGTTATCGGCCAAGTATTCTGAAATTAATATAAGCTTTTGTGTGTTTATTTGGGAGCAGGTTGTCTAAACGGAAAGCTCTGCCTCTGTTTACACGGTAACAACAAAAGATGTTTCCAGACACTATGGGAGATGGGGTAGGATAACCACCAGGGTCCCTCATCTTAATATGAACCAACCCTTGTACAGGTAGCATCCCACAAACCCTTGAAACTCTTGTTACTGACACTGAGGCTTTTGATCTTGGATAAGATTAAATTCCCAAGGATATAACGTGCAAAACTCTCATCAATCTTTAATGCTCAGAGACAGTACCCATAATTCCAACCAAGCAGGTTGGTTAGGAGAAAGTAAACCTAGTTATAATGTACCAGTCAACAGCAGGACACAGTTCTGGGTGCTGGAGGACACAGGGTGGACTTTACTGGCTTCATGCATTGCTCTTTACACCATTTGCCTTGGGCACAGCCCCCAGCTGGGCTCTGCATTGCAACATAGTGAACCATGATTTCTGGACTGAGGGACATCACTCTCTCATAGAAGAGAGTTGTGCATAATTTGAGAAAATCCTCCCTAGAGACTGGAAAGCTTAAAAACAAACCACAGTAATATATCCAGAGTCAAGAACCCTCAATCTGTCCACAAGTGAAAATAAAACATCGGGGCCAAATGTTTGAAAAAAAGGTTGCATAAGAAATGTAGCCGTGTTTCCTGAAAAGGGTGTACTCAGATTGTTCCATGAAGGAACTGAGACCCAGAATGTGCAGAAGTAAAGAGGCGGAGGAGAGACCACGATCCTCCAACTGCAGAAGGACCATGTGCCCAAGAAAGGAAGTTCCACGTGGCACACTGTGCAGACTCAACCAGCAGTCCCGGACAGCTGCGACTATTTGAAGGTATGCCTAAGTTTAGCAATAGATTTTAAAAAGGGGAACCATTCCTATTTAGAAAAAAAAAATGCTGGCTAAGAGGGCATTCAAATGCTCCTAAGAATTTAGCATAGAATCCTCTCTCCCCAGTCAGTCTCCATGAAACCTTATGGGAGGTACTTCATCTCCTTGTGTTTCTGCATCTATAAAATGAGAACAGTGATGTCAAGGCCCAACTCCACTAAAAGAGTTACAAAAAGCTCTTGACAGTGTGTCTAGAACACAGGAATGGTTTTTAAGTTCCTATTCTTGGTGGGTTTTAAGTTCCCATTTGTGGTGTTTAAAATAGTGTGAACAGTGTCTAGCTAATAGACAGATTGAGTTCGCCTACAGGATTCCTCCACACAGGGTTCAGTAATGCAAAGTCACCAGCACAGAATTTGGGGAGGAGATATGGTAGGAAGCAGAGAAGCCATGCTCAAGAGCACTCCCGTGTGGTTTATAAACCTGGTGGAGTACTAGCGAGGAAGTTCAAGAGTCCTTGGCAATCCAGGAGGGTGCCTATACCAACAGCCACCTGCATACATGGGGTCTCAGACTGCAATGTCCGTGGACTAATGACACAAGGATCCCCTTTAAAGAATACTCCTCAAGACTTCTCCAGCTACAGCTGGGATGGCCACAAGGAAACAGCCAGGCTCGTGAGGAACCAGACATGCAAATGTCTTTGATTGTTGTATCAGAATATTAACAGACCTTTTCATTTTCGAGAAAAGGAGGAAGGCAGGCAGGCAGGAAGATATTGGGAACTCCCCAGTTTGAAAATGCAGCCAGGTAAATGAGCCAGTTGCAGCTTGCCGGTCACAGTTGTGTGACCCTGGGTTAGAGCCTTATAAAATAATCCTCTCACGAACCCCTTTGAAGTGAGAGCCCACAGGCAGGAAGTCTGAATACTTTCCTTGTAAGTCTCTAATGAGTCCCAGAGGAAGAAATTCCTCCTGACTTCTCTGAAAAGAAAATCGATATATCGATTAAAGAGGTGTTGCTACTTTTAACATCATTCCTCTTCCACTTTGGCTGGCTCAGTGGACTGCTCAGCAGTTTCCTCAAGGTCACAACGCAGGGAGTCGGTTGCTATCCCCTTCAGTTGCCCATCGCAGCCATCTGTGCCCAAGTCCTAGGGTGTCTCCTCCAGTCTCAGATCTATTGCTGCCCTGCCATTTGGGCTGAGACATCCTCTTCCCTCATCCGTGCTTCCTCACTGGTCCTTGCGCCACTCCCTGCCCATGGCCTCATTTACAGTCCACTCTGTGGTTGCCATCTGGTTGCCAATTTTACTGGATCTAGAATCAACTAAAGGACTTTTCTCTAGTTTGTCTTGTGAGAGAATTTCCAGGAAGGACTAACTTAGAAGACTTACGAGTCTTCCCCAGAGAGGGCAGCACCTTCCAGCAGCTCACATAAAAAGAGGCCCTAGGATAGTGGTTCTTAACCAGTGGGTCGTGACCCTTCGACCCTTTCATGGGGATCAGATATCAGATATTCTGCATATCAGATATTTACATTATGATTCACAACAGTAGCAAAATTACAGTTATGAAGTAGTAACGAAATAATTTTATAATTGGGGGTCACTCCATTAGGAACTATATTAAAGGGTCCTAGCATTAGGAAGGTTGAGAACCACGGCCCTGGAGAAACAAGGCTGCTCTAGCCTGCCACCTTTGCTTCCTGCTGGTAAGTGCATCTGTTCAGCTGCTACTATCCTTCACTGTAGTAGACTTTCCTTGGACCACGAGCCTGCAAATTATGACACAGAGACTTATTATTAATTATAAAAGCTTGGTCTTTAGCTTAGGCTTGTCCCACTAGCTCTTATAACTTAAATTAACCTGTTTTTATTAATCTATGTTTTGTTATGTGGCATTTTTTACCGCTCTTTTATTCTGTATGTCCAACTTGTTTTGTGTCTCTCTAGAATCTCTCACCTGTTTAGATTCTAATCCTCCGAGTTCTTTCTCTGCCCAAAAGTCCTGTCTAACCTCTCCTGCTTAGCTATTGGCCATTCAGCTTTTTATTTAAACCAATCGTAATGACACATCTTCACACATTGTAAACAAATATTCCACAACACTTCACGAACCTCAAAATCTAGCTTCTTCAGCATTGCAGCAAAGACTGAAAAGATCAGCAGGTCCCCAGGAGTGATACCCCTGCTTTAACACCAGATTAGGACTGGTGATGCACCCACTCTTAGGGACTGATCAGTTACCAGGTTCTCAGTGTCTCTCCAGTGCACAGACTAAATTGTTGGACTATCCAACCTGTACAGTGTAAGTCAATCTAATAAACCTCCTTTGTGATATTTATTCATTCTATAGGGTCTGTTCCTATAGAGCAGTAGTTCTCAACCTGTGGGTCATGACCTCTTTGGTATCAAATGTACCTTTCACCTGCATCATCTAAGACCATCTGCATATCAAATATTTACATTACAGTTCTTAACAGTAGCAAAATTATGGTTATGAAGCAGCAATGAAAATAATTTATGGTTAGGGTCACCACAACATGAGGAACTGTAGTAAAGGATCACAGCATTAGGAAGATTGAGCACCACTCACTGCTCTAGAGAATCCTAATACACTTTCCAAATTTTAGAGCCAGTGAGAATGTGTCAAACAATGTGTAAGGCCACTCAAAGACGCCCTATGAGACATCATAGATGCCCATGGAGCAGTGAGTAGTTAGCTGTGCTTGGTATACTGGGGGCCATCAGTGGCTGAGAGCATCAACCAGAAGCCATCCTGTAGAGGATTCAAATGCCGTGCTAATGATCAGGGCCACACTGTCCAGTCAATGGAGAGCTATGGAAGATTTGAAGCAGGAAAGAACTTCACCTGGTCTAAATTTTATGAATTTTGACATTCTGTTCCCTTCAAAACATCCTTTGTGGTTTATAGTTATTTGCATTGTCCCCCATGCCTAATGCCAAATATTAACCTGTAAGAAGAAAAGAACCATTTTTGTTTTATTCACAGCTATGTCTACTACCCTGTGAGTATTTGGAACATAACATACTTAATAAAAGGTTGTTGGATGAATGAGTTAATGAATGATGATGAGAATGGAGAAGTGGAATCAACACCTAATTAACCACTAGTTCCACATAGTGCATATCTCATCCTCTTTGTGTGTCACATGCCTCTGAAATAAAAGAACGTGCATTGTGGTGACTTAGGGAAGCACTGGCAGACAGCAGCAGCGACTAGACCTTTTGTGCACAATATTTAATAAAGCATGATACAGGACAGCACCAAGCAAGTAATTAGAGGAATAATACCTTCCAACGTGCACCCACACCAAACTAATTGAAAAAAATGTTTGCAATATTCCTGAGAGCACAAATAACAAGTTTTGGTTTCAGTTCTGTCTGTAATCATGAAAGACAAAGAGAATAAGCCATTTGTACTCAGGTATGCCTCACTTCAATTAAAATCAATCAGATTCATTAATAGTTTGGTAAAGCAGATACTAGTGGAATCTACTATGAGTACTGGGACATTTCCAATTATGCAGATTTTTATTTTTAAAGACCAGACAACTAATAAAATATCAAAAATGATTTTCAAAATTAAATTTAGTATGTGTTGTATAAAATCTCATAGTTAATGTATTTAAACTGTGTCAATACCATTTTGGTCCTGAGGATCTTGAATGTCTAAAGAAAGTAGACATTTTGCAAGAGCATCACTTGTTACACAGGTATGCTTTTCATGACCTTGTGTCTGCCCCTGCCCCCATGGCACAGGATTCTAACATCACTGTCAGTCACAAGGATGGGCAGGGTCTGAGGAGGATACAGAGGAGAAGAGGAAGAAAATTTAAACCTAAAAAGCACTGAGTACCCAGAATAATATACATATTTTATTTTTCTGGAAGGAGTAATTAAGCCAGAAGTGTTGGCATTGCTCATGCTACATCCATCAGGTCACTGCTGTTGGACAGGGGTTAGTCTCTTTATCTTAGACTTAAGCCACAAGACAATGTATCAGTCAAACATGAGTGACAAATTGACCTGGCCCAATTCCTTGGACTTCTCAAAAGAGCATTAAGCCAATAAATTATCCTTTTTGCTGAAGGCTGTAATTTATTTTCTGTACCATGCTTCAGAAAGAAGTTTTAATAAATAGCCACCCATAACTAATGCCACCTGTCCACTTAAAGCAGAAGGCCTTCTCCGTATCCCTGAGTCTACCATTTCAGTGATTGTTTTTTTAAATGGTGACACAAAAAGAGCAATTCTTTATGTTTGACATACATTTTCTCCAATATCCTTAGGTTCAAGATTTCTGTTTCCACCCAAGAAATAATAATAGAAATTAGATGTACATTCCCAAAGAAATGAGTGAGAAGAACAGTCAAAATATATGAAACAAAATTTTTCAACTCACTAGCTATTAGTAGTCACTAGCAACAAAGGGCAACATCCCTGAGATATCAAATTAATAAGGTGAGCCCTTTACTTTCCCCAGATTATTATTTTCAGAGAGTTTACAGGCTACAGCATGAAAAGAGATCTGAGACAGAGCCTGATAAAATCTTTGAAGCAAGGAAATACAGCTGAGAGTCTGGGAAATAAAGAGAAACCAAGCTTGCAAGACAGACTACCTTAAGGGAGAGAGGTACACAGGCAGTGATCTGGAGACTTTGTCTCAGATATTCAAGAGAACACAACTAGATACACATTTAGAGAAAGTAAGAGGGCTTCTGGTGGTCTTGGAGAGCAGTGTCCATAGAGCTGTGGCTGGTGCTTATCTTTACTAGCCAGACTGCAAATGAAGAGTGCTCAGGAGTACCGTTCTAGACCTTCTTAAAAAAAATCAGAAAAGCAAGACCCAAAGGATCAAATATTCCAGTGTAGCTTAGCTGCATCCAAGAACCAAGTTTAAAGCTACTTATGGGAATAAAAAAAAATAATCCAGATCCAACAAGATAAAATTCACAATGTCTGGCACCCAATCAAAGATTATTAGATGAACAAAAAAAATCAGGGAAACATAATTCATAATTAAAAGAATAATCTATCAACCAAAATGGGCACAGATGGTATAACAAACAAGGAGACAGGAAAGTTTTTTATTACAGCTACATGCCAATATGTTCACAAGGTAAGTAAGACATGGCAGATACTTTTTAAAGACACAAATACAGGCCTGAGGAAATGGCTCAGTGGGTAAGAATGCTTGCTCTGCAAGCATGCAAACCTGAGTTCAAATCCCCAGCATCCATATAGAAAGCCAAGCATGAAGGCCTGTTCCTGTGACCTCAGGATTGGGGGTGCCAAGACAGTAGATCCTGAGGACTTGAGGGCTAGCCAGTTTAGAACCAGTGATCTCCAGGTTCAATGATAGACACTACATTAAATGAACAAAGTTAAGTGTGACAAAAGATACCTGATGCCCTGGCCTCTGCATGTGTTCACATGGGCACATGCACCTACACACTTGAGTATAAATACTGCACATACATACACAGATACACACACACACACACACACACACACACACATGCACACACACACCATACACACACAGACATGCCAGTCAAATGTAGTTTTAGAGAATAAAAACTGCAGCTTTTAATATAAAAAATACATTGTGGCATGCACAAAGACATTTCAATGAAAAAGATTAGCAAAGACTATAGTAATATAACTCTTCAAAATGAAAAAGAGACTAAAAGAACTCCTCTCTCCAGCTCCCCTCCCAAATAAGAAGAGCTTTGGCAAGCCACAAGACACTAATGTTCATAGCTGGCATCTCCCAGAAACAACAAGGGAAAAACATGTTTGAAGAATTAATGTCTGATCGAAGAAGTTCAAAAACATAACAACTCTGGAACAAGGGGAAAAAAGTAAAGCAAACTGTACCATGACACATTACAATCAAGTTACTTAAAACCACTAATAAAAGGCAAATCGGGAAACATCTAGAGAGCAGTGGGACTTTACAGATGGAGGGGCCAAAATGAGAACTACAGATTTTTCCTTAGATGGAGTGAAAACAGAAAGACTATTAGCCAAATCATGGAAGTGCTGGGAGAAAAAAACATAAGCCTAGATTCTAGGCCCATAAAAATATGTCCAAAAACTGGCAAAATGAGACATTTTCATAAGACAATAGCTGACAGATGATCACCAGCAAACACACAGCAGGAAAGGAATTGCTCCATGAGGTCCTTCTGAGAGAATGGGAAATGTGTACACGAGGAAACAAGGAACCCAGAAAGGAACAGCATGGGAAATATTTGCTTTCTTTTCTCTTATTTAAATTTCAGATTTCTATCCTAACTTGTTGTCCATGACCTCTGATTCCTCAGTAAACCACGTTATATAAGCAGAGAGCAACCATATTGACTGTTGCCCATCTATCCTTCTGACATAGCATCTCCACATTGACTCATATATTTAGAGCCTTGTTGCTCTTCACACCTCCCATGCCTTCGTGAAGCATGTGGTCACATGTTCAGGAGGAGTGCTAGATGGCACTAAGCCAGCACGAGAAGCCTGATCCATCAGAAGGCTTTTGGTGCTGATGGTAATTTTCATATCATTGTTCTTCAAGTCCATATCATATACTAACATATTAAATTTTTTTTTTTTTTTTGGTTTTTCGAGACAGGGTTTCTCTGTGTAGTTTTGCGCCTTTCCTGGAGCTCACTTGGTAGCCCAGGCTGGCCTCGAACTCACAGAGATCCGCCTGGCTCTGCCTCCCGAGTGCTGGGATTAAAGGCGTGCGCCACCAACGCCCGGCCAACATATTAAATTTTCTGAGAAGTCATTACTTCCAAGTTGTTTGTCCCAGCTCTTCTTCCACTCTTTGGGACACAGTTTGAAAATCATTTACCTCATTAATATCCTCACTTTGTGAGAAAACTTAGTCCAAAGAAGTAATTTGCCCAAGAGCACATGGGAGGTCATGTGTTTGAGAAGACACCAATATTTAAGCTTCTGGAGTAGGAAATCCAGTGTTCTTTACTCACATGCATCTCAGAAATCTTGGAATTCTGGAATTTTCCTTATGAATTCCTCATCTCTTTGTGATCTTCAGCTTTCTACTACCAAAAGAGATATTTGAGATAAATCAGTTTAAAAAGAGAAAATGTCTATATTGGCACACAGTTTCAGAGCCTGGAGTTCTCATTGGCCCTGTTGATTAGGACCTTGGGTCCTTCACAGGAGCAGATCACAGCTACAGTGTTCACTCATGGAGGCAGGGAAATTGCTAGGGGTGGCATATGAGGTCCCAATATCCCCTTCAAGGACACTTGGCCCCACCTCTTAAGGGCTCTGCTATCTTCCAGTAGGGACCATGCTGTAAGCCAACCCCCTTACTGTTTGACCTTTGAGGAACACTCCAAATCCAAACTACAGCACCCTTCCAATCAACCTGACAGCCTACAACCCTGCTCTTTGCTCTGATGTCTTCCGGTTTGCTTGGTAGGATCCTCCAGCACAACACTCCACAGCTCTGTGGATCCAGGCAATCTTGTGCATGTGGACAGGAATCAAAGCTTCCAGTGTGCAGGCCTTGCAGGGAAGGAGAGCAGGCTCATTCTGAAAAACACCGTCTGCGTAGATGGTGCTGTGGCTTCTCAGAGGTGGCAAGACTTCTTGGAGCTGGCAGCCATTTCTCTGTCATCACTCAGTCATTTCCCTGCACGGCTCAAAAGGCAGGCTGGCTCAGATGGGAGTGACAGATGCCGTGCTGTGTGGAGCCTCCAGCCCACTCCACCTGCCAGCCCCGAGTGGAGAAAAGGCTGAGTGAAAGGGGCAGGTGTTGAACCCAGACTATTTAGACAGAGGAGACATCTACTTACTCCTGCATGCCCCACTCTAAATTTCCACATGTTTGGATGAATTATTTCTATTCTAGATGAAAAGCAAAGGGAAAGGGCAAGAAATTATTCTGGGTGGGTCGGCAAGGCACCTAGAGGGAAATGATCAAATGAAAATCTCTGGGGATTTTTGGTATTAAAATGATTAGGGATGAGGCCTGCCCAGCCCCAGTTTACTCATTTGTGCTGGGCATTGTGATTAAAGAAAGAGAAAGTAGCAAGATATTATTTGTATATTAAGATGTGATTATTTGTATGTTCTTTGTATATAAAATGCCTCCTATTTAAGCTTAATGGTCAGAGAATTCATCGTTTAGATGAGGCATCCATTGAACAAAACAACCGAGAGGAGGTGTTTGGCTGTGAGCACGAAGCCCCCTAGGAAGAGGAGACCCCAATCAGAAGATCAGACAAACAGGACATAAAATGTTCAGCTTAATGAACGGGAATTTAGGCTTTACCCAAAAGCAGCTCTGTGATGACTTGTTGACAAGAAGGGGAATGAGATAGAGACCCCCAACAGCAGGACAGAGAGCAAGTGCAGAAGAAGGAATCTTAGTCAGTGAGAAATATCCATGTTGGAAGAGGCAACATAATAGCAGTCATATGGCATAGCCCTTCTCTTGTCTGGACCCCAGCAGAGGTCTTCACCTTGCTGCACCTCCAATTGACTTACAGACAAACAGGCTACCTGATTAGTTCCTGGAGAGGAAGAGGGAAGTCACAGAAGAGATGTTTGACCTGTTTGTCTCCATCTCTAGAGCCCTTTTAATGCTAAGTGAGAGACTAAACTTTGACAGCTAGTAATGCCAAAATAATGTCCCATTAAGATGTACCTCATACACAGGTACTGTAGAATCATTATTTAGGAATGTTATCATATTGCTGAGGTCCACTTAGGCTTTCCTAGAAAATGACCAAGGCATAATGCGGTCCCTGTTCTGGGCCACTCCAGCCTAGTGCTTTTGGCCTTAACTAACTTGGTTTTGATGAAGCTCCTATGTCCCCAACATAACTGTGGGGATCTTTACTGATAGGGAGTTTTTTATTCTATATTCTACATTTATTCTACAATTGATTGCCCAATCCCCGACATGCAGCAGGTACTTAATATGGTTATGCTAAATAGGATCACAGAAATAAAATCTTATAGGTTATGACGTGGAGAATATTCCACGGCTAGCTAAAAGGTAAGTTACTTGGTTTGCAGTCATGCAGCCAGGATGTGATACACTGTAATGCAGCCCCATCAGCCCTAAGTAAGCCCAAACTCTATTTCATCCTGGTAGAGGTAGTCAAAAAACAAAACAAAACAAAAACCCAGTCAACATTGGACAATGGACACACCCAAGTGCTAAGGGAGCAGCACCACGACATCCACTTAACTTGGAGAAGGAAGGGGATAAATGCTACTTTTTCATACCTGACCAGTGAATGAGAGACGGCCAAGACATGTCCAGCAATGGCCAAGATTGAAGCAGGGAGACATGGAAGGAAGAGATAACTTTTTTTTCTGGGTAAGATGGCTCAAGATTTCACTATTTCAGAAAAGACAAAAGCCCAGTCTTGGAGTTTGAGTCTTAGAAACTGCCCACCCTTACTCTGTGGAATGTAATCAGTCCAAGGGACCCAGCTCTTACTGCTATGAGCAGCTAGACTTTTGGGGGCTACACTGTCCAAGATGGTAGCCACTAGCACCCCCTGTACAATAGCAGCTATTTAAACTTGGTTAGAAATCAAATTAAATTTGAAATAAATTTCATATCAGTCACATTTCAAATGCTCTATACTCATGTGCAGCCAAGAGCTGCACTGGGTAGGACAGACATAGAATACTTCCAGTGGTATGGAAAGCTGCTGCACTATGAGATGATCTTAGAAATCCTCCTGGCTTCTCCAGACAGCTTTATTCCAAAGGGTGTCAATGCTATGCTTGATGAAGGCATGCAGTGTCTTCCTGCAGGCTTTGCCCACTCATCCTTCCATCTTCTTTACTCCTCACCCTCATGATGCTCTTAGGGCTGACACCAGCCTCATAAACACTGTGCTTGCTTTCTCTTCCTGAAACAAATACTTGAGATAATCACATTAAAGGAAGAGGTTTGGAGGTTTCCATCCATGACTCCATTGCTTTTGAACCTGTGATGAGGCAGCACATCAGGATAGGAGTGAGTGACTGAGTAAAACTGCTCATTCATGGGGAAGCCACACAACGAGAATAGGGAGAGGGTTCCACAATACCTTCCGGAGAACACCTCAGTTTCCTCAAGACTCCTAGTCAGCCCCACTTCCTAAACATTCCTCTACTTTCCAAGCTGATCTAAGCCATCTACATGGGCTCTCAGGGGCATGTGCCAGATCTAAATTATATCATCTACTGTTTGGTACTTTGAGAAAACTCTGGCTTACCAGGCCTGACTTTTCCTAAAAGTTATCGCCGAGGGAACCATGACATGAAGTGTGGAAAGCTCAGACACAAGAATGAAGGCCATTCTTGTCCCCAGGCTGCAGCTGTCTGTCTTCATAAGCTCTGTGATGCCTTTTTGGTGCTTTAGAACACTCAAAGTTGCCCAAAGTCCCTCACACTGCTCCCTGGAAGAGTCTTTTGCTGGCCTTCTGCAGTCAGCCTCTTTAAGACACGTTCCACACAGATACCAATAATGATTAGATTTTGGAATGCCTATGCTGTGAGTGCTGAGCACTGTGTGAGGTACCCTCACATTCTCTCCAATAACAACTCTGCAGGACAGAGAGCATTGATCCCACAGTTTCTGAGGAGAAAAATTAGGCCCCAAATCAACTGAAGACTTCAGAGAGCAAATGCTCAAACTAGAATAAGAAGTCACCTGGCTCGTCACTGACATCCCCCTTGCCCAGTCTCTACTGTTAATTATTCAGAGGGATTTAAGTGTCTTACACCTTCAGGGGAATTGACTTTCTTTTTCAGAACTCTAGAAATGAGCCTAAATTCAAAGATTCACTTTCTAATGGTTGGTTTATGGACACCTTGTCAGAGAAGTCATATTACTTTATAGGCAACTTCCTGGTCACCCTGTGTGCACATTACAAAGCTCTAGTCTCTCAATCTGCTTTGGGCCAATAACAGGGATCTAAGTGGGAGCAGAGAGGTGATATTACATAGGGACCTCAATGGTAGTGAATGCCTTACCAGTTCTTTCTTGCTTAGTGTAAGATCCTTGTGTTGGTTAGTTTTTCGTCAACTTGATACAAGCTAGAGTCATGTAGAAAGAGAGCCATCAATTGAGGAACAACCTATATCAGATTGGTCTGTGGGGCTGTTTCTTGATTAATGATTGATGTGGGACGATGCAACTCACTATGGGTGGTGCCACCCCTTGGCAGGTTGTCCTTGGTTGAATAAGAAAGCAAACTGAGCAAGCCATGGAGAGCAAGCCAGTAAGCAGCATTCCTCCCTGGCCTCTGCTTCATTTCTTGATTCTAGGTTTCTGCCCTGCTGGAGTTCCTGCCCGACTTCACTTCATGATGGACTATAAGATGAAAGAAATCCTTTCTCCCCTAATTGCTTTTGGTCAGAGTTTTGCCAAAGCAATAAAGAAACAAACTAGGATGATTCCAAAGCAAGGAAAGAGAGCTGGCAGCTGGGGTTGGGAATATTGAACAACAGAGCTGGTCATTCTTGAGAAGAGGGTGGGGAAGAGAAAAACGGGGAGGCCCATCGACTACGAATGCTAAAGCCTGCTTAGGAAACAAGTTCAGTTTGATTCATTTCGTCCCCACAGGGATGTTTTAACCATAAGGAAAGCTTTGTGGGTCTGGAGTAAATGAAAAAACAAAAACAAAAACCCACCATTTATGTCTTCACACCTGCTGTGGGATGTTCTATATGCTATGGATGTGTTGCTCTGATTGGTTGATAAATAAAAAGCTGATTGGCCAGTAGCCAGGCAGGAACTATAGGTGGGCTAAACAAAGAGAATTCTGGGAAGAGGATGGCTGAGTCAGGAGATACCAGCCCGCTGTCCAGGGAGCAGCATGTAATGACACACAGGGAAAGCCACAGAACACGTGGCAACATACAGATTAACAGAAATGGGCTGAGTTTAAGTGTAAGAGCTAGACAGTGGAAAACCTGAGCTAATGGCCGAGGAGGAGTTATAATTAATATAAGTCTCTGTGTGTTTACTTTGGTCTGAGTGGCTGCACACCGGGTAGGACACAGGAAATCATTCAGCTATACACACCTGCAAAGTAAATGTCTACTCATGTAACTGAAAATAAATTCAGCATGAAAATTAAACTAACTGCCAGGGGCATCGAGAAGCTCCTGAGCACTGCTGTGTCCTTCCATCAGCAAGCACACCCAGAGAAACCCAGAGCTCCGGCCTCTCACAGCAGTGTGGGGTCCCCCTACCTGCTGTGTGTTGGGATGACAATGCTGTCAGGCTCCTTGTCTCTGGTCCTTCTGAGTCAGATGTAAGGGAAGGAGCTAGCATCTATGGCACCCAAACAAGACGCTTGTACACAACAATTTAACCTTCCTAACAGCCACCTGCTGCTGCATCGTTTTTTACAGTTTCTCTAGAAGAAAATGAGCTTTGGGGACTGGAACTGTCTTGTGCAGAATCTCACATCAAGGATTAGAGCCTGGACTTTCAGCAATCAATTCTCAAGCGAATGTTTCTTTTTCCACTCCATGGCACACGGAGTGGCATGGGCTAGGACCAAGGGCCCATCTTTCTCATTTCAGCTTCATCACTCATTTCTTGTGTAAGCTGAGGTGAATAAGTAGGTCACTCAGAGCCTCGCTTCTTCTAGAAAATGCAGTGTTGGTTTCGCTTATTGAAAAATGTGGTCTTGCCATAATATCTGGATTAATTATATTACATGGTCACTGATGCTCTTATGAATAAGACATCTGTGCTCTTCATTTGACTTTCCACTTTTCACAGAACTAAGGGATCCCAAGACACCAAGGGATATGTGACTTACCTTCCGTGTTTGCTGGAGAAACTGAAGATTGACTCTCAATTCCTGACAAGCCTGTTTGGATAGTTCTTTTCATCTGGATTAGCATCTTAGAGTCTCTCACCTCCCTCAGTATTGAATGGATAATTATAAAATATGGATGAGGCATAATTACATGCACTTTTGACTTACAGTGGTTTAATTTGGGACTTTTCAACTTTGCAAAAGTGCAAAATGATATGCTCTTGGTAGAAACTGTGCTGTAAATGTTGATTTCTTTTTTTTTCTGAAGTTGGAGACTGAGCTAGAGCCTCATGCATGTTAGCAAGAGTACTACCAAGCAAGAATTTTGAATTTTAATCTTCTCCCACGTTAATGATAAGTAGAATTTCCCCCTTGTGTTACTGCACAGCCACAGCAAACCACAGCTCCAAGTCAGCCACATATCACAAGGGACACAAGTGACACCTGCCTCTCTAATGTGCTGCTATGACTCTCAGTAGATTAGGTGAATTCAATGCATTTTTCAAGTAAAGATATTTTCAAAGCAATGATAGATTTACCAGTACACAACCTCATTATAAGTCAGGGAGCATCTCACAAGCAAAATTACTCCACATACTCACTTGCTCAATCTTAAAGAATATAATTTTTAATCCTGAAAATCTTTCATGTCCCTCTCCAGCCCATCTTCTGAGAGATGGCTGCTAATGTAACTTTATATATATCATTCAATTGCTTTTCTTCACCATTTACCATATTTTACCCATCAAAACACTAAGGTTGGGTGTGCGGATCAGTTGTAGAAAGTGTGCCTAACATGTTTGGGCATAATCCTCAGTACCACATATACAAATTAACTTTGCATGTTGTTGAAGTTTCTATAAGTGAATTCATAGCATATATATTCTTCTGCAAATCACACTTTTGCCTTTTAACTAATTTTTTTGAGAATTATTGAAGCTGCACCCTGTTGTGCATGGTTCTTCTGGGTGCTTATACCTGGTGTCCTTGCCCATTCCAATCTTTGCTCCTGCAAAACATGGAAGGAAATTTCTCATTTTCTGTTTCTGTGAAACCCGATACAGAAAATATCTTACAGGTGTCCCCTGGCCTAGAAATGTTTCTGGAATTAGATAAGCAAGGGAGGAGATAATAGTGGGCCACAGAATGAAAATTCTCAAATGTATTGGGTGGTCGTTATTTCAAAGTGGTTCCTTTTCCAGCAGAAGTCAGTACTATGTGCATTATTCTGCTTGCTTCTCAGCACTAAACATTTAACCAGTTTTATAAGTTAAAATGATAACATTAGAGAAAACTGATTTTTCCTTTCCCAGAAGGAATCAGTGAACAGTAGCTTCTTGATTGGGGCAAACTTTGTCCACTTCCCTTTCTTAGTGCTGGGATTCGATTTGGTTTGAGCCTGTGAAGATCTTGTGCACACTGTCACAGTCTGTGGGTTCATATGTGTAGCAATCCTGTTGCGTATGGAAGATATTGTTTTCTTGGAATCATTTGCCACCTCTGGCCCTTACAATATTTCTACATTCTCTTCCTCATAGATCCCTGACTGTTGGGGGAGGGGGATTTGATAAAGCCATTCCATTCATGATTGAGTATTCCTAAGTCTCTCACTCTCTGCACATTGTCCAGTTGTGGGTCTCTTAGTTAGTTACCATCTACTGCAAGAAGAAACTTCTCTGATGAGGGTTGAATGATGGACTGTGGGTATAGCAATATGTCATTAGGAGTCATTTTATTGCTATTTCCCTTTTAAAGGAAAACTTGAAGTTTGGCGGAATAATAGTAGCAAGTTTTCCTCTATGCCCATAACCTATCTAGTCTCAAGTTTTTGACCACTTTAGCAGTGTCAAGTATGGGTTCAATCTCATGGAGTGTGCCTTAAATCCAATTAAAACGCAGTTGGTAACCATCTTAGTTACTGTTCTATTACTATAAATAGAACAACATAACCAAAGCAACTTATAAGAGAAAATAGTTTCATCGGGGCTTTGTTTATAGTTTCAGAGGGTAAGTCCATGACCATGATGATGGGGAGCATGGCACCAGGAAGGAGCTACTGGAGCAGTAGCTGAGAGTTTACATACTGACCAGAGTGCAGCAGGCAACAAAGAGAGAGACACTGGACACAACATCAGCTTTGGTATCTCAACACCTATGCCCAATGATACGTCCTCCTCCAATAAAGTCACACCTACTCCAGCAAGGCCACACCTTCTAATCCTTCCCAAACAGTTCCACTCACTGGTGACTAAGCATTCAAATATATGGGCCTGCAGGGGCCATTCTTACTCAAACCACAGCAGTTAGTCTCATAATATTAGAACCACTATTTTGGGCAGGTTGCTACTGTAAGTTGCGGTGTTTGTAGCTGGGTGAAACTGATGGTTACTTTTCTCCTCCAGGATCATGAGAGTACCTTCTAACACCATGAAGCTAGTCAGTAGGGGGTGAAGCTTCCATTTGGGCACCAGCTAGATTTCTCCATGTTTGATGACATAAATAAGTTGTGTCTTTAGCAATAAGGCCCTACCATTGGGTTATGGAGAGCAAGTAATAGCTTTGACAATAACCTGTGATGTTCTGGATAGGGGTTGTCTATGGGACCCCATTGGCCAATGACTCAACAAGGTGTCAACCATTTGTGGCACTGGAGGTTTTACTTGGTGTCATTAAGATGTCTAGTTAGGGCACTGTCTCCCCACTCTATGGGGACTCTCTATTTAAGCAGTTTTCATACATGTATAATTTTAGGAACCTTCAACAGTGGCTGTTTCCTAGACTCCAGGGCAGGCTGCATGCTTGGGAGTAGCTGACCAACACAAAACATACTCCTTGGCTTTTTTTGTGTGAGTGCAATTTTTTGTTTCTTTTGGTATTGTGTTATTAATGTTTGCCTTTTTTGGTTTGTTTTTTTGCTGATCTTTCCTTCTTTCATGTTTGAGAGAGGTAGAAAAAGGACTACAAATTAGGTGGGAAGGAAGATGAAGAGGAGCTGGGGTGAGTTGGAGGAAGGGAGAGAATATGGTTAAAATGTATTATTGTATGAAAAAATTAAAATGAACAACAAAATTGCAACAATATAGTTGTATTTTGTATATCATTAATAGAGAAAGTTTGGATATTGTTATGTTTATGAGCCTCTTGAATTTGCCCAAGGCCTTTGGTTTTCTAGTGGGTCCTGTATGCTTCCTAAACTCTTCCTCATTCTCTATTCTAGTCCTTCTTCAGGTCTACAGTGGTGAGTCTCTCCTGTGCATCCTGATGGCTGGGCTCCTTTTTATGCCAGTAACAGTGAGCTACTGATCCTTCTTTACACAGCATTGGGGCTTGGGAACTCTTGGTTGGAGAAAAATCTTCCCTGAGGAAGCAGATAGTATTCTATTTGGTCTTCTAACTCTTACACTGTTCTCTGTGAGTTCAGAAATTTAATCCACCCAGGATTTTATTTTTGTGTGTGGGAAATGAGGACTTAATTCTACAGA
Source organism: Peromyscus maniculatus bairdii (assembly GCF_049852395.1). Classification (NCBI taxonomy): domain Eukaryota; kingdom Metazoa; phylum Chordata; class Mammalia; order Rodentia; family Cricetidae; genus Peromyscus; species Peromyscus maniculatus. Next base: position 22,209,385 of record NC_134858.1, read on the forward strand.
TTCACACAGCTTCTTTTGTTTGTTGCACATTTGTTCCCACGCTGTTTCCTGTTGTTAGTCAACTGTCTCTGCTGTGCAGGTATGCCACTTCCATAGCTGATACAGTGAAACTTGCTGTTTGGTTAAAAAAAAATGCCTTGATTGTATTTCACCTATACACATTTTGCCATTTGCCAACTACCATAAAGGAGTCTTATTTGGATTTGATTAAATATATAGACAAATTTGAAAAAGGCTGAGGGTTTTTTTTTTACATTTTAAGTTTATGGCTGCTCATTTGCATCTTTACTCTTAAATATCATAGGCCCACAGTTTTGCTTCATGGCACTGACCCTAGTCTGCTTTTTTTAAAGTATTTATTTTAATTTTATGATCATGGGTATTTTGCCTGCATCATGTGTATATGTGCAGAGCCCACAAAGGATAGAAGAGGGCTTTGGATCATCTGGAACTGGGTTACAGACAGTTGTGAGACACCATGTGGATACTGGGAATAGAATCTTGGTCCTCTGGGAGAATAACCAGTCCTATCCTCTGAACCATCTCTCCAGACCTGTATCTGCAATTAGTGCTGTGATTATCTGAAAGACTAAATCCTGGGCCTGATGAGATGGCTCAGTTGGTAAAGTTCCTTGCCAAAAAAAAAAATAATGGTCTGAGTTTAATCATTGGGACCCATTTGTAGGAGGACACAAACTCCCCAAAAGTTGTCTTCTACCCTCCACATATAGAACGTGGTATATGCACACACATTACCACACATACATGCACACTAAACAAATAAAAAGTTTTGAAAATTAAGTTTCCTTATTTCCTTGTCGCTATACTAGGATGGCAATATCATTTGTGTTAGTTAGGGTTTTTATTGCTGTGATGAAACAGCATGACCAAGCAACTTGGCTTATTTCAGCTTACAGTTTCAATCATAGTCTATCGCTGAGGGAAGTCAGGGCAGGAACTCAAACAATCAGGAGCCTAGAGGCAAGAGTTGATGCAGAGGCCATGGATGACTGCTGCTTACTGGCTTGCTTCTGATGGTTTGCTCAGCCTGCCTTCTTAAAGCATCCAGGAACACCTGCCCAGGCATTGGCACTGCCCACAACGAGCTGGCCCTCCCACATCAGTCATCAATCCAAAACCACAGGCTCACCAATGGAGGATCTGTTAATGGTATTTTCTCAATTGAGAGTTCCTAATCCCAAATAACTTAAGCCTTTGCCAAGTTGACATAAGACTAGCCAGTATGTCATTGTTCTGAAGGCATAATAAGACTGGATATTTTCTTTTGGGGAAGACTTTTTTTTTCCTTTAAAGAAAAACTGACTCAGTTCTTTGCTGCAGCTGACTTACTTGCAATTTCTATTTCCTCTTGGTTCAGTTCTGAAAACATGTATTTTTCAAAGAATGCAACCTGATCCAAGTTTATTGTGCAAGTTGCTTCTGATTTCTTTTCATCTATTAGCTCTCTGCAAATTCCAAAATTTGCCATTCCTGGCTTTTAAACTTCCTGCCTTTCTCATGATCATAGTTTCAAAGAACAACTTTGAGTTTGCAGGTCTCTTATATTTTTTTTCTATTTCACCAATCTGTGCTCATTTTTTTTTCAGATTTGACTAGGATAGACGGTTTTGCAATTATTTATCTATATTCCTGATACAGACATTTGAATTCATCAGTTTTTGGCTTTGTGCATGTATTTTAGAATAAGAGAAAGATAGCTATTTTTGTACACACTTTATATTCCTCAAGTTTTTCTGTGGCTTCCTAGTTCTTTTTGTTCTTTCTATTTTTTTTATCATAGATTCTTCTTTGCTTTACTTAAAATTGTGTTTCTTCATTTTGTATTGACTTCCAACTTAAGGAATTTCAGTCCTCAATTTTGCTCCTGAGAATTGCTGTTTGGCCTTTTGTGTGACCAATTCCTTTATTCAACAAGTATTGGGCACCTGTGTGGCCAGCGATTGTTCTAGGTGCTTATCAAAGACTATATGGGTCCAGCTCCTCTATAATCTTTTCCAAGAGTTCCAAAAGAGATGCTACCAGTGGTGAGATTTAATCAGAGGGATGTCAAATGAATCAAAGTACACCAAGCTCTTTAGTTCATTTACTTTATTCTTCTAAGTCAAAATCTCTCTACACAGCTTCAATTCTGTTATCCTTAGCTCCTCTCTCTCCCTTCCTCTCCTGTCCTCTCCTTTTTCTATCTAAGTTCCTTCAGTCTTCATCTCCCTCCTCTCTCCCCCATCCAGTTTAAATACACATACAATCTGAAACTCTCTGTCTCCACTGCTTTCTGCTTGGGCAGGGCAAGTCTGCTAGGTAGCTAGAAAGCCTGCGTCAAAGCTTGATGCACCTGGTATGTGAAAGCCCATTTGTTGAGTTAGTGGTTAAAGGGGAAGTTTAGAGATACCATTTGGGCTATGAGAGAAAGGAGTGTTAAGCTTAATTTGCACATAAAGCAAAGGTTTGTACCTAACATCCACCTGGCCTTGGTGGTTGTCTCTGTATGGATATTTACCTGGAGACTAGTAGGTGGTCTGGATGTTTATCTTATCTGCAGTCTGTCCTTAGAAAATCTTGGAGGTATCTCAGATAAAATACTTTTGTCTGGACATGGCCCTAGACAGATACTTGCTAGTGATGGTAATTATAGAAAGGCAGATTTCTGAGTCTAATGCTAAAAAAATAAAGGAACAGGAGCCTGAGAATAGGGGTCTTGACTGTGGGATTTGCCATCAACACAGTTAGGGGAAGTTATCCAAATATCCCAAATATAGGGGAAATTGTGTGCAATGAATGATCCAACACACTGTTCTAGGAGTTGGAAAGGTACAGGAGCACATGAGAAATTCATAGTAAGAAAGGGCTAATATTCAAAAGCCAATATCACCACGACTCCTTGGCTTTGTCCTCTGGAAAGGCCCTTGGCTTCTTCCTGGGATAGCTTTGTCATCGTCAGCTGAATTCCTACTTCGTATTTCTGCAGCTCATAGCAGGTGCTGGAGTTGAACTTGTGAACAAATGGGCCCAAAATTCATGTTTTCTTAGTAGCATGTTCCGTTGTCAGTTCTTGGAAAATCACATCATAGAATGCCTGTTCTTTATCTGTTCAGTGCTCCTGTTCTATCTACACCTAGCTACTAAGTCAAGATTGCTTATGATTCACATTGTATATTTCTTTCTTTAGTCATCTTTCAATCATATTGTATCAACTTCTAAAGAGTTATGTTAGAAGTTCCTGCTGTGGTTGTGAATTTGTCTGCCTCTTCTGTTTCTAATTACCATCTAGTAGGCAAATCATCTGACAGACAAGAAACTATGCTCAAATTGAGACATATGCTTTATCTCACAGTCTGTACAGGATGAATCCAGGATCCCAATTTAGTTGCTGTTATAAAAATGTGAACTGTTGTATGGTTGCTGTCTTTTTACCTAACAGTCTTAAGTAATAACTAATGCTAATCTCTTCTCATCTTCTGAGAAATGCCCCTTCCCTGACACTAGCCACATAACCAGATTTCCCTACTTGAGTCAGAAGCACATTGTACCCTCAGCTACCCACTGCAGTTCTGAGACATACAGTCCACCCAGGTTCATGGACTCATGACAGACACACTTGCCTTGGCCACCTTGCTTTCCAGTATTCTCCATAACTAGCCTACATAAATCTCCATTTCTCTTTGTTTGAAAAATAAAATTTATATCCCCTAGAATTTACCACATTGTGTATATAAAATATACTTTATTTAAAATATTAAGCTTCATGACTTGCCAGGATCATTGCTGGGAGGCATGTGAAATCACAGTGAGATAAGACACATGTTCCTTCTGTGAGAATGCAGTGTAGTACAGGGAAAGTCATGCTGGTAAGTGCACACAGCTCATGGGTGATGAGACCATGGGGACTGATCAGTTCACTTGGACAGGCAGTCAGGAAAGGCTTTAAAGGAAGCGACACTTGAGCTACATCTTCAAGTAGACACTGGTAAAGAAAAGCATATTCTAAGAAAAAATATGCAAAGAGAAGGAAGTTGATTTTTCCTACATATTGAATGGTCAAAGCAACTTTTAAAGTATTTTTTCCTTTGGATTTCTACCCAACACACTAGTCAGGGCTTACAAATGACTGAAATTTTAACTCCCCCCTTCTTCAGCCCTTGTCATGTGCAAAAGCTGTAATTGTACATGGATTCTTTCTTCAATAATGTACCACAATTTTTATTTGTGGGTTTCATGATTAGTAGAAATACTAGGAGAATTAATAATCACTTTGTGCATGCACACACATATTCATTTTGTATTCATGTGCTTGCAGATACATGCAGAAGTCAGGGGTCAATGTCAGGTGTTTTCCTATATTTGTTCTTTACCTTATTTTGGAGACATGCTATTTAATTGAGAACTTTTGGTTTGTCTAGACTGACTAGCCAACCCAAGGAATCCTCCTGTCTCTTCCTTTCCATAGTGCCCAGGTTTTTGTTTTTTTCTTAACCTGGGTGCTGTGGATCCAATTCTGGTCTGCATGTTTGTTTACCAAGTATTTTACTGACAGAGCAAAATATGCAAGGCCATCAATTACTATTAATAAAAGATGTACTTGAAAGATGTCTTTGCTATTTTGACTCAGCACAGACCCAAAATGGATAGAAATCCAAAAATGAAGCAGGGAAAGCAGTTTCTAAAATGTTAGCACACACTAGGCATGGTGGCCTATGATGGCTATTCTTGGTTGTCAACTTGACTACATCTGAAATTAACTAAAGTCCAAAAATGGAGGACACACCTGTGAGAGATTTCTGCTTAATTTGAAGTGGGAAGATCTACTTCTAATCCAAATCTTTGAGGTAACAGGACACACTTTTAATCCAGATCTAATCTGGTTTATGCCTTGTGCTGGAAGCCTATGTAAAGGCATGGAACAAGACAGAAGTTTTTGCTCTTTGCCGGCTTGCTCTGGCCATGCTTGCAATGCTATTCCTTCACAGGCATTAGAACTTACTTCTTTGAGATTCCAATGTGTCCTGAAGACCAGATAAGATATCCAGCCTCACAGACTGAGCAACTACTGGATTCTTGGACTTTCCATTCATAGTCAGCAATTGTTAGATTTGTTGGACCACAGCCTCTAAGTCATCCTAATAAATCCCCTTTTATATATAGAAATTAATTCTATAAGTTTTGCTACTCTAGAGAATCCTAACTAACACATATCCCATGTTTTTAACTCCAGTTCACAGAAGGCAGAGGCAGACAGATCTTTGTGTGTTCAAGTTCAGCTTGGTCTACATAGCAAGTTCCAAGGCAGCCAGGGCTACAGAGTAAGGCTGTCTCAAAAATAAAACAAAACAAAAAGTGAACACAAAGATGTTAGGATCTCCTGGGGCATTTAAAACAATTCCAAATCTCAGTCTGTAGCTTTCTGGGATGCTGTAGTATTTCAAGTTTGAGAATTTGCTTTGGGAGTATCTGCTAGGAAAAGCTCGAATCATCAACAAGGAGAAGGGGTGGAGCCTAATCCAAGCTGCACCCAGGAAGATGGCTTTCCTGGGCCAGAAGAATGCTGTCTATAAGCACATATAAGGAGAGCAAGAGTGAAGACCATCAAGGGTCAGGCCACATAAGACATCATTAAAGCATTACCAGAAAGTGTTCCCATGCATCTTCTCAAAATGTTCATGTCTTTTTAAAAATAACTTGACAAAGATTAAAGCTGTTGAAACAATCAGCCTAACAACTAAATGAGGTTAATTTTGCTAAATTAAACTTTTCCCCAAGTATTAAATTTGCATACCACAAAAGAAAACCACACCTAGGTACATTGATTAAATGGCATTATGTTGTATTTAAAACAGCATGCCTTCCCTAAGAGAGAATACCAGGCACCATTGCCATTTATTTGAAAGTCATTTAGCAACATTGTGTGTAATTAGTTTGTGGTTAGAGATAATTGAGCATTGAAAAAAATGCTTTGAAAGTTAAGTCAGTGTCAGTATTTCTTTCTAAAGTTTATTATAATAGACAGAAAGAAAGGAGGGAAGGAAAGAGAAAGGAAGGAAGAAAGGAAGGAAGGAAGTTCTCAGTTGCCTTATTTGGAATTCATGGGAGGAAATATGGAAGTTAAGTTTCTAGAACCTTCTGGTACCTCTTCCACCTTCTCCCAATGCAGCACTGTGAAATAATTTGCAAACACAATGAAGTTTAAAGGTAGCTTCATGCTACCTTTGCTGAGAATTATTTTACAGTTTTACATGAGGAACATCTAGTTGGGCAGAGGACTACAGAAGGCAGGGGGAACAATGGTTGATGATCCAGTACTGATTCACAGTGGCCTCCAACTAAAGAGAAAAGATTGAAGATTTCTGAGACAAGGAGTAAGAGTGAGATTTACAGAAGAGAACAGGAAAAGCCCAGAGGCGAAAGGTAGATGGGATAATTTAAAGTTAAGGAAAGCTGGCAAGAAACAAGCCAAGCTAAAAATAGGTGTTTATAAGAAGTTGTTCTCCAAACAGGACACCACTTATACCCCATCAAAGGCGTGGGGACCATCTGGACCATAGAGGGTCCAGAAAGAATGCAAGAGCTGGAGGAAGGGGTGCAGTGTGATGGAACACTCTCTTCTCTGCATTCTTGGGCTCTCATCAGCTGTGAATGTGTGAGTCCCACCAACACTGTCACAGAGGAGAGGAAATCACAAGGCCTACCTTCCCATGAGATTATAAATGCAGTTAATGGTTGCTGGCATCAAGGAGACAAATTTCTTGAGTGATCTAGCCTCAGATTAAGTGATCCATGCTCCGGAATGCAACTGCAATGGAAGTTTGAGTCACAAAGACAAACACATGACAAAAGGGCAACTGACTGGGAGAGCAAGAGGAGGGAAAGGGATAGAGAGTTATGTAGGGTGGATATGATCAAAATACATAGTACACATGTATGAAAATGTTAAAAATAAAAAACCCAGTAGCAGAGGTGAAATATCTCCCCATAGGTTGTTGACCTCAAATGCGTCTGATGTACCTAAAACAATATAGACCAATTGCCCCGATACTGGCTGTATACCATAGCTAGGTGGTAAGACCCCATGATTATTCAATATATACTTCAGTTGAAGGACATGCAGAAATCAATTTGTAACTGAGCTAGAAGTGTCCTCCCATGTGGGAGACCAGCTCCCACCTTTTTAAAGGGTTCTTATGAGGAGAAGAGAGGACTAAGAAATGCTTTAGATAGATAACAGAGATAAGACAGAAACACAGAATAGCTTCAAGATGACCTGGATCAAAATCCATCAGCCCCTTCTGTCTCTTCCAAAGGGCTCTTTATAATAATGTCAAGGGGTGGAGCAAAAAAACCTCCCCCCTTTCCAGATCAAAGCACACCATGCAGCCAAATGCAGACCCTTCCAAATACCTGGTAACTAGGTGCATGGTCAAGTCATCCCTTTTTGCAGCCATGTTGTATAAATCAAAACCTCTGTGGGCTCCCACATGTCCCCCTTCTTAATATAATAAAGGGCCCCTCAGCCTCCCCAGATAGACTGTGCCTGCCCTAGGTCATCTTCTTCGGCTAGAGAGAGATACACTTTCTGCCAAGCATATTCTGTCTTAGGTCAGAAGCTAGCAAGAACATTGCCTGTCTCTGACTACCAGCCTCTGGCAGGAGAGGGTAATGAGTTTAACTCAGGTCTGACTCAGGTCCCTACTAAGAGCTTGCACTTGCAAGTATCTGGAACAACCCAGCAATCTCTAGAGCTGTGACACCTCCAGTAAAGGAGTAGAGAGATAATAAAGATAGAATGCCCTTTTAGAATGGGTCTAAGATGTCTATAACAGCCTTAGCTGTGCCAAGCCCTTTTTTAAAATCAATAAACCTTTGATGCAAACACATCAAACAAACTGCATCAAACTTTAAGATTTCCTTAGCTTTACCAAACCATGGTTTATTAATAGCAACCTAATTCTAGTATGAATATTATTATACATATTTACAACTAGCATGAATATTACTATACATATTAACAATTCTTACAAACTTACATTCAAAAGCAAACTCTCTATAGGACTACTTTGTAAACTTTAGCAAACATCTAAAAGAGATCTCTTTACAGTTCTATTTACATTTTCTTCCAACAAGACAGAGAGTACATGAATCATGAGTCATCACAGTAAAAATTACATGTGAACTTAAAACTATTTCATTTCTGATGTTTGAAGTTCAGAGTCAGTTTTGATAACATCCTTACAGTTCCACTAACAGTTTGAAATTAGAGTCTAATTCGTCAGTGGCTCTGGAGTCTTTATATCAAACTCTCTTGATCTCAGAATTTGGTGAGTGCTGCTGTTAAGGGGCTCTAACATTCAGGATGATGCCACTCCCCAATCTTCCTCACCAGGCCCTCCCATCTGATCCTGAACCAACAGAAGTGCACACAGTGGCGGATGATCACCAACTGGGAGGTTGTCCCTTTACTCATTGCAGCTCCCCTGAGTGCCACAATTCAAACAAATGCTGCTCCCTGCTACAACAGCACTTTATGACAGTCGTTCCCATGAACCTTGCTTCTGGGTGAAGATGGTTGCCATAGTAACTGAGCTGCCTCTCTGTTCAGCTAGTAGGACTTGGGAACTGCCTCTTAAAGGGGCCACACATTAATTTGCCGCTAGTAAACAGAAGCAGTGTGGCTCCAGGCTCTGTTTCATTCCCAATGGTGACAAGACCTTTGTCCCTTCAGCAGTCTGGGGGCCTCCTTAGTCTCCTGCTTTCCTCCAACTGCAGGATGGGACATCAATATCAGGAAGATTGTTTCTGTCAGCAGCTATGGTGTTATCAGAGCTGACATGTCTCTGTTCCATGTATTGCACCAAATGCTCAGGCAGCCATGGAGCTTCATTTGGTGACTGAGAGTACAATCCTCCCTCTTAATTCTTAAAGGTGCATCTTAAGACTGCTATCAGCTCTTTCAATGATGCCTTGTCTATGATAGATTTCTATTAGCCCAATGTGTCCCTCTGTTGCATCTTGCACAACCCAGGTTCCTTATTTGCCCTTAAGTTTTTTTCCACACCCAAAGCAACTTCCTGGTGTTTGGAGCACTCTCCCCTGCTTTCTAAAGGGTCTCAAAGAGGCTTTAGCATTTTAATTGCCTTCTGACAGGCAAACTTTGTTCATCTATTTCCAGTTCCCAGAAGGTAAGGCTAACAAACCTTGAGAAAAAAAATTACATTTGGGGCTGAAAAAAGTGGCATTTTTAACTCAAGTTGTTTAAAAGGAATTAGAACATTCATTCACATGATATTTCCCTGGGCATCTTGCTGCTCTTTTATGGGGAACATTTGAAAGCCTCGTCTAGACTTACCCTGACCTAAAGGGGCTCTTTATTCATGGTCTGTATTTGTACAATCAAGATCAAGCTTTTGTTCTTTTGCCATGGGAGGTTTCTGTTCTCCCTGAGTTTGTCTTGGGACACCTGCATTATCCTTTGACAGGTGTACCACCTCAATCAAATTCCCCACCTGGCATTGTCCCCGGAGTGGGTTGTGCCTGCTTACATTCATGGATAAGCACTTGGCATCAGAAGAGAGGACCCCTCAGGGGTACCCCCACCCTGCTGCCGCCTCACTGAGTCAGTGAAAAAACAAGAGTACTTGAAATGAGCATTTCAGAGAGATTTCCCCCCCAATAGATCTCCTTTGTCCCTGCTTGTTTCCTCCCTGCTAGAGATTCCCTGATGCTGCCTTCTGTTCTGGGGGTAGGGGCTTGAATCCTGTTTGTGCCTTGTTTGTACGGCCAAATACAGCCTCAGCATTTCCTGTGCTGCCACTGCAGCTACTGCTAGAGACTTAGACCCTGCTCTTTTAGTGGCAAGGAGCATTTCAAAGCCTCTGCTGCTTTCTCCATGCCAGGGCTCATCCCACCCAGTGTCTTGTCAGCCAGCAGCTTTTTCCCAGGTCCCACATCACCTCTGCCATGACTCTGGCCATGAGGATGCTGCCTGGTGACCTCAGGGACCCCAGTGTCCCCAGAATGCACTCAGACTCAGAGGTGCCTGCTCTCTGGCCCTCTGCTAGTTGCATCCCAAATGCTGGCTTAAAGAGGAGACACAGTGCTAACAGTGAGGGTTTGCAATGCTCCAGGGTGTGTGTGTGTGTGTGTGTGTGTGTGTGTGTGTGTGTGTGTGTGTGTATGTGTGTGTGTGTTAGGGCAATTATGGGCAGCTTTTCCATCCTGATGAATGTTCCCTCAGGTGAGTGTAATTCTGCCCCTACAGAAGGAAAATGAGACCTGAAGAGCTTCCCGTTTTTGAGTAAGAGAAATTACTAAGTTTTCCAAGCTTTCCAGTTCCTCCCTTGTCTCATCCCAAGACTTCTGTTCTCTAAACTTGGCTTCATGGCCAAGAGAGAACTGACCCTGATTATTCAGTGCTGTAAAGTGTTCAGTCACTTCTGGTGGAGCAGAGGGTTTTGTCTCACCTGCGTATGCCTCAGGGAAATTCCCCCATGTCTCAGGGCTTAGATCTAAGCTGTCCCAAATTAATGCCTACGGGCTAAAAGCTTCCACAGGAATCTTTTCTGGCCAGTTTTCCTCATAGTATTTTTGCATTTCAACTCCAATTCTCCCCGAGGAGTCTGCATCCAGAGTCCCATAGTTGGAAAACCAAGGACACAGCTACTCTATGAACTTCAAGAACCTCTGTACTTGTAGTTCCCCTCAACCCCTCTAGTTTTTAAATTTTCTACAAGTGAATCTTCAAAGATCTGCTTACTATTTCCCGGCCCCAATTGGCACTAGGGAAATTTTTACTCTTACCCAAAGTTTCTTCTTCTCCAAATCCCTATACTTAACCCTGTATTTTTACCTAATTTTAATAGATAGAAATAAAAAAGAAACCTAGACAGAGACACTCACTGCAGCCTAATCCTTTCTATATACAATTTTTGCTCCCGAAGAATAAAATAACACCCTCACTTTTACTACAAAACCAAACATGTCCAACTGTTTTCCGAGGGTTACTTTCCTACTCATGCTTAACTTCCTCCACAACCAAGAAAGTCTCTGTTCAGGCACCATCTGTGGGAGGCCAGCTCCCACCTTTTTAAAGGATTCCTATGAGGAGGAGAGAGGAATAAGAAACATTTTAGACAGAAAGAAAGAGACAGAAACACAGGGTAGCTTCGAGAGGACCTGGATCAAAATCCACTGGCCCCTTCTGTCTCTTCAAAAGTGCTTTTTATAACAATGTTAAGGGATGGAGCAAAAGACCCCCCCCACACACACATCTTGCTAGATCAAAGCACACAGCCAAGTGCAGACCCTTCCAAACAACTGGTATCTATGCACATGGCCCAGTCATCCCCTTTGCAGTCCTGCTGGGTAAAGCGAGTTCAGATCTCACTAGGAAACCTTTTTGGGCTCCCACATTCCCGCTGGCAAGATTTTATGGTGCTGGAAGATACTGTGCAAGCTGTTGGTAGGGGAAATGCTGTCCATGCCCATGGCCCTTGTATACTACAGGGCTGAGCTTCTGGCCAAGGCAGGCCCAGTGTGCAAGAGTGACAGGGCTGTTGAGGATAACTGCTTCACATGCCTGGTGCTGCAAGTCTAGTCAAAAGCCAGGGCTGGGAGAGGCTCTCGTGGGGAAGCTCTTGCTAAATGGACACAGTCTAGCTGTCAATTTGCTTCTGAACAGGATTATGCCCATAGACTAATGCTGCAGTTAGCGGATCTTCCTTTTGCACTGGGCTGCAGTTACTACAGAAGCTCAGGACTGGCAGATGTTGAGAATAAATGACTCCTGAATGCTAATCCATAAACGGGGCATTTATATCCCTGCCTTCCAGGTTTGGGAACATGTGAAACAGGAAGGGGAACAAACAATGTAAGAGATGGGGGGAGGTGTTTACAACGTGGAACACCATCTTCAGGACCTAGCAAGGCCACTACACTCTTCAACTCTTGGCAGCTGTGATGACTGACAAAACCTACACAAGACTGGACCCATCATTTTGTCATGAAGTGGGGAGGGAGGACTCATAGGGCCCACCTCTCCCTGATTACTTAGAGGCAATAAACAACTGCTATGGGAAGGGCTCCAGAGGTCCCACTCACCCCTGAAGATCTCCAGGCAGTTACTAGGCTGGCAAAGGGACAGTTTCTTCAGTCTTTAGCCTCTGGGAACTGCCCTTGCTCTTGTAATCAATCCCTCACCCACGCTCTTATGAAGTTATAAACATCTATATAAATACGCTGAATCACACACACATGAAAGACATCAAAGTAGAAGGGGACACTTTGGGAAGAGGAAAAGAACAGTGGGAGTGGGAGGGGACAAGGGAGGACAACGGATGGGTGAAAGTGACCCAAACATATTCATGTATGCAAATATCAAAATGAAGCCCATCATGTATAACTACTATATGCTAACAAAAATGTAACTCCTGGGGTCCCCATCTTAGACCAGCCAAGTGAGAAACTTCGGTGGAAGGGCCACTTGCAGACTTTGCAGGTATCTCTGATGGCCACTACTAGCTTGAGAACATTATTCTCCATGAGATTGTCAGAATCAAAGTGCAACTGTGTTAGAAAGTCAGCTCTACATGGATGAACACAACTAAACTGCCTTCCTTCTGAGCAGGATAAAAAATAATGCACACATATATGGACTGTAATTTGAGGAATCTTTTATAGCAAATTGTCCGTGGTATAATGTATGGGGAAAGCTGTCAGCAACTCTGTAATTATACCAACACATATGTCCCTTGCTGAAAAGGACAACAGAACATGTGGCTTTGACCATACACATAACAAAGTTTTGGATGATTCTAGCACCTACCATCAACAATGGGCCCTGTGGTGACTATCCTTTTTCAAAGAGGCCTGCACTTTGGTACAGACCAGTTCATGGCCATCTGACTAGAAATGAAAATGTGCGCGGTCATAGTCAGGGTGCAAAGGAAAATAGCAGGCAAAGAAAACACATTGTACAATGTTCATGTATTTTTTATTTAACATATATAGTACATGTAAACAAGGGGCATAAAATTCATAAAAATACAATACTCCTATGCAGTTATCACTTTATTTGGGACACATCCTTTTATTTTCTCCTTAATGCTATTGGCCTACTTTAACAGCACACATTTTCTGTCAGGCATTTTAGAGGCTTATTTTTTATGGAAGTATTACCCAGCTTTTTTTTAAAATGTCACAACAATAACTATTTCAATCGCCTCCTGTCTTGCCTTACTTTGCTCACACTAAAGCAAAAATATTTGTAAATGCTAAAAATATGCAAAATACTGAGCTTTAATGCTGCATTGTCAGCTACACAGAATCTATTACTGCTCCATGTCGCCATAAAAGTGTTTATGCCACAGAGCACCGGCTGCTGCTGGATGTGCTGGAGGCTAAATATGCAGTGGACCCCCAAGGCCTCTGTTCCAAGCTGACTTGCCTAAAATATAAGCAGAGCTTGCTGGTGGAGTTACATTAAGAAATACTGTTATAAAAGGCTTCTGCAAAGAACTAATTTAGACTACTTTTAATGTTTCCCAGCATGTGAACTGGCTCTAATAGTATTTTAATGTTTTGTTTCTCTGTACAGAATTTCTAATCATTACACATGAACTTATTATGAAGGGAACCGTTAGAGGGTAAGCATAGAAAAGAACTTTAAAAAGGTGATTAAAAAAAAAAAGTCTAACTGCTGTATGCACACACCAGCCATCTCAGGCTGCAGAACGAGTGCGGAGGAGCAGGGCGTGCACGCCCCCTCACGCCCATGCCCGCTCTTCCTCTCCAACCTCAGCAGCCCTCTTCCACTTCCTCGCATCCCTGCCCCATCACTGAAACGCCTAACCCACCTATCTCCAGCCGCTTCCCTGTTTACTGAATTGGTAAAAGCTTATAAACAAAACTAAGCTCCGAGTGAGGAAGCACAGTCCGAGTGTTTGACACTGGGAAGGAAGGACAGTCCCTGGGCAGCTCCAGGGAGGGAGACCCTGGGAGGTGAGGCTGGCTCTGGGGACAGTGAGGCCACACTTGGTCTCACATGCCGTCTTTTGCAGGGTGACCAATAAGAGCAGCCCGCGCTTCCCCCAGACAAGCTTGTCCTTGGGCTCTGGTAAGAAGGCAGAAAGAGAACAGCTCTTCTGTGGCTGCCAGGAGTGGGCACCGGAAGCCATCCCTGAGGACTCCGGTCTCAAGGGCAATCCACGCTGAGGTTAATCAGCCTGTGGTTAATAAAGAGAAGACTGTAATTAAATGTGTAGTCAGCCATGGTCACAATTTGCTTAGAATTTAAAACCTGAAAACCATTTCTTACAACAATGAAGATCCATGGTTTTGAAGATTCCCATTTCATACAAATTAACTTCTAAGAAACAAAATTTGTATAAGAAATTCAAAGCATGTTTGGAAATTTTTCAAAAAACAAACAAAAAAAAAAAACAAGGAAGAAAAAAATGGGGAAGACTGAACATACTCATTCCTCATACTGAATTTTTTATTTTAGGTAAAATTATAAGGCTTAAGGCTTTGTCTCATTAAAGACAGGCAATTTTGAAAGCAAAATAGAAAAACTCTATTCTATTATCATTATTCATTTACATTTTGACAGAAAAGTTAGTTATGTTTTATCTTAATAGTAAAGAAAAATTACCATATACTACAGTCTACCATAAGCTACGTCTCTATATATATTAGGATCTAGATGCATCATATTTGAGGTTGTCCAAAATAGCTTTTCTTAAAACTGTAATTAATCATGAAAAAATTTTAAATGGATTAAAAATATTAAAATATAATATTTGATTAATACTAAAAATGAGAAAAATACACATTTACTAATTTTTTTTAAACCAAGAATAAGCACTTGCTAATCAACCTAAAGACAAGATAGCATTTATTTGGGAGACAAAAAGTCTGTGTGGGAAGAGGCAGATGCCACATGGCTGGGAACTAAGGAGCTGTTCCTCCCACCACATCCAGGAGTCTGGGAACAATGGGCAGGAACACTTGATTCACAATTGCCATACAGAACAAAAGAGCACCAGGAAGTGGGATGTGCAGGGGACCCAGAGGCCAGCTGCACCTGGACTCATGGTTAGATGGGCTGACAAGATTGGGACAGAGTCACCCGAGTGTCCAGAGGTAAGACCAGGAGGTAAGTAAGAAGCAAGGTGGGTTAACAGGCCCTCAACAGTTCAGAAAGAACTTTGTTTTCATATCATCTTTGTCATGACCCATGATGTATTTCTACACAGATGGCTTTGTTCACTCTAACACAAATATTTAAATGAAGTACAAGCATATACTCATTTGCATAGCAAATTTTAACAGGTGCACTGAAACAGTAACTAATTGATCTGATGTAAGTCATTTTTACAATCAGAATGACAAATTGACCAAATAAAATGTTTTCCATTTGAAAACAGTTACTTTGAAAGACTTTTAAAGGTTTTGCAATCTGAGTGAAAACGATACACGACTTAGTGGCAAAGCAGTAAAGCCATTCATTACTGATGCGGTCTCTGGAGCCGGTGCACATGGCAGTCATTCTTTGATGACTTCTAGGACTTTGTAAACGCTGTTCTGGAACACTGTGGTGAAGTGAGGCTTGGACTCCTTCACCAAGATGTTACACAGGGGTGTCTTCCCAGCATTGGCTGGATCCTCCACATCCCAGATTTCAGGCATGCTGCACCCAGGCCTAGAAGAGTAAATGCACATGTGAAAATCAATGCATGTTATCCAACTGCACACAGCACAGAACACTGCCCACGCACCTCATTTCAGTTCAGCTCTCCTACTTACATTATATCATTTAAAATCGCATAATCCTTTATTTTTGTAAGCTGCCATAGCTCCCCTTTAGGACATGGGAAACACAGCAACAGGGTATATAAGGACAGACCTACAGAATACAGGGCAACAGCTCAGAGGCCCTCGGAAGCTCGGCCTCTGCTACTTGTCAAGAATGTGTTGTCATGGTTACTTTCCCTCAGTTGGTTCCCACCTGTGTGAAGGGGGAAGATGCCCATGCACTGGTTTGCAGTGGGTTCCCACCTGTGTGAAGGGGGAAGATGCCCATGCACTGGTTTGCAGTGGGTTTCCACTTGTGTGAAAGGGGAAGATGCCCATGCACTGGTTCGCCACTCAGAACGTGCAGACTGAGGGCAGTTAAGTATCTACAGCACCAGGCACAATGCACAAAATTATTAGTTTTAAAGATGATGAAATTTGCTTAGTTCACAGGGAAGGTGTATTCGTTATACTCTAAAATGAGTCAATTTAAAGAAAGTCTTATTGGGATTGTTACGAGAGGGGCACATCAAATAAACTGCCAATGCACCCACTCCAAGGCATGGTTAAGGCTTTAATTGTAGGTAAAAGAGAAAAAAAAATATCCAGAGTCCAGAGCGGAGAGAGAAAAAAGCAGACTGGACATGGCCAGGGCTACCTGTGAGAGGAACACGAACAGCAAGAGAGAATAGTGAGGGAAGAGTTACAGAGCTGGGACACAGGGCAGAGACCAGGAGCTGAGGAGAAGGGCCAGGACGCTTGTGTGGACTTGGAAATGTCTAGCAGGTGAGACGCACACTTGTGAGAAGACAGTGAGGGAGCCCGCAGGCACAGCATAGGCTTTGGTATGCAACCACGCGTGCATGCCAACAGAGGCATATGTCCCTTCTGACAGAGGTGAGGGAAATGACTCCTTTTGGCAGATGTGAACTGATTTCACAACTTCCTGAGGGATGCTGGCTTTTTAAACCACCAGAAATCCTCCTACAGCCCAGTTTGAGCTCATTTCTGGATATATAGACTTTCTGAGACCTACAGTGGTAAGCTTACATCTTAGCTAAATGAAATCTCAAATATGATGTACTTTTCCCCCCAAAAAAATCATCATGTGACCTTGGATAGCCTTAAACATGTAACCTTCCAGTCTCAGAGTCCCAAGGTTTGAAGTACAGGAATATTAGGATTACATGTGTGCTACCAGGCACAGCCAATGATATATTTTATAAATAATAATGTAAGTAGATGGGCATGGTGGTGCACACCTTTAATCCCAGTACTTGGGAGGCAGAGGCAGGCAGATCTCTGTGAGTTCAAGGCTAGTCTGGTCTTCTATTTTTACTTGCTTTGGAAGATCTGAAGAAAAAGAAAAGCTGGTGCTGGTGGCACAGGCCTATAATCCCACCTACATCTGAGGCTGAAGTAGGTCTATCTCAAGTTCAGGGCTAGCCTGAGCAAATTACTGAGATGATATCTCAAAACAAGAAAATGGAAAAAGTGCTGCTTTAATAGCATGTATGAGGCCCTACATTCAATTCCCAATATAAACAATAAAAAGAAGAAGAAAAAGAGAAAAAAATTACAGAAAGTTGATCATGGCTGTTTTGTCATAGTTACTTTTCTTTCTAATTTTTCTTTTTTCTCTCTCCCTTCCTTCCTTCCTTTTTCTCTTTACCTCCCTCCCTCCCTTTCTTCTTTCTTTTTTTTTAATGAGAAGAAAATATTTCTAGGAAGTCCAAGTTCCATTTATTCTTATCCTTTGTGACTATCCAGCTCAATATTCACCACTTGGCAGGTACATCCATTAGCCCTGACTATCATTTCTCAGAGCACTGTTTATGGACATGAGCATCTAACTATCCTGCTAGAGCTCTGACCCGTGTTCCCACTCACACACAACATAAACAAATGGGGCAGTTCTGAGTTGCTCTCAGAGAACTGAGAATACAATGTGCTGTTTTCTGTGTCTTGGTGCACAAAGAGCCATTTGCACCTTTCCTAGCTGGCAGCTCCGAGCTCCGGATTACTGAAGGCCTCTCTCCTGGGCGGACACTTGGGTCACTTCTCACTTTGCTGCCGTAAGCCAACGCCATACTGGCCTGACTCCCTTTAGTAAATGTTCATTGTGTACAAGACATAATTTTTCACTTTGCTTCCATCTGATTAACTGCCAGAGAGCCTACCAGTGACAGCCCCCACTTAGAGGTCCCACTGCACCTTTTTGAATAGCCTTATTAACATTGGATGCTACAGAGCAGAACACACAGAACAGTGGTTCTCAACCCGTGGATCATGACCTATGAGGGTTATTGAATGACAGTTTCATAGGGTAACCTAAGACCATCGGAAAACATAGATATTTACATTACAATTCATAACAGCAGTAAAATTACAGTTATGAAGTAGCAACGAAAATAATGTTATAGTTGGGGGTTACCACAAAATGAGGAACTATACTAAAGGGTCACAGCATTAGGAAGGTTGAGGACCTCTGACCTAGAATAGTAAGGCTGGGCTTTTGGCTTCCACCCTTAAAGTCCTCACACACATCAAGGCTGAACTGTCACCACACTTTGGGTGGTAGAGAACACGACAACTGAGAATTCATAAACCTAATCTTGGTTTTCCAGAGCCCAACACGCTGGGGAAAAGTGAAGGGGCAAAGAACTGGCTTAGGAGCCCCATCTGTCTTCGTAACACCTGCTATTGACATTCTGCAAGTCCCCTCAGTGGCCAGCCCCATCTTTCACTAGCATTTGTGACAGTGGACACAGTGGTGTACGTCCATAAGCCTAGATCCTCAGAAGGCTGAATTAGAAGCATCAGTTCAGGACAGCTCAGAGCCAGGCTAGACAACAGAGCAACATTCGTTATTAAAGGAAAAAAAGGTTAAAAAAAAAAGCATCAGTGAGAACCTGCATGATTTCCTTTTCAATATAATTATTTTAACTTTATTTAACTTCCATTGCTAGAATTAAGGAAAGTTTTCTTTGAAAATGTAAAAGGTTATAAAAACTCATCTACAATTACCTATTTAAAAATGGGTATATTTTAGTTTTAGGCAATATATACATGCATATCACTATTTAAAAGTATATTTCTATAATGAGTAAAAAGGTCTGACTATGTACAGGTGTTGACTCATACTATAAGCTATTAATTATATGGATACTCACTTGGATCTTCTTATGCACCATGACTCTTCTAGAATGTAGTAATTCACTTTCAATTTCATCAATTCCTTCTTCACGTCTTCAGCTGCTTTGCGGCTATACATCGAATACACAATTTTTGTTCGGGCTCTTCAAGAAAAAAAAGTAAGTAGGCAAACAATCTTTCAAGACTAAAAAGGATACACTCAACACTATCTGGAAGCAAGCATGGCATGGAGCAAGCACACTCCAGAGGAGGAAGAGGTGCAGACACCCTGGAGGAGTTTGCAAGGGGGTTGGGGTGAGCAGACAACTGGAAGGCAGAATTCGCCTGTGGGGCCTAGAAGAAGGGGCGTGGCTCTAATACAAGCCCACGTTTCCAAACTCTGTCTTCTCTTTGTTCACTTGCTGTTGTTTCTAACTGTCCAGCAACCCTGTTTGCAGACAGGGCTGAGAGCAAACACCCCAGCAATGCTAAACAAAGGCCAAGGGCACAGCCCACAGGCTCCCCACCTGACTTTTAGATTTAAGAAAAACTCACTCTATAAAATTGCTTTGGAAATTCATTCATTGAAATGGATTTTTTAAAATGAAAAAGCTTTTTATTTATAAAATCTATACCCTGTTGTTATGCAAAACAATATACTAATAGTATTCATCTGATCATTTGGGAAATGAATAGCTTTATCTCCTCTAGGAAGTACATTGATATTAAATCTTCACCTCTTCTAGGAGAATGCAAGGCATCGTTTATGGGAAAAACAAGTCTTATACCATCAAAAAATATCTAAGCTCATTACAGCAAACAATTTCATAAAAGCAGAGCAGAATAATGACTCCTCGGATTTCAAGAAAAAAGCCCGTAAGGAGGAGGCGTCACTAAAATCCTTAAACTGGAGAGTAGGACAACTGTGGATGACGGCATGGGGAGGCCTAGCTATCTTGGACAACTGACTGGATTTTCTTTCTGTGGAACAGGTAACAACACAAAGAAAACAGCTTTGCTGCACCATTGAGCCCAGACAGTTCTGTTTCTAGCCCAGCCATCTCATTTCAGCATCTCCTTTCCCATGAATGACTCTGAAATAACCCTGTTGACCCTATCTTCTGTGAAATACTCCACTCTTGTGGGTTCCTCACTCACTGTCTACCTGCATGAGCACTTGTCCTTTCCCGCATGAGTCTGCACACTAACCTCAGACCTGCATCTTCATAATGAGGGTGGTTCACCACAGGCCGCAGAGCAGAGAGCTTCACACTGGCCATGGTGGGCATGGCGCCTGCAAACACTGCATCTGGAAGCAACGACATGGTCTCAGGAACACGCTGGGCAAGCATCAGCAGGGGTTTCCTTCGAGAGAGCCCAGCTAAGTCACAAGTAACAGAGCCGCCTGGGGCCCGGGGGGGGGGGGGGGAAGCGGGGGTGTTGGAGTCACAAGATACAGGTTCAAGGGCAGCAGCAGAATGAAGCCAGGAAGCTGGCAGAGTACAGATCTGCAGCCGGGCTTGGGGAACACTCATCAGCGCTGAGAAGTGCTTATCACATTCCCTTCTCTTTCCTTTTTCAGTATCTTGGGGAGCAGCATCCAACTGACTAAGAACATTTCACAGTATCAAGTAACTCTGAAAGAGTCAACCACTTCACATTGGGACAATAAGTTTCCATAGGAACATGTGGATTAAAGAGCATGTCACCAGTAAGAGGGAATGGGGAGGCTAATACTGAAATTCTATTAAGGAAAGAAACATAACAGAATCATGCTCAATGTAGCACCTACAACTTCGGAAAACTTTTATAAATTTAAATTTACAAAAATAGCAAAATAAATTACTAAGGTTATACAGAATCCCCCTTTAAGCCATGTACCCAGTAGTAACAGATTCTTTAAACAAGGATAAGATTTTGTGGTAACATATAATTATGGAGAAAAAGAATCCTAGCTAGATAAAAAGTAACAGGGTGTTCTTGTTTTTACCTGGTTTTGTGCTGTATCTGATCCACTCTATGAGCTCCTCTTGTGGTAGATTGCTGAACTCCCCTACAATGTTCCACTGGGTTTGTAGGTTTGCTGAGCCTTGAATGGACATTGCTGCTAATACAGCAAAGACAACAGTACCAGGATGCACTTTGCCAAAGAGCCATCCAAACAGCTGAAATCACAGCAAAAACACCGGTCACTGTCAGGGCAAAGCAGTGTGTTCCAGGAAGAAACCATCCTGAGGAAGAACTCAACCCGTGGGAGGGTGAGAGGTTAGAAGACAACCTCTGTGGAACCTGATCTCTCCTTCCACCTAACTAGAATTCCAGGGACTGAGTTCAGGTCACTGAGTCACCTTGCTGGCCCAGCAAAGAGTCCTTCAACAATGATCGTTAGCATGAAAACAATTCTACCCAAGAGGGGCAGCCCAAGAAGCATTGTAGGAAGAGCCAGATCACCTGCTTGATTTACAAGGTCCAGCCAAATAGAAATGAGAGCCCATTTATAAGTGGGTTCAGGACAGGCTAGGGACACAGCTCACAGGTAGAACACTTGCCTGTGAGCCTGGGTTTGATCTCCAGTACCACAGCAGGAGCAAGCTTAACCCAGTGCAGAGTCCTAAGTTCAGAACACGGTACACACTAGTGGGATGGGAGTCCAGATGGAGGACTTGCTACCAGCTTTCCTGTCCCAACCCTGCCTAATGGACAGGAATGAAGGAGCTGGGGCCTCTCTAACACAGTGTGTGCATGGTGATGGGAGCCTGGAGCCCACACGGCAGTCCACACTAAGTAACAGCACTGCCCACTGTTCTCTTCCGTGGGCATCCCTGCCTGACTGGGAGCTGGATTTCAAGCTTCGTAAACCTCGTTGCAGTTAACAGAGGCGATGCTTCTGCACCTTGGCGGGCTGACTGATGAGACAGCAATACCACAGAGGAATGAAAATCTCTGAATATAATTACATGGCAGATAAGAGTAAACAGTCAAGGACAATTAAACTTTAGAGTAAAACTGGGGACACACATACAAATGTACATACCACAAAAAACATTTTAAAACTTGATTCTGAATAAGACAATATAATTTGAAAGATAACTTGAAATCCATTTTTAGAAATTATGTGATATAAATATTTAAAAAAATTCTATAGCTGAACTATAGCACTTTCTATCAGCACCTGACTGATTACAGGTGACCCAGTCTGCAATGATTTGGCACCTGCTGTTGCCAAGGACAGTTCTACACAGTAGAAGAGCAGCCATGATCAGCGTGGGCCACTGGCTTTAGGAAGCTGTGTACAGACCCAGAAGAGCTGCAGTGGTAATGACGGCTGCCAGTCAGCACCGGTTCAGGACCACCTGGTAGCACTCACCGTCCCTGCCAAGTTACCTGTCTGGAGCAGATCAGGGACGCCATCACACACATGTGCGGTGTCAGGAAGAGCTTCAGCCTCATGATCAGGACGCCGAGCGCCGTGTAGGCTAACAGCTGCAGAGCATGGTAGACCAACTGCAGGGAGGGAAGACAGGGGCCCGTGTTACCATCTGTCACATCAAGAATATACTGTTCATCTGGACATGCAGAAATGACTTCCCAGATGACTCTATGTCATAGTTTCATTAATTCTTTAAGAATTCCAACTGAGGCATTTTTGAACATAATCATTCCCCACTTCTTCCTCTAGCACCTCTCAGATCCACATCCCCAAACACTTCACACCGTAACTTTGTGTCCTCCTTAGAAAACAAACAAACAACAACAAAAACCCAGAGTCTAATTTGTGCTGCCTGTACATACACACATCCACCCCTCCCTTCTCCCTTCTCTCCCCCACCTTCTCATGGCTTTGAGACCATCTGCTGGAGCACTGTGGACCTACCAGGGGCCACATCTTTAAAGAAAACTGATCCTCCCTCCCTTAGAAGCCAACAACTGTCAAGAGCTTCTCAGTTAGGGATGAAGGCTCAGACCCCCCCCCTCCATGCTAGAATGCAGACAGCCTGTACAGGTGACCACATCCACTGTGTGTTCAGGATTGTAGGGGTCCTATCCTGTCCTCCCTGACTCCTGGCTCTTACAGCCTCCCCCACTCCCCATTTTCTGAGCTGGGCCCTGGCTTGGTAGGGGGAGGGGCCATACAGATATCACCTGCCTCAATCTATGGGCATAGAGAAATGGTTAAAATCTATGGGCATAGAGAAATGGTTAAAATCTACGGGCATAGAGAAATGGTTAAAATGTACTTTCCGGCTGCCTCAGTTTAGAGAGCTACCGAGTCAAGCCTTTGTGCAACTGTGCTCATAGCCAAGTCTGCAGTTCACACAGCCTGAGGTCTGGATCTGCCTTTCTTCTGCCATCAGACCAAGGCATGGAGGTGGTCAGGGAATGAAGGCCACTGCCATTCAACCACAGTGCTCTACCCTGAGTTGTGTGGAAGCTGACCCATCTCAGGAAGGTGGGAACAGAAGCCAGTCACACCTCTGAAGCTTCAGGACAAGGTGCGTGGAGAAAACTGTGGCATTCCACCATGCAACGGCACCTCACACACCTGCCTCACATACACTGGGCTCTAGGAACCGCTATTACTGTAAGGACTCACTCACAGACCAAAAGTGTTTATCATTTCAGCAAAAGAATCACCCAATCAGCTTCTAACATTCTCTCCGACACACACACACACACACACACACACACACACACACACACACACACACACCAAACAATCTTAAAGATAAATTAATGACAAATGTCAATAAACCTAGATATCAGGAGTATAAAACAAAATCTACAAATATATATCAAAATAAGTAAAGTCTTAGTAATGTTAAATATTTACCTCTCCATGATCAAATTGGTGTTTTCTGAAATAGGGAAAAAAAATGACTCATTACTGAGGCACTCACTTCCTTTATTTGTTCTTTTATCTACAAATATGAGCTTTTGACAACTTCTATAGTATTCCCCCCAGACACATATCAGTAAATCAAAATAACTGCAAGTTTTATCCCAACACTAGTGTACAACCACTTAAGACAGTTTGTTTTTAAAATGGTAATGTGTGTCTGACTAGGTACACATTTACTATGCCAATAATCACGGTGTGCACACCAGCTCACTCAAGGCACCAAGTGAAGAACTGTGAGGCCTTCACAGCTCATGTCCCTGCTTCGTGCCCTAGTGAGCCCTGAGCTCTAGGTACTACGCTGCAATAGAGGTGACAGGGCCACAGAAGCCGCACTGCAGTCTGCTCAGCACCAGGGTTTAACATCAAAACAGGGGTAGCATCTGCCCTTGGCTTTGCTTGAACATGCTTTTTTTTTTTTTTTTAAATCTGGTTATATGCTTAGAGACTGACAAGTCCTGCCCTCGTCTTTCCTGGTCCTCCATCAATTCCCACAGTAGCAAGAAGAGCAGTACAGAAAGGGCCAGCAAGCTGCCTACTCCTTTGCTTCAGTCTAAAACAGATGAGGTCCCTCTGCAATGCTCTCATTTCATCATCTGCAGTGCAGCTCCTTCAATGACCCCACTTCTCTCCCTGGACAGCTACCTCCTCCTTGTTCTCTCCTGATTGCAATGACCTGCTCATACGCTAACTGACCCGAAAGCCACCAGAGAAGCTTGTGTCCTACACCAGTGCCCATTCCGTGGCCATGCCTATCCCACTGCCTATCTTAGAGGAGACAGGGCTCACACTTGTTTTTGGCATATCACCTCACTTCCCCTTCCCCATTAAAATGGGACCTGCAAGAGTCTTGGGTATGGATCTCTCCATCCATCTCTTCAAGTTCACTGAGTACTGAACACACAGGAGATAGACAGAGGAACAACAAAAGAGAACAAATCCTTATCCTCTCAGTTTAGATATAAGTCAAAGAGGGAAAAAAAAGGGCAAATAAGACTTTGTCTCCCAGTGGCTAGAACTGTAAAGAACAGGAAATGGTGTACCACGCAGGAACATGAGTACCTAGAGAGGCACATGCTCCTCAGTCTCATCCACACTGAGTGATACCTGAGTGGGGTCTGAGGCAGGAAGACTGAGAGACCCAGGGGGCAAAAAGCAGACAGGATCAAAAGGTCCAGCGTAGGGAGGTTCTGCTGGGCCAGCCATGAAGATGGCATGCTTGGAGAAGAGAGAAGGCAAAGACTGAGAGAGGAGTGGCTGACGGGAGGTGAGGGGTCAGGAGGCACTAATCCAGGAAGGCAGTGGTGACAGGGAGGTAAGGGTGGGCAGGAACAGTCAAAGTCTGGATATGATTCTAAACAGGACAATGACAAGAGCCGCATACTGTTAGGGTAGGTATGGATCTAAGAGCAGAGTCAAAGCTCACAGCTTCTGAGACCATCTGCTGGGGGAGTGGAGGTGTCAGAGAGGAGAGACAGATCTGGAAGCTTTCTAACAGAAAGAACACTGAGAAACTCAGAGCTGTTCCCAGGGCTTGAACACAGATGAACATCTGTATCAGTGATCATCCTCCCCAACCTAGGCAGAACACAATCTGATTTGGGAATCGAGTCTCAAAAGATGTGTATGCATTGGTTTCAACAAATACACAGGCCAAGCCGGAAGGTGGTGGAATGTCCCTTCTTCACTCATAATGCCAAGCAAAGACTCCCTCTCTGTTTCCTGAGCATCTGATGTGTTAACAGGCTACAATCGTCAGTCATACCCACAGATGGCAAGGAAGCCAAGACTAGCACTCCAGCCAGACAGGCCTGCACTCAGGATGACCTCAAAGCTGATGCAGTTTCTACATGAGGGCACAGCTACTCTCCTTTATCTCCAGGGCCACGAATAGAGCATTAAATGGTGATCACATCCAAATTAAATGTAGCCTTTTCACTTCCCCTCTCTATTTTATAATGGCATGACTTTTGTTCTTATGCAAAATGAAATGTCAACATGTCATTCCCTTTTCCACAAGAGAGCTTCAACCCTACTGAACTGAAAACCTCACGAAGCTTAGGTTTTCTGAAATTCCCTCTGTAGTAAAGCTCTTCTTGATGAGGCAGATCTCTTTTTCCATGAAAAGTTTTACTTTCCTTTTCCAGAGTTTCACAAAGTTAGAACCATAGTTCTAACTTTGAAGCTTTTCCAAACTCTTCCACAAATAAAAATAAAAAATACCTCAGATAAGAGAAATGTTGACATTATATACCTGAATCATTTCTTCTTTCCTGCAAGGCACAGTTACAGCCAACTGCTTCTAAATGACGTAAAAGATTTCCCCATGTTTTATCAGAGCTTCGAAGCTCAGGGAATAGTGTAAAGGTGAGGAAATTCAAGTTATAAAAGAAAATGCACGCACGCATGCACGCACACACGCGCGTGCACACACACGTTAAAAGCATAGTTGCCATATATGTATATGATTTGACTTTTTAAAAAACAATCCAATGATGTATGACTGAACTATTCCCATAAAGATGGGAAAACATTTCACTTTATACCTGGCCATAATGCCATTCTGTACTAATACATATTTTGACCATATTAACTTTCCTCATTATACACAACACCATGCTAAGCAACCTTTGACCACTGTCTCCATCCATGTGAACACTTCTGGAGCATGTATGTGTACTCGGGGAACTGCTGGCTTGAAGGGCAGGCCCACTGTGTGGCTTCCTGCCACATCCAACTACACCCATTTCTCCCAGCAAAGCAAGCACCAGACATTACCAATTCTTACTAATCTGGCAAGTAGAAAGACTTCAATTGTATTCAAAATGTCTTCATCACCCAGACTGTAGGCCTTTCTGAGCCTCTATGAGTCATGTGGAAATATTCACCCTTTCAACTACTACTCTTTCTTCCTATTGGCTATGGAAAGAGCCAGGCTGTAAGGGAGAGCAGGAAACAAATGGGCAAAGGGTTCAACTCCTGCAAACCCCAGAGACAGGGGCAACTTCCCATTGTTGAAGTGCATATGAAGGTCCAAGGAGCACAAGTGTGGTGGAGAGGAAACAGGCAAACTCACTTTTCTTGTGGTTCCCTTTTCTGTGTCTTCCATTCATTTCCTAGTGTGTCTCAACACTTTCCTATTAATTTTTCTAGGTTCTTTAGGTGTCCCTGGCTGTCATCAGTCCTGAGTCACACATCACAAATATTCACTGTAACTGTCCTTTTCCTTTCAATAATGCTTCTGCCAACTTTCATCAAACTGAAGTACTTCTGGTTGATGTTGTCAACCTTGCCAGCGTAGAAGAAGTGTTGTACCCTGCTGAAAGGCCTTTCACTTCTTCAGTTACAAGTACATTCTCTCTAGGTATATTTGCTTACCTATGTTTTAAAACTGCTTCTTAGGGAAGTTGAGTAAGAAATGAGGAATGGATCTAGTTTCATACTTCCCTATTTCTCAATATGGCAACCTATTGGTCCCCAAACAGAGTAATTGATTTTCTCTGCTGAGCTGGCAAAGCTGTGTCCCCCTCCAAGAAAGGGGATGTGAGGAGCCATGGTCAGGCTTCTCCAGATGAGAACTGACAATGAATACACAGAGCACAGTATTCTCTACAAGAAGGGCAACAGTGATAATGGAAATCATCACTTATGAAGTGTACAACATGTAAGCATAAAAGTACATACTGTAGCAAATAGTCAATAAATGGAAGTAAGAAAATTAAGTGCATATTTACCTTATATGTGTCTGTTGTTTAGCTATGACACCCCACATATCACTAACAATCTGAAAATGGATTTTTAAAGACTTTAGAAAAACTGTTATAAAGAAAATAAATGTTAAAACTTTTAATATAAATATGAGAAGTATGAAGATAAGAGATCACTCAGAAAATAATAATTTCAACATTATCTTGTACTAGCACAGTCCTTACTTAAATGTGTCTAATTCAGCAGTCCTATTAGGAAAATGACAATACCCATTTAGGACATGAGCAATGCGCTCAGAAGAATGAAATGGTCTTCCTGAGGGGGCAAACATTAGGTGGCTTTGCTGGCCCTGACGCTCCTGCTCCTTCCCACCCACAGAAGTGGCAGCCACTACCTCCCTTAATCACACACACAAACGGCACAGGGCCTCAGAGACAACATCTTGCACACACCTTAGTTTAACCCACAGAGGAGCCGCTGGGCTGCTGTCTGAGGTTCTAATACTCTCCTGATTGTCTTATGCATCCCGGTCAAAAGTCCTATTGCCAAGAGTTGATCATTGACCATATTTCTAAGGCACCAAAAGGAACAAAGTCTTATTTTCCAAATGGTAGACTCTTAAATATTTGAAACTAATTACTCAGCTTCTATTTGCATCTTTTGCTCTTTAAACTAAACAGTGTCACAGTGTCGCTTCGTTCATCTGACCTGCTATATTCCATCACATCTGGCCATCAAAGCTGCAGTTTTTTGTTTTGTTTTACTGAACAGAGTCTCATGTCACTGTGCAGCTCTAGCTGGCCTAGAACTCACAGACATCCACCTGCCTCTGTCTCTCAGGTGCGAAAAGTAAAGGCCTGTGCTATCATGCCGGGCCACTGTAGTCTGAATAGGTTCTTGACAGTCAATATCTGATCATTTTTGAGGATTATTATGTCTGAATCACTGCAAAAGTGCAAAGCAGGTGCAGCACCTGGCCCACAATGGAACCAATGGAACCGAGTAAAGCGGCAGAGGCTGAAACATGCTGAGTGCCAAGCTGAGGACCAGCAGGTGTCTGGTATAGGAGGAGGGTGCTAAGACCGAGTCTGGGGTGACAATGGGCACAAAAGGAGCTACTAACAACCTGTGATCCTCCAAGGCAGTGTCTGTCTACCCCATGAGTCACTGGCTGAGTAACACACCGAAATATGCTGTGGGAATAGTCTGGGGAGTACCAGGCACAGTAGAGACACAATGTGAACAGTAGCCACAGTGCAGACGACCCCACCGATAGATACTCTGTGTTAACCCAAATCACTAGAGATCAATAAATTGTTAGGCTTTGTCAGCTCTTCTTCGATCGCAGGCTAATCTCATCTCTTAGATCTCATGTAGTTAGAGCCTTCACAAGTTACTTAAGAAACAGTTCCACACCTGCTTTTCTTCACAGGAGATTGATGTTTCTCACGCCTGGTTTACACACGGGCTTAGAATTTCACTATCAAAGCAAAGCTGGAGCATAAGCAATGATCCAGTTCATCAATACACTGCAGTTCCTCACGTCTGCTATTTGATTAACAATAAACCCCATTCAGGAGTAACTGCAAACTGCTCGTCTATCATATAAAAACAGCCAAATATTAAATGTTTTTGAAAATATTACTTAGCATTAAAATCCAGCCAATAACAGACATAGGTAGATCAACTTGTATCTCAGTCACTTATGACCTCTAGACATGACTTCCGAAATACACAATCAGAACCTAAGCCATTCTTTCCTGGGTCTATTTTAGGCTAGCAGGGAGCAGAGTATCTTTAAGATTTGTAAGCATTCATCAAAGGCCGTCGGGTAAGAAAATACCGAATGTTTCAATAAACCAGTACAAAACTACCCTGTGATCATGTAGCCAAATATCCCTAAGTACTATACAAAAACACGAAGATGTTTAATTGTGCAGGGCATTCCGTGGCGAGCACACCTTCTGAACAATTGCAGCGAACACGACGAGAACAACAGGAAGCAGCAGTGTCTTCGTGTATCTCAGTGGAGTCTAAAATTGAGGGGTATTTGTTAGAAGGAAATGTTTTAGCCAAACAAAACTTCTTTTCAAATGATGAAATGGGTGAATTTCTAAAAGCATAAGTAGAGAAATGCAAACATTCATCAACCAAGAGTCGAATCTATCCACTGACTCCCATCACTGAAATTAAAGCATGTTTCCATAGAAACACATTTCACCAGTGCTGAGTTGAAAACACTAAAAATACAGTCCCCAAAACTCATGTGAAAGGCAACCAGAGAGTCTTCTCTTCACACACTATTTGTCTAACTGCAGACCTCACTATCCATCCCAAGCAAACAGTGCTTATTTACATGGAACAAGCTACCTTGTGCATTTTATGTACATTCTTTCCCATTGTATTTCTTTTTCTTATACACAAATATACACTGGATAATGACCGGTGTTTACGAATTTTTATATTTCATCAACAGATACATTTATAAAAATGTATTTAGTAACACAGTCCTATGCACCTCTCAGTTACCTCCCTACTTGAGCTACTGTCGGGATGCGGCTCTTTCACTTTTGTGAGTCAATTATAGGAAAGATCTCCTCTGTTGACTCCATTACATGGTTTAAGCATCTTTCCCGGTCAGTTTGGAACCGTTCGGGACTAGCATTCAAGGTCTGTCTCTTTCCCTACTATACTGATGTACATGCACTCCCTCAGGTGACAGACCCTCAACTGCCTCGGCAGCACTGTCCCTGAATTCAGATGCACACGGAGACAGGAATGGCACACTAGAGCCTGGCTTTCTGTTGAAGCTGACTGACGTCGTGCCATGCCTCAACACTCAATTTATTTCACTAGACCTGGCAATGACCACTCTTGGGTTACAGCAGCATGCACGATGTTCTCAGTCGTCTCCAGCCCCTCCTACAACCTCTCAGTTCTCTGCTTATATTTACCTTCTATTGTCTTTACCACTTTCTTGAAGGAGTCTTCATTTCCCATAAACTGGTATTTTAAGACCCTACAAGATATTCTTCCTTTGATTTTCCTCACTATCATTTGTATATTTTTATCAGCTATTGTGTATCAACATCATAAATAGGATGAATGAAGACCAACACGCAGCTGGAGCCATCAAGGCACACTTGACTAAGAATAGATAAGTCTACACTGAAGGCTGCTGACCTGGCACTCAGGACATAGAATTATCAGAGTGGGATTATAGGAGCAATAAATATGTCAATAAAGTGATGGCCAGTTTAGTATATTCCTACACATATGTAGCCTCAGAGGAAAATGTATCAGGTATAAACAGCAATAAAGGAATTCAACATGGATGGTGCTTCCAAGGCTAATATAAATATGCTTGTTGAAACAAACTACCTCATGAAGTATTGAAAATAATATTTCAAAGCACCTTACTGTGTGAAATCTCATTTTGTCTTCACAATATCTGTTTGCAAATATACTACTAGAAACTAGTAGACTATAACACAAAGAATAGGACATGTTTGTTCAAGACCATTAATTCACGTTGCAGGATTCTGTCTCACAATCCACTACCCACTCTCAGGTTTTCCTATAAATATCAAATATCTGAATCAAGTTTTCAAAGGAGAAATGTTAATATGAAAAACCTATGCTCAATGATATTTAAATGCAATGAGATCGTTCAAATATCGACATAGTGAGTGGGAGCCTACAAGCTCGAGAACCTGACTGAACTGTGTAATGTTGTCTCTGAAAAGAAGCAATTGGGGAAATGTCGGTGCTCACCCATCCAAGCACTGTGGGCATTCTGAATGCGTATTTCCAAATTACCAACATGGAAAAGGTCATAAATAAATATACAAATGGGTAAAGCTTGCATTAAGCTGCTAACTTCTTCTTCTGAGTTGAGATAATAGTGCATGCAGACCCTGAAACACCAGGGCATCCTTTATGAAAAAGGGAAGGGCTGAAGCCTAGGAAACAAAATTGGAAGTCAGAGCTTACCTCCTTTTCCATAAAGTCAAACTCTGCTGCACAAGTATATAGTAAAGTATCAAAATCCTTGTAACTGAAGAATTTTGATGTTAATAAGTTGCCAATATGAGCCTAGAAAGAAATAAAGTCAGGAATCATTATACTAAGCCAAACATTATAATTATGCATTTTAATCTTAACAGTATCTAAAAATAGTTTTCACTGTATGAAAAAGTCCATTGTTCCAAATCTGGGCTCTTATGTTAAAGAAAGTTCTGTTCTTCTGTTCCTCCAACCTCACAGCTGTGCCCCCTGTTCTGCCAGCGAGTGACAGCTCCCAAAGCTTCCTACCAACGTCTACTACCGCCCACTCAACAATGCCCAAGGCTTTGACCCTTGAGGCTTTCTGCTCACGGTGCTAAACCTGGTAAAAGAGCTCCCTAGCTTGCTTTCTTCTGCTAGACTTCTTCTAAGCCAACAGTGCACGAGGATCCTGCAACAGGACATCCTTTATGAAAAAGGAGAGGGCGGAAGCCAAGGTAACAAAATTGGTGCTAACCCTGGGAAAACAGCTCTCCAGGCCCACCTTGCTCTCTACCAGGTGGTATGAGCCCAGGAACTCTTAAGGCTTCTGACAACCACATAGGAAACCAGTCTGGAGTACATAGGGAAGGCTGATCCTCAATTCTGAGAAGGGACTTAGCAGACAGTTTAAAGGTAGCAGACATGGGAGGACTTGGCATAAAAGGCGCCTCTGACGGACGGCCAACAAGGGCACGCGTGAGGTCACATTCGCCTCCTTCACTTTATAGAGAGAAAAGGAAGGCTGGAAGACATCAGACATTCACCAAACTTGCAAAGCCTAGGAAAAGAGGCAATTTTGCCGAAGGCCCCACAGCACAGGAGCTGGTGAGAGTGGAGGAGAAAGGATGTGGGAACATGATGAAACACGAGCTGCCAGAGAGAAGAGAAAAGGAAGCAAAACTTCCTAGCAAAAGGCAACTGCCATATACACAGAGTTTAAATTATCTAATTAAAGGGCAGATGCTTAAACTGACTTAAGGGAACAAATACAATATTATGTTGTCTACCAAAGATAGGTTCACACCAAAGCATAAAAGAAAATAAACAACGTAAGTTTGAAACAAAAACCTAGGGTGGTAATCAAGGCATTTCACAGAATTAAATTCAAAGGCCAGAGAGACTCGGGCAAAGGGACTTGCCATGCAAACTGATGAACGAAGTGTAGTCCCAAAACCATAGTGGAAAGAGAGAACTCGCCCTGCATCTCTCCCAAAACACACACACAAAATTAAAAATACAAGATAAAAACACATAGGGGTATAGGAAAACTTGTGAAAAGACAATACTTTGCTGAGAAATGAGTAGCAAGGCAAAAGGACACAGGCCCGTATGTGGACTACCAAATGTACGTCTATGAAATTGGCAGCTGTAGGAGAAATGGGCAGGCTGATGGTATTCACTGGAAGTGTTAGCATTATTCCAGGAGCAAGAGAAGATAAAATTTAACATAAATCAGCATAATATAATTAATTAGTCCATAAATAAAGACTATAAACTTTATAGGGAGAACACACACATTTTCCTTAAGCACAATAAAAAAATTAAGTGTTTATATATAGCCTGTCATAACAGTATGTTGAAATTTCATATAAATTTTTTCTAATCATAAATGCAGTAAAACTAGAAATATCTAGGAATAGCTATAAAAGTCTTTTTGACTGGAAACTAAACAGGCCAAAATTTAATAAACCTTTAGATCATGTAGAAAGTCACAGAAAGCAAATTTATAAAGTATACAAAAAATACTACTTACAGGAATAATTAAGACAAATTTACCAGAAAATAAGAATGGCAAAAGCAATAGAGCCCCACATTTTCCTACACGCTCGATTCTACAAAAATGACTCTCAAAAGAAGGGTGGTTAAAAACGGTGGGGGAGAGGACAGGGTCGGGAAGGGGTGGCCGGAGGACACACAGCTGCAGGTAGGTGGGAGGAACTCAGCGGGGACTGCACATCAGCTGACTGTCACTAGTGACCCTTTGCATGCCACTGCAAAGTGCAGAGAATGGATGTGAAGAGCTTCAGCCATGAAACAACCAATTTATCTGAGGAAAGGCTGCTTTTCAGCCCTCCACAGTGTACCAACACTTCCCCACACGATGCTATGCATGGTATACATGGAGAATACAAGTTAGAGAAGTTGAAAATTTAATTGTTTAATAAGAAAAGACCATTTCCCATATACATACATACATATACATACATACATACACACACACACACACACACACACACACACACACAAACTTGCACATGCAATTCTAAAAGCATGCTCCACTCGGTAGCAAACAGAGAACAGGCAAAGTGGCCCTGAGGACACCCGTCAAAGCGCCAGCCAGATGGCTAAGTTCCCAAGAAAGTCGAGTTGGTACTGCAAACCTCCTCACACAGAGGATCCTTACGACTGTAGGCTTCAGTGCTGCTGTCTGCCTACGTCTAAGAGGGGAACGCAGTTCTACTCAAATACTCTCCAAAAGTAGGAGACTGAACCCATCTTCAAAAATGTGGGAAGCTATCACTATCCTGAAGACAAAATCATTACAGGAAGAAAACTATGACTAATACCTATCACGATTAAAGGCAATATTCTTAAAACACTAGCCAGCTACACTCAGCATTATTAAGAAAAAACAGTGCTATGGAATAATCTTTTTGTCTACTGTGAAGATGTATGTGTCTTTGCCAAAGCACCTTCTGATTGGTTTAATAAAAGAGCTGACTGGCAGGTAGCTAGGCAGGACAGCCAGACAGGATGCTGGGAGGAAGATGGGTGGAGTCCCGGGAGTCGAGAGGAGATGCAGAGTGAGCAGGATGGAAAGTACATACATGAAGTAACGAGCCTGGGGCAGCACACAGATGAATAGAAATGGGTTAATTTAAGTTATAAGAGCTAGCTAACAACAAGCCTAAGCTAACAGTCGAGCATTTATAGTTAATAATAAGTCTGAGTGGTTATTTGGGAGCAGCTGCCAGGACACAGAGAAACTCTGTCTACAGAAGAACACAATGAGCAAATGAGATTTGCTTCAGGAGCACAACACTGGGTCCATGTGAGATGTCAGTGAATGTGGGAGCTTGTAGACATGGAAGAGAGAGTCAGAAACTCCCTCCCCCAAAACAACTATAACATGACAGAAGTGTCACAAACAACCACGCCACAGTCTTCTAATCTAACAACTACCAAGTTGTATTTTCTGATAAAAATGAACTTTGGTTGAAGAAGTGGGAGTGTGTGGCTGTCCTATGCACCATCAACACCACTATGGATTCTTTAGTTTGCCGGGTCAATGGCATGGTCTCTGTGAGCGTGGCAGGCCCAATTTTGAAAACTTGATTTAGAGCAGATTAGAAACAAACATCTGTGCTGCCTTCAGCAACAGCAGGAAATGAAAGATAAAAGCCTTCCCGCCAGAACCCACCGCTTCAATCCCAGTGATGTCAACAGAAGATGGGCAGGCTAGCTGTAAAGGCTACGGTGAGAAGCTACAGTGAGACAACCATCTAAGGGATGGACATTTTTACAACCCTGGAGGACTGGGAAGTGTACACATGTACAAGAGGATCCAAGAGAGTCCAAGCATTCCACAAACCCACAGCTAATGGGGCAGAAGGCAGTGTGGACCTTCAAGGAACAAGCAAAGGGGCATGGAAGGCAGGAAAGGTGTGATTTTATCAATATTTATTAAAGAATATTGATTGGCTTCTTAGAAAGAATAAAGACCAGAAGTTTTAAAGAAACTACAGTCAACAAACAATTTTATAAACAGCAAAATGAGAAAAAAAAAAAACCCACAACAACCAACCAAGACTAAACACTGGAACAGAAGCAAAACCTGACAGAACCCATTGCTAAGAGACCTGGCTTATGAAAAATTAGAAAATTGAGTCCTATGGGTAAGTCCTATGGGTAAACAAGCCTCCTCCAGCACAAGAAGAAAAGGCAATAAAAATGGCAGAAAATGTTGATAAATACAGAAGGCGATATAATCCCCTTGTTCTGTTTCTCTTCGTTTAAGATAGAAGGGAGCATGAAGCAGTAATGAGAACCTGTGCTGCGGACACTAACTAACACACCGAGGGCCAACGTATGACAGTAACGGCCCAAAGGGAGAGGGGCAGACTCTAAGGAGAGGCGCTATAGATTCCACCTGAATTAAGCCAGCAGGAGCCTAAGTAGATTGTTTTAAATTAAGATATGTACTGAAATCTCTAGAATCAGCATTCAAAATTAACTAATGAGTTATTCACAACTCAGCGCACAGCAGCACTATCTGCCAGCCTAGCAACCTAAGTACCATCAGTGAATCCACGAGGACAAAAATGGTGTGGGTGCGTGTGTGTACACAATCAATTACAACAATAACAACCATGATAACACCATCTAATGCTTAATGACCCCATGCTACCTCAGTAAGTTCCTCAATTCAGGCAAACGATAAGATCTCACAGGTGAGATGTGGCCTTTCCAAGCTAACTGTAAAACTCTGCTAAAAAAGCCTTTCCTGTGAAGTACAAGTGTTTTGTTGTTGTTTGTTTCTGGTTTCGTTTCGAATTCATCACTATGAAATAAGACCCACATAAAACTTGTAAGTGGGAATCCCCGAACCCTAACACTATGAGCTCCTCAGACTCGAGAGAAGTGACGGGTGCAGGGACAGGCGCAGGCTCCTCCAGAAGGACAATGAGTGGAGAAGCAGAGGCACAGCCCTTCCCAGGGCGGGGTGGCTGGCACTTGCTTCTTCAGCAACAGCGCGTTCAGAATGCAGGAGCCACTGCCGTTCCTCAACTTACAGCGTAGAGACATTCGCCGCCAGGCTCATGTCATCGCCTGGGTGAAAACCTGCACTGACTGTACTTTTCGGCCGTTTCACTTCACTAGGACAAGAGGCTACACCTGAAATGTCCTCAGTGGCTTCAGTCTGCATCACTGTCTCAATTGGTTTGTCTCCCAACAGAAAGGAAACGAGAGTCCACACACCTGGGACTGGAGCTATTTCATCCAACTCCTTCCTACATTCTGCATCTAGCTCCATCACCCTTTCCCTCTCTGGTCCATTCCTGATTCTCCTCCTGTGGGCTCCTGTAGCATCCTGAACTTACTACTCCTGCTTGCCATAGCCTTCATTATCTTTATTATTATAACGGCTGGGAGGCCCCTCCCTAACTTAGAATGTGCTGATCACAACATCAAAATAAAGTAAGCAAAGGGAGGCCAGGGGATGCCTTGAGGGGGGGTCTTAGCACTCACGGCCAAAGCACAATACTAGACTGCCTATAAGCCTAGCGTTGTCAAGGGTGAGACAGGAGGATCACTGGGGCTTGCTGGCCACCAGACGAGGTCCAGGTTCGTGGGAGACCTTGCCTCAAGACAGCAAGGTAGAGCTGGTAGAACAGAATACCTCGCGTCCGATTCTGCTCATTCGTAGGCACCCACACAAGCACCATTGTAGCATGAATCTTAAAGGTACTTATTAATAAAAACAAACCTGATGCCAGGTACTGGGGTGAGTGCTGGAAGATCAGAGAAGCAGAACAAGCCACAGCCACCTCACCTCACCAGTTCCTCAGCTGATCCTGTTTCCTCAGACTGGAAGCCTCTGAGTCCTCATCCAGAATGAATCTCAGCTGAACTGTTGCTCAAAAGCCTAAAAGCTTAACCAGCTCTAGTTCCTGGTTTTTCATGCCTTATAAGCCTTTCTGCTTTCTGCCATCAGTTCCTTGGATTAAATGTGTGATAGTCACCATGCCTAGCTGTTTCCAGTGTGGCCTTGAACTCAGAGATCCAGGCCTATCTCTGCCTCTGGAATGCTAGGATTAAATGTGCCACTATTTTCTGGCCTCTATATCTAGTGGCTGTTCTGTTCTGTGACCCCAGATAAGTTTATCAGGGTGCACAATATTTTGAGGAACATAATACCACCACACACCATGAAAACACACACACACACACACACACACACACACACACACACACACACACACACACATATAAATAAATAAAGCAACTATTCATAAGAAGAATCCTTAAGATAATAAATCAGAAACATTATCATTTTATTCTCTGTCCTAGCCAAACAAAACAAAAATCTCTTTTAAGTCTAACATGGCTCTAGCTGAATAATGACATCTAAACCTCCCACACTGACCACAGAGAAGATGGGGAGGGCAGATCTCTATCCATGACGATGAAGACACTATCTCATTGGTTTTAAAAGGAGACCATGAAACGGTCAGAAAATGGCTAGGCAGACTTTAAATGTTAGGCCTTAGTGTCCAGAGTTCCTGTTTTATATCTTCTACATCTCTGTGACATAGAAATATACTAAAAGGGGGCTGTGTTAATTCTGGAGATTAAAACTATATACATAATCACATTTTTGTGATTTTCTTTCTTGTGTTAAAGAGGGAAAATAATATTTACTTCGCCTTGGAATCTGGCTTAAGTAATGATACTCTAATAATTCCATTAATTTATTCCCTGCCTATTGGATCCTTTTCAAGTCTTTCAATTTTAAGCAAGAATACACTTACATCATCTGCAATGCCGAAGATTCTGGAAGTCAAATACTTGAGTGTAACAGTTCCACATAACCAACAACACCCTTGGATAACCTACAAAAGGAAAATAAATAAACAATGTCGCTTCCACCTTCTGTAGCCTGGTGAAGTGAACAGAACAAATACTTTATTCCCATGTTAGCAATGTCTTAATCTCCGAGGGAAAATGCCTTTTAACAGCATGTTGCTCCAAAACCAAGGGTTATTATAACTAAAAATAAAACTGAGAACATATGACCTCTCTAGCAAAATGTATTTATGTCTTATCAGAGATGTAAACAAGAACTGCAGCCTGCCTCCTACAGTGGGGTTGTTACACATGGCTGCTCCTCAGAAGAAACGTGGGGAATCAATAAAACTTCAGTGGACTACTCAACCCAGAAGGCTCTTCACTCACCTAATGAAAAGGACAATCTGCACATTCAAACACAGCCCTCATGTTTATTACAAAACTATTGGGCCCCTGCATTGTGTGTATAATTCCTTTAAAAGTTAAGCATAAAACCAATACTATATTTTAGAGAAGAGAAAAAAAAATGTGTAGGTTTATTCTTACCCATAAACTAAGTTCAGATACATTCATTTTTAGGAACTGTGGTTTCATTGCCAGCATACCCTGCATAAGAAAACAAAAGAAAGCTCAGACGTTCAGGTAACAATTATTCTGGATAACTGGGACTTTGAAGAATATGAAACCCAGCACATATTGATAATTAATTAAATCTGTTTTTGCCATTTTCATGCATGTATAAACTATATCCTAATTACTCTGCCATCCTATCTCTCCCAGTCCCCATCCCTTCTCCTTACAAATTTCTTTCCCACATTCATGTCCTTTGCTTTGTTTTGTGGATTTTCCACAATTATCACCCCACATCCATTTATGCAGTGAGTGATTTCAAAGCATACCTTAAAAAAATCCACATTAAAAAAAAATCTATTGTCAGTGAGTTTGTAAAATTGAAAAGAAAATCACTATATAAAAGATTCATTCTCTGTTTTATCTATCTGGTTTATCTATGAACCAAGATGTATGCAACAATTTCAGAAATTTAAATCACTCATAAAAGCATAAGATTTCCTTTAAGCTTAAAAATCCTGACTTATGTGATGAAGTATACATGAGATTTTATTGTCCTAACAAGATATTTCTGTGTTAAATCAAGTCTGTCCAGGTACATGAATCCTAAACCCTATTACCTCCAGTGAGAAAAACAGACTTCAGACATGTCAAAAATATCTTAGAGAATTTGTCGATCTTAATCCCAAGGCACAGCAACAGCAACTCTCAGGTTAGGACTGCAAACAGCATCACCACAAGCCCATGGCGATGGCTAAATATAATTCAGCTACAGAAAAATAAATAATACATCAGCTACAGGTTGTGCCTCGGGCTGGAAAAAGCACGTCTTGGAAATGGGTATTTTAAACCAGTTATCTGTGAGGCAGGAATCTAAGGCTCTCCAAATTTATAATGGGTTCTGGAAATCAAGTGACTCAAACGATGACTACTCAAAAGGCAGGGAGCACTCCAATGGCGAAGTGCGATGTGGGTGTCGTCATAAAGAGGCTCAGCGGAAGTGCACGGCCCACGGGTAGAAGAACTTTGCTTTGCAAATACTGTAATTCTAAAGCCCATGAATCAAAGTCATTTCCTAGGTGTGCACGGAAGTCTACACTGAAGACAACTTTTATACTTAGACTGAAACTGAAGACGAGAAGAAAAGGTAGGGAGCACAGAAATCTCCGCAATGAACCCAAGGTGCAAGGGGAGCGGAGGGGGAAGCAACCCGGGGTGGGGGTGAGGGGTGGGGGGTGGGGGGGTGAGGCTCTAGCTTTCCAACAGTGACGTCACTGAATCTTACTTTCTTTGCTATCGTACTGAGAACTTCACTGCTCCGTAGGGTAGAGACAGAGTTGATACCCACTTTATATGACCCTGCAGAAGCTACCCACGCATCCCAAGACAGTGATAAAGAAGTTGACTCTATTTGTTTCAAAAACAGCCAGGCAGATTAACTGGACATAGTAAGTTATCAATAAAACAACAAAAACAGAGACATGAAGCTCGGAAGACACCCTGAGGGAATATGGGGAATATTTGAGATCATACTTCATTGTATACATGCATAAACTACTCAAAAATAAAGTTAAAAAAATAGCCAAAGGAATACTTACCCAAATAATTACCAAAGAGGATGCATAGTAAGATGTTAGTAACATCGAATTCCCAAACATCAACACAAAACAAAGCACAAGAGAAATCTGTAAAAATCCAAAAGAAATGCAATCAGTGCACACAGATGCATAGCAAGAATGTGGACTTTCATTTTCCAATTGCATATGCCTGTGATGGATGCATTTAAAGTACCCCAAAGGGCTACCAGGCAAAACTCAGCTCACTCTACATCCCAAGCCCACTACAAGACAGCCATCCCCAGCCATTTCCTGTGTACCCTCCCAGATACCAGCATTTGAAATTCTAGTTTATATTTCATTCATAAGCCACAAGTAGCCACTGAAAAGTATGTCCCACACACTCAACAGATGAGCCACAGCTTATTAAACTGTCCTGAGTACTGCCCAACACTTAAGTGCTTTCTGGTTCTACCCCATTTTCCTCTTCCTCGGCCCAAATGACAAGGCCCTCTGGATGCATCTTATGCACCGGTCGATACACTCCTGTAGATAAACCATCTCAAGAAAAGCTGATAGAGCCATTTCAAAAACAAAAGACAAAATACTGACAAACTGCTGTACAAATAGATGTGACAGTTTTCTCCCCACAAACTGGATGAGCGTTTCTCTTGGCACACACTCTGACTCACGTTGCACAAACTTCTTCAAACATTCCAGTATACCTGGGCAAATGCTCCATCCATCACTGCCTCCCCTTTGCTGCTGTAAGGGCACGGGAGACAGCGCCTGCCACAGGCCACATATGCAGTGTGAGTGGGAACTGCTTATTCCTACTGTGTTTTTTCTGTTAGCTTAGCGGTTTTCTTTCTGGCTCTAACTGGTGTCAAAGGACAAAGCTCCTTATGAAACAAACACATGACAAGGCTTCCCCAGTTCATTTTTCCTTTGTCCTATTTTTGTATTATGGTTACTGCTTAAATGTTTATGTTAGTCATATTTACCATTCACCTCCTTTAGGTCCTCAGGACTTATCTTTATCATTTAAAAAGCTTTTAAGAATGAAAAGCCCATATTTTATTCTAGAAGTTTCACCTTTT
Source organism: Peromyscus maniculatus bairdii (assembly GCF_049852395.1). Taxonomy (NCBI): domain Eukaryota; kingdom Metazoa; phylum Chordata; class Mammalia; order Rodentia; family Cricetidae; genus Peromyscus; species Peromyscus maniculatus. The sequence continues at coordinate 22,250,766 of NC_134858.1, forward strand.
CTTTGATATATTTCCATTTGCATGTGGATTTCATTTCAAAATATGTATTTATATTTTTGAAAAACCAATCAATGTAATACATTACAACTTGAGAATAAAAGGTACAATTGTTTCAATTAATACAGGAAAGTATTCGGCAAATTTTAACATTTTCTACTTACAACACACTGAACAAACTGGGCACAGACGGCTGAATCTGCCTTTACACCTTAGAGGCCATGTATGGAGCCAACAGGGAGAAACTGAAATCTCTCCCTCAAGGAGCAGTAACATGGGACATTACAAAGTTGTGTCACTTAGATGGGAACGAAGACATCAAAGGCAAAGTGGAGATGAAAGAGTAAAATGTCTGTTCACAGACACAATTTCATAGGAAGAGAAGCCTAATGGTGGGAATAACCACTGTTAAAGTAACCGAATGTAAAGTTACACATAAAAAATCCATACACTAACAAGAAACAATCTGAGAGAAGTTTAGAAAACAAACCCCTTTGCCAGTAGCATCAGGTGCTTAGCTAACTGTGGAGGCACAACACTTAGCAAACTATAAAGTGGCACTGAAAGAAATAAAGACATGAATAATGGCAAGGCAGCTCATGTTTATTGTTGGAATGCTCTTAACATGCCATGACATGCCGGCATCTGCAGATTCAGTGCAGTATCTAGGAAAACCCAACATCTTTTGCAGAAACAAAAATTGATGTAGGATCTAAAGGGGCACAGGCAGATAAAACAGCAGAGAAAAAGAACAGGGGACAGACTAAGACTCCGGTTTCAAGGGTTGATATGAAACCAAAGTACAAAGAATGCTGTAAGGCAGGAATAAAGTCAAAGACTGGACCAATGACCTTGAACTCTATCCAGACACACCCCTCTAATGAATGAACCAATGATCTCTGACAAGAATTCCAACATCAGACAATGGAAATGAGACAACCTTTTCAAGAAACAGTGCTTAGGAAACTAGATACTCCCATGGACATAGACTGTTATCTAGTGCCAGTCAGAGTAATCAGCGCAAAACAGATCGAACTTCTAAAGGTAAGAGCTGGAACGGTAAAGCTGTCAAAGCTTCCAATGATTTGATTTCATAATATTTCCTTGGGTGTGACACTAAGAGCATAGAAAACAGGAAAAAAAATGGTTGAACTGGAATATCTAAAAATTAATGGTCATCAAAGGATAAAGGACAGTAGAGTCAAAAGTCAACTTACAGATGTAGTCATAATCATAATATATGCAAAACTCCTAAAACTCAACACAAAAAACTTTCAAAAATGAACGAATAACTTGAAATGACACCTCTTCAAAGATACAGAAATTACTAAGAACCAAATAACAAAATGCTTACTATAACCATCAAAGAAATGTAAATTAAGAGACTCCACAAGGAGAGGCACACATGGAGAGCTTAGAAGTTGTCGCTGAGTCTTAGCAACAGGGAGACCAGTAACCAACTGACAACTGTCTGTGCAGAGAATGGAGGTCACAGAGAAAGCTGCCTCAGAGTAGAGGAGATGGGCGGGTGGGTGAGCACAAACCCCTGGGGAAGCAATCCCAGATGGGGAGACCTGTACAGAGTGATGGCAGCTGTGTGGGCCCAGTGGGAAGGGGGAGCTTACAATTCAGTCATTTTTTTTTTTCCTCTCAGAGCAAAAAGCACAAAGGAAAATCCTTTTATGCTCCCAGCAGGAGGAGAAACTAGTACTGCTATGAAATATGCCAGAGTAGCCTGTTCTCAGGAAGAAATTACAGCAGCTTTCTACACTCTCTTCTGGAATATGGGAGCTGAAAAAACTCTTAACCCCTTCTAGGGCACAAGATTACTCTCATTCTAAGTCAGACAATGACATTACAATAAAACTACTGCCAGATGCAAAAAAAGTACAAAATATCAGCAAATCAAATTGGACAATGGATAAAAAGAATCACACGCTACAACCAAGTAGATGTACGCTGGGCAGTAGCATTCAGCATTTGAAAGCCAATTTATCTATAACACCCACAGCCTGAAGAATAAAACAGGTAAAGAAAAATTACCTGACCAAGTTCAACATGCATTCAAGGTTTAAAGGAAAAAATCTGCAGCAAACTGGGAATAACAAAGAAAATCCCTACACTCAACAAAGAAGATTTACAAAAGTTCATGTGCGTACATCAGTGTTAATATGGGGTGATGAAGCTTTCTGGCCAAGATTGGGCTGTACATTCCCCCCATACTACCTCTCAAAAAGCCCACATCTTACAGTGAGGAAGGATGTGAAGGCTAGAAGGAAGAAATCAGATATCTTTGCAGGTAACATGGCGATTTGTAAAGAGTATAATTGCAAACAATATAACCAACAAACAACACTAGAGTTAACAAGGAACTGCAGCAAGATGAGACGTGGGTTACTGTCCCAAGGCAATTGTAGTGGCAAGAGTCTGAGATTAATAACACATTGCCATTTAAGTTAGCACCTGAAAAGACAAACTATATAAAAAATGTGCACAAGATCTCTAGATACAAGTTTACATACACAAACACATACAAATAAATACTTAAACTTAAATAAATAAATGAATATATATGAGTTGGACAAATAGCTCCATAGTTAAAAGTACTAGCTGCTCTGGCTAAGGATTCAGGCTCGGCTCCCAGCACCCACACGGCAGCTCACAACCTTCTGTACCTCTAGTTCTAAGTGATCCAAAGCCCTTTTCTGATTTCTGCAGGCACCAGGCACACATGGATGCACAGACATACACACAGGCAAAACATACACAGATCTATATAGAGAAAACGATGCAGCACTGGTTAAGAGTATTCAAATAGGTAAATAAGTAAATCTTTAAAATTAAAAATTCCAACTCCAAGAAAGTCAATGACAAGATCATGACAAGCCATAGACTAAGGGAAGAGTATCTGTAAAAGGTACATCTGAGCTGGGCTGCAGCTGGGCTTTTGACAGAGAGCTTGACTAACATGTATAAGGCTCTTGGTTCAATCCCCAATACCCAGCTTTAGAAAGAAGAGAAAAGCACCTATTAAAGGATTGTTATCCAAAATAATACAAAAAAATAATAAAGAATTATTAAAACTCAGTAATAAGAAAATCAACAACCAAATTCAACAAAAATGGCAAAAGATCTGACAAGCAGGACACCACAGCAGAAACACAGATAAACAATACGGAAGCATATTCAAGTACATTGCAATGGGACAAGCATGACACACTGATCAGAATGGCTGACAAGAGGCTCAGAGGAGGGTGGAGAGATGCAGGGTCCCCTTTCTTTCTCTCACACCTCTCTTCATTTCTTCCTTCCTTCCTTCCTTCCTTCCTTCCTTCCTTCCTTCCTTCCTTCCTTCCTTCCTTCCTTCCTTCCTTCCTTCCTTCCTTCCTTCCTTCCTTCTTTCCCTCTCTCTTCTGGTGGGAATGCAAAATGGTGCGGCCACTATGGAAAATAGTTTGGCAATTTTCTAAACACTATATAAACCGTTGCCCTGTGATTCAACAATCACTTTCCTTGATATTTTTCCAAATGAATTTAAAATTTAAATTTATATTAAAGCCTGCAGGCAAATGTTTCAGCAGCTTATTCATAGCTACAAAAACTTGGAACTACCCAAAATGTCCTTCAGTAACTAAATAGGTAAACCATGACGCAGCCCAAAAAAAGTCAAAATGTTATTCAGTTATGAAAACATGAGCTACCTAGGCACAGTAAACTGACTGCTTTCAGTAAGTGAAAGAAGTGGGTAGGCACATGGCTATGGGCTGTCTGACTCCAAATGCACGTCATTCTGCACCAGGCCAAACAAGGCAAAGACAGCAGTTACCAGGCACACGGGAGGGAGGATTGATGACTTCTAGAACTGTGAAACTGCTCTGTAGGACGCATCATCATCCATCAGATCCTGTGCAGTACACAGTGCCGAGAGTGAGCCCTGATGTAAACCACAGACTGGGTACTTAGGACATGTCCATGCAGGCTCATCAGCTGTGAGGACAGTGCCATGCTGGTGCAGGACAGCAGCAGTTAGGGGTGTCATGCAGAGGACACTTCCTGTTCTACTGTGCCATAAACCTAAATCTGCTCTACAACATACAACCTTTTAATTAAAACAAGGAAGGAAAATTAAAACATGCTATTCTCATTAGATAGGTTACAGTAACTTTTTAGAGACAGAAAACAGATGTTATTTATTACAGAGAATATAACATGGTACCATCACTGTAGAAAACAGTATCACTGTCACTCAAAAAAAAAAAATAGGTTTGCCATTTGACCAATTCTACTCTAAAAACCAGAAAACAAAGAGGATGCTCATGTTCATAGAAGCATTTTACTGTAGTTCAAGTCCAGAAGCAATCCACAGCAGACACCTCACACATGAACAATAGGATGTTGGTCATCCACAGAAACAAATAAAACTACAAACTACAAAACTACAACACATGATACAACACAGAATAAACTTGAGACTGCTGTGGGCTACAGGAATATATTACAAGAACTCAGCTGTTTATGGCAAAGCCACTACCTGAAGGGATCAAAGAATTCCTTCAGAGGAAGCCAAATTTCAAGGAGCATTTGGTGTTATTTGGCTTGCTATATTAGCTGTCTTCTGTTATGAAAATCATGTGTGCCTTCATAACTTTCCCAATTGATTTTTTCCTAAGAATTGCTAATAATGTGGACTGATCTCTATCTGTACATATACGTTCGAGGTATTTGGAGAACAACCTCAGCAAAGACTTCCTTTTCTCAGGCCCATCCATTTCTTCTCCTTTCAGCACTGGAATCAGATATCTCCCTTAGCCACATTCAAGGACTAACAGGAACAACAGTCCAAACCACCACATAATAAGTTTCCTGAATTAAGGTAAATTCCACAAGGAGAAACCGCCTAGGTCAGGTGGACTTTAAGAAATAGCTTCGCACAATTTGGCTCTGACCCTCCTTTTCTTACAGTCTTACTAACTTTATAAACCTCTAATTAACTTTATAGACCTCTAATTCTGTACCTAACCATTTCTAGGAATATTTAGATAACGTTCTGCACTAAAGGCAGCACGTAGCCAGACTCCCAGTTTCTAGCCTCCCTGTAATTATCATCATTAGCTACATCCTGCCAGAACCATTCTCCTAGACAAAAATATCTTATCTGAGAAACTTCCCAGACTTTCTAAGAACAGACCATCTGTCAGAGAAGGAAAAGATTTACACTGGTAAATAATTGCCCAGGCCTGGTGGATGTGCTAATTAAGCTTAACTTTCTCTTTTCCCAAATCTTACCTCTGGTTCCAGATCTCCCTTTAACTATCACTAGAGGCATCTAGCTTTACACAGGTTGCCTAGCAACCAAGCACACTTTCCCCCACCCTGCAGGAAAACGGCAGATAGCTTGGACAGATAGGAGCCACAGAAAAAAAGAAGACAGTTTATTTTCTCCCATTGACCTAGCAACTTATAGATTCTTAACATTTTCTACCAATCACATTTAAGATTATAGTTGAGCACATTCTTAGATATTACCCAAATTTAGTCCTTAGTAAATTCATTTCCCCATTAGTCACTTTCCTTTTGGGTTGCAAATGATAACTTAACAATTACTGCCCCTCTTTGTGATTCTTATCACCCTTCTGTTTGATCCTGGAAGCCTGGTTTTGCACTGCCAAGGGATTACTACTTATAAGTGTGTATATACCAGGACTCCCAGGGCATGGGAGGATGGAGAAGAGGACTTGGAAGAATAAATGATTGGACTAAGAGCTCGGTGTACTTAGATTCATTTCCCAAAAATAATTCTTGCTGTTCGTAGTTTCTCTCCTGAGCCCTCAGGAAGTATAATATTAAGGCTGGTCCTTTAATATTATACAAGATGAGACCATTATGCTAAATTAAAGAAACCAGTGGGGCAGACATACACTGCACCATGTCACTTACATGACATACAGGATACTCATTATCAGACACAGAGCATACAATGGTGGTTTCCCTAGACTAAAGAGATGGAGACTACAGAGCTATGTGCAGCAGATGCAGAGTTTCAATTCTGCACAATGAAGACAGTTCTTGAACTGGACCGTGATGCTAGCAAACCAGTGTGAATGCTATGACCACCCAGCAGCTAGCAAACCAGTGTCAATGTTACAACCACCCAGCCGTTAGCAAACCAGTGTGAACATTCTGACCACCCAGCCGCACACTTCCAATTGTTCAGAGGGCACATTCTGTTACATGACTTCTATCAAGAAGACATGGGGAAAGTTCTTTGGGGAAATAATTCTATATATTTTTCTTAATATAACTTTAAGAATCTAGAAATAGGTAAAGTGATAACAGAGGAAAACAGGATAATTAGTAAATTACTAAAAGCATGTATCATATTCCCAAGAAAGAGAATAAACAAAATCTTGTCATTTCAATACTTATGGACTTTCAGTTTTCAAAGCTCTCAGCCACAGCTGCCCATGTAACTGAGTTTCAGCCCAATGGGCTGGAATGCTTGTATTTTATTCTGAATTGACTTCAAAGTTAAAAAAAGAAACTGTATTAATCAGTTTGGGAAGAAAAATATGTATATTTAAGAAAATAAAAGTAAAAAATTAAACTTTAAACTTTAGAACTCATAGAGAAGTGAAAATGTTGTAATAGTTAGAAATGATGTCTAGGCCCCCAAATGAAGGCTGTTTTGTTTGTTTGTTTTAATGTGACTTCACCATAATACAGCTTGAAGAGGGAATAGCACACAGGATTATCCGGCACATGAAGAAAGCTTCTCATGAAACTTGTTACTCATTTCTTTTGAAAAGTAGTCAAAGCATGATGAGAGCATGCTAAAAAAGAAGCCACAGAACAGTGGAATGAACCTGGTGTAATTCACACCACAAACAAATTAGATTATACTGCTCAGAATCAAGGAGATTCCATTTCTCTCTAACAGAAGAGAAAATGTGCAAAAAGATTTGAGCAGGAAAGCCTCAGAAATGAAAACAAGGGGTGACTAGACACACCAAAGATGCAGATTCACAGAAAAAAAATGTAAACTGTAATTGTATTATACTATTTTATATAATCAGACATTATATTTAAATAAAATAGTGTCATGAGCCCTTATATATTGCTATTTTACTGAAAACTGATTTAGCAGTTGTAAAGTTGAACACATGAATAATTTAGCATGGAGAGTATGCAGCACTAGGAAAGGACTCCTGAGAAATGCCTAGCCACACGGCCCAGGAGACACGGTAAGACTACACACCATTACTTGTTAATGAAAGAACAGAAGTAGCAGCAAAAAATTCTACATCCTTTCACAAGGAAACAGAGAAATAAACTGTTTTATTAACACAATGGAAAATAGACAGCAGTGGGCATTTCTGAACTTCAGTAACATGCAAATCCCAGAAACCTTAGAGAAAACTTCAGTCTCAGAAAAAAAGCCATTTATATCAGCCTAAAAAACTAGGTTTCAAGTTCATAAGCGCGTTGATTATTTCAAAATATCCATACAGCAAAACAGAAGGAAAGCCACTCAATGACAGCTCAGAGAGGACAGTGGTCACTTCCTGGAGAGGTGAGAGTACTCTATGCTTTGTTAGGATGGTAGCCTCATGCTCATTAATATTGTATCTTTATCCATAAGGTTCCTATAAGTGAACATATCAACATCCCGGAGTGTCAAGTGTAAGAAAAGGAAAGGCGATTGTGGTCCAGTGAAACAACATCAAGGTCATCGGAGGAAGAACTCACTCACTGATGTGTAAGAGGAGGGCGGCAGAGAGAAGATAAATGCAGCCGCATCCACCAGCCTTGAGGCTTCCTCTAGCTGATCACCAACCTACATCAGTGTCCTCTGTAATATCACTTGCCTGTCTGCTCTCTTCTCTCTGTCTTGCTCCTCCTTCACAGCCTCCACCTACTCCCCTGGCTTTGTGCTCCTTTATGCCCTACTCTGTTAGGTTTTCATTATTTAGTTTTTAATTGCTTTCTAACATGCATTATATTTCCAATTTTCCCTTTCTACTAGGTCAGAAGCATGAATGTTGAGTGTTCTGCAGCTCTGGTCCTGCATGTGTCTCACACGCCCAGTGAGTGGATATCCACTGCACTTGAAGAGGCTCCACCTGTAGACAGTGCACCACTGCATACCCCCGTGCACAGGTGCATATGCTGGCACATGGGCAATAAGATAATGAAATCCAAATTAAAACTTGGTTTTTCCTTTCTTTTTCTTTCTTTCTTTCTTTCTTTCTTTCTTTCTTTCTTTCTTTCTTTCTTTCTTTCTTTCTTTCTTTCTTTCTTTCTTTCTTTCTTTCTTTCTTTTCTCTCTCTCTCTCTCTCTCTCTCTCTCTCTCTCTCTCCCTCCCTCCCTCCCTCCCTCCCTCCCTCCCTCCCTCCCTCCCTCCTTCCTTCCCTTCCTTCCTTCCTTTCTTTTTTTTTAATGCTGAATGCCATTTATTAAAGGAGAGAGGAGGTCTTAAATACAGGCTTACAGCACAATGGGAGAACCCCGGAGGGAGGGCAGAAGTTCGCTACCAATGTTTTACAATCTTGCATCTAAGCTGTTAACGCCGAATATGCAGGATACACAAACAAGGAACTTCCCTTAAGCATTCAGGAGGGTGGAACCCGGCAGGGAATTAGCATAGGGAGGATATCAAGGTCAAGGTCAGCAAGCAAGGCTACAGTTACCCAAAACGGGGGCCAGGGCCCTACAAGTCCCCTCTTTTACTAAAAAATGAGCTTCCGATTTAGTATTGATCGGAGTTTGAATGATACTTATGGTCATTAAAGAATCATGTTACAACTAGTTTCAGAAATAAACAAATTGGACATCAGTTAGGAGTTTATTATGGCCACACTAAGTAGAAAACAAACAAAAAGCATTACCATGTGTATATAAATGATCTTCCGTAATTTACAAATATCAATGTATCCCACAACATACACTGCAAATAATGATGAAATCTGGAATCAAAAAAGAAATTATGTTAAAAATAAAAATCATTTATATACATACATAAAATAAGTAGCCACAAGAATAAAAAAAGACTATTATTTCAAATTATCTTTATACAGTGTTTTACTTTTCTTTCCAGCTACCAATTTATTATTAAATATGATTGTTAATTGATCTTTCACTCATACAGCTCTCCTAATATGCAACTATGTGAAGTATCTACTCTGTGGATTGTCCAAAACAGCACTCATTTTAATATCAGGCTGTCTCTACTGTCAACACATACAATTAAAATGTACTCTAGCCAATCAAACACTTGAAAGTGTAATTATAACATGACCACCAAGACATAATTACAGAAACCACAGTAAACTAAAAAGTAATTAGGTGATGTATATTTATGTAAAAACACATTAAGTCTTTCTGTTTGTCACCTCCATTAGCATTATGAATAATTCAGATAAATGTCACATGCTAGTTACAAATTTATCAAGTTTTATATTTACAAGAATAATACATAAACTTTCTTTTCCATTTGAAGAAAATTCTGTTATTTATGAAGAATTCTGAAGTTCTCAGATTCATCACAAATTACTAGATTTAGATGGATTCACTGATTAAATGATACTCCAACTCATGTAGAGAGATATCATGTCAGACAGGGTCTCTCCACCTTTTTCAGAGGGAAAGCCACACAAATTAAATTCTGTACCTCTCCACATACAAACAAGGAAAAACTGGCTAACAGGTAAATATTTACATATAACCTATGTTCCAACTACTAAGCTTTTTTGTTTGATTTTTTTAAATTTCCAAGTCCTCTACAGCAAATGTTCCTACTAATAATAAGAAAACCATGGTTTCTCTTCCTCAGCAACCCATGCGGACTGCTTCAGGGTGACTGACATGATGTGACCGTGGGCAGGTGTGTGTTGTTCTGCATTAGCCCCATGAGAGGCAGGATAATTCGGCTCCTTTCCTATACCCCTCAACTCTGCAGTTAATGAAGGCCAGCCCACTACCTGTAAGCAATTAAAAGGTCCTTCTCACTGCTGGAACAGAGCCACACACAGATCACTTACAGGTTCAATCTTGGGATTCCAAGGATAACTCAGCCCATAAAATAAATTTAAATAGAATCAAACTAAAGAAGAAAAAGAAGTCTCAAATATCAGATCAAAGATGATGTACATAAAACCCAACCTACTTTTTGTTTTTTAAATAATAAAAAGAGTAATTAAGAGGGCCAGTGGAAGGAGCAGCTGGGAACCCAGCAACCAGGAGGTTGAAGCTAGAGTATCATCACTTTGTGGTCACCGAGATTCTGCCTCAAAAAATAAAACCAATCAAAATAGCTGACCTCACTGACATCTGCCTGAGTACTTAAACACACTACTATCTGATGCTAAACCAACCTAGGAGAGTGGGCACTTTCATTCCCTATGTTTCAAAATGATGTATCTGGAACAAAGAAAAGTCAGTTTTTGTTTTTACTGTTTTTGTCTTTCTAGGGTATTGGATTATTTCTTTTGTTTTGTCTAAGAAAATAGTAAATAGTTAAAACTCAAATCCAGATGTGCCTTTATTTCTGAGGCAAGGCATCTGAATATTTAAAAGCATCCCTCCAACAGTGTTATGTAAGTAAGGGAAGCATAATTTCATCAATTGTGAGTATGAAAAAACCCAAGCCTACAAAACCCTCCTCTCTCAGAGGGCTACTTTGCTTTATAAACCCAAAAGAGAGAAGTGGGAATACATGGGAAGATGATAAATTGTGGACTGTTACAGGAAACCACATAAAACATGAACTTATTGCCTGTTCATTCTCTTATCTCACGTATACTGATTCTGCATGTCAGGATTTAAGAGAGCCAGCAAAAATTCCACAATGGACTGAGAAGGGTTCTGGAGGTCCCACCCCTATTTGAAGATCTACTGGCAATTGATGACTAGCGGCAGTCAGCTGTCTTCAGGGATTCAGGGCCCTGAGATGATGATCGCACACGCATGCACATACAGACAGAACCAAATGCATTCAGTTGGGGAGGTGGGCAGAGTGCAGGAGAGGGGGGCATGTGAGTGTGCAAGCACGTAAGCTGGGAGGAAACAGTGGTAGTAGAGAGAAGAGGAGAGGAATTCAAGGGAAGGGAATGGGGGTGGATTTGATCCGAATAAATGATATATAAGTGTGAATATTAGTAAAACAGTTCAGACTAATCGTAGAAGAAACACATTTTACAAAAAGAAGTACTTCAGGCCCACCACTAGTTTTCTTTTCAGCACTCTAACAATTATGGAATAACAAGATAAGCATTCTAATAAATTTGAATTCTACTAGTAAGTAATATAATAAATTAATCACATGAAGATTCATACTCTGAATTTTCTTTAAAAGAATGAATGAGAAAAATCTTACAACTTAAGACTCATGAAACAGGAAGAATCGGTCTGCTCCAGGGATGAAGACAAATGGACAGTCAGCCCTATGTACATGTATACATCAGTAACACTTCATAGACACCACAGGTTGTATTTAATAAATATATATATGTATGTATATATAAATTTATAAATATATATTCAAAGAACATATATAAATTTATATACAATCATATCATCAATAAAAACCAAAAAGCATGAATCTGAAAGGCAGACATGGAGGACTTGGGTGGAAGAGTAGGGAATGAAGTTAGTGCAGTATTCATATGTAATTCTCAAAATATAAAAATAAAAATTAATCTTGGTTACAGTTTCATACAGATGAGCTCACAAAATCAGAAGCACTAAGGTCAAGACTCCAGTTTAAAATGTGCCCGCCTTACCTGAGTAAGAAGCACGAACTGGGCGAACTGCCAAGGAAGCATGAAGAAGACATTGGAAACGCAGAGTGCAATCAAGCTCCCTCTGTAAAGTTTTGTAGCCCTTGAAAAGATAAATATCAGGAGGTTTAACTACAACACAGTCCAGCATAGCTCCAAACTGCTGCCAATTAGAATCGCGAACATGATCTGGGGTTCACATAATCTGCACACAAGATGAACCAATGGGTTGGAAATTATACCTTCTGATTCTCAATTATAATAATTTTCTGTAAAAAGTAAATACCTATTATTACTGCAAAACCACAAAGCCCTGCCAAATAACGGGAGGGAGGCCAGGTGAATACAGTCATTACTTTCTTTTTCACATTATATCTTAGTGAATTTATAATAAGACTTCATAAAATGTAAGTCAATAGATTCATTAGTTGGAGAAGGAAGGGAGTGTCTAGGAGAAATGACAAAAATGGCATCTTCTATGAGCTGAGCAGTGTGTAGACCAACACTGCAGGGATGGGATGCTGGGGAAGGGTGGGTGATGGGGAGCTGAGCAGTGTGTAGACCAACACTGCAGGGATGGGATGCTGGGGAAGGGTGGGTGATGGGGAGCTGAGCAGTGTGTAGACCAACACTGCAGGGATGGGATGCTGGGGAAGGGTGGGTGATGGGGAGCTGAGCAGTGTGTAGACCAACACTGCAGGGATGGGATGCTGGGGAAGGGTGGGTGATGGGGAGCTGAGCAGTGTGTAGACCAACACTGCAGGGATGGGATGCTGGGGAAGGATGGGTGATGGGGAGCTGAGCAGTGTGTAGACCAACACTGCAGGGATGGGATGCTGGGGAAGGGTGGGTGAGGAGCAGTAGCATAAAAGCCAGTCTTCTGCAGCTGCGCCTTGGCAAAGAGAAGCGGCAGCAGGGGAGGGGCTGCTCTGAAGCCACCATTACCAGCTAGAACTTCAGGAGACTTTCAGGCACAGCCTTTACTCCCACATAGGAGCCGAGGCAAGCCCTAAGTCTGCCATCGTCTTCACAGTGGAGGGTGCAGACTAACACACTGGGGTGAGAAGTAGGCAGTGTGGGGACACCACCACTGGTGGTCTCCTGAGGAAGTAACCCAAGGATTCTTAAACTCCAGACAACCTTTACAATCAAGTAACTAGATGGAAGCCAGCACTTTTGATGAAGTAGAAAAGACAGACAATATCTGCAGCACCCTGCAGAATAGGGCTCTGGTCTGTGAAGCTTCTGCTTCCCCACGTGCTTCCTGGCATAGGCACGTGCTGGACCACAGTGAACACTTACTTCTAATACAACAGATCACAGTCGAGGGACACAAATACCACGCTGTAAAATAAAGCGTTTTTCTACTGCTTTTGAATGCGAGGCTCGATTTTCATTCTATAGGTAACAAGGGAAATTATGGATTTAGGGATAGAATGTAGCACTAATCTGGCAGCTGGCTACAGAATGCACTCAAGAGAAGATAAGAACCAAAAGAAACCAAAGGAATTCCAGCTGGCAGTGATCGATACACCACTAACTCTGGACAGCAGAAATGAAAACATTAACATTACTAAGAAAAACTGAGAAAAAACAGACACTGTGGCACTGGGGGTGAGTTCTGTAAACCTGGATGCTCAAAAAGACTTCAAATTCTGAACTGTATAAACCAATTTGCTAAAATAAAACCTATTGCTAACCTCATTTCTACAGCATTCCTACCCTTAAAGAGGCAGGAGGAAAAGGTGGTGGGGAGCAAATGCCACAGAAGAACCTTGATGAAAACTCAGAGAGGAAGCCACAGAAAAAGCAGGCCACTGCAATAGGAGCGGCCCTGGGCAGAATGTGTCTGAATCCTTGAGCCTGAGAGGATGTTACAGGACATGGCAAAGGGGAAGCAGACATGCAGGTGGAGTTAATATTCTAATCTCCTAACCTAAGGACAGGGAGAGGATGCTGGTTATCCAGGTGAGCCCAGTGTAAGCACCAGTGTAAGGTTCTCGGAGGTAGAGGGCAGAGTGAATGTGGGGAAGGAAGGGCCCAGTCTCCATTGCTGGCTTTCATGATTTAAAAGGAGCCAATATACAAAGAAGAGCTAGGAGATCAGGGAAACTGATCCTCTCTGAAAGGCCCCAGGAAGGGTACAGCCCTGCCAGAACCTGCATCTTGGGGCCTCTGCCCCACACAGAAGGTTGCAAGCACCAATCTACACTCATTCTCTCGGCTGCCACCGATCCACAGCTCAGGGGAGGGAGGGAGGGAGAAGAATCAGAGGCTTGTCCTCATGGGACTGAACAGAAGCAGAGAAAGGGGAAGTAACCAGACACTCCTGAGCAGCCTAATGTCTCTACACACAGGAGGGAAAAGTCAAGAACAGCCATGTGGATGTGGAAATGGCTTCTCCAGGTGAGCTGGAGGTAGGTTTGCAGTGTAGCACTTTCCTCCAGAGTGCCCACAGTCCTTTCTCAGGCCCAGAAGCAAGTGGACAGAGCCATCCTCATTTGGAGGTACTAAAGAAACACCGAAACCTATAATAATCGTGGACTTAGAGGAACGCTGGAGGTGCGTGGACTTCTAAAAGCTCACAGTATCAAAGTCACCACCCACTGGACCTGTGGAAGGTCTGGCTGATGAGACTACATGTGACACAGGAGGCTGTGCACAGGCCCTGTCTTCTAAATAGGTTACAGAGGCAAATGCCCAAAGGGTTTCCTGCAGCAACCTTCACCGCCATTCTCCCAAAGTCAGCAGACCACTGAAGGGAGTTCTCAGACCAAGACAGCTTCGAACTTTCACAGGCTCGGACCTCTGTTTCTCACAGACCCTATTCCCTGTTTACCCTCTGGATCAAGGCGATGCCTGTCTACACTTCGCATGTGTCCACTGAAAGAGAAGCTGCTCTTACTCTTTCTCAGTGGTGCTTAAAGGTATCTGGTCTCTGAACTAAGTCTAAGTCAATCCTGGCTTTCTAACGGGAATTCTCCTAGCATACCTTCCATCAATGTGGGCTGTTTCTTTCTACTGCTACTATGAGACCCATACTCTAAACGAGTTTCAGGACAAACTCCATGTGTTAGTGCTCCCAATGATGATTCTATGAATCCTCTTGTCTGAGTCCTACAGGATGAGGCTCAGCCTGGCCAGCCTCTCCCTTCCGTTGGCAGTCCACACGGTAAAAGAACAAGACTAGGAAATACAGAGAGGTAGAAGTGAAAGTGGACTTACTCATCTTGAGCAGTTGCCATGGACACCAAAGAAAAGAAGGACCAGAGGGTAGGTAAGGAAAGCTCTTTGGTATAAGCAGTTTTTAAAGTTAAAGTTTTCAAAATTACGTTAAAATTATCTTTATTAATTCAATATAACAAGATCACCTTAGTTTACTATGTTAATTTTTATTAAGGAAACAAGACATTCTTTTAAAACAAAATTTACAAGCCGCTAATTTAAGTTAATTAAGGGAAAATGAACCCCAGCAAAAGAATCAGTGAAAGTTACCTGAGAATGTGAGTCACCAGCAACATCTGAAGCACTAGGAACGGGTATGAGAAGCTTTCCCGGAGAGGAGGCGTCCACATCACTCGGGTGCACTGAAAAACAAACAGGTCAGAGAACGCACCTGCTCCAGGCACCGAGTGAGAACAAGGCAAAGGGTGCTATCAACACACACCAAGGCTTTCCCACATGAACTTCAAATGGCGCACAGCAAACAGGCTGCTGGGTTTTCTCTGAACAGAAACCCTGGGTCATGAGAGATACTGCCGGGGAAAAGGCACACGAGGCTCCAGATGTACAGAGTACATGAGTATCTATCATCCTTATTCTTCTGTCCATCAATAAACATTTGTTGTTGATCCTGTATCTTGGGTGCTGTGACTAGTGCTGTGGTGAACACCGGAGTACGGGTAACTTTTGATAAAGGTTTTATTTCCTTTAGAGATATACCTTAGAGTAGAATGGCCTCAATGGGTCAGTATTGGTTACAACAATCCAAGCTATGTTTCCAAACAGCTAGAGGAGTAAGACTGTTCTGAGAGACATGCTCAGTGCTGGGAGGGATGCAAGCGCTTGCGGTACAAACTGTGATCTCTAAATACCATTTCCCAATAGGATACGAGAGTCTATGAAAATAGTTGGTTTTGTAGCTTGGGACAAGGTTATCCTGAGGCAGCGTCTGTACCACAAAGTGTTCAAAGACTGAAGGAACATATCAAAAGAAGTGAAATGCCCCCCAGCCCTTTCCAGAGAAGCTTCTCTATGTGATGAACAGCAATGAACGTAGATGCATGGCGGCCATAAAGTTGCAATTGACTGCTCGGCTCTAAAAAGGACATTGATCTCACCTCTGCTAGGGCCAGAGAACATCTTGGAAGACAGTGTGGAAAAAACTGAAGAGCCACAAGACAAGGATAAAAACTGAAAAGTCCTCTTCTGTGCATGGCATAGCCACGGCAACTATGGCTGCCTGCCCTGCCCGAACAAAACTAAGCCTGTCACCAGCCAATCATGAATCCGGGAGGGGCTCAGGGGGGCCTTCTCTCTGTTGCATTAGTGGCTATTGAGAGTCCTGGGAAAAGGTCAGTCAAAGTCTTTAGCTGTGTAACCCTGATGAGCCCACCAGGTTCAAATGGAAAGTTCCAGATGCATGGTGAGCCAGAAGTTACCGGCTAAATTCAAAGTGGCTCATAGAACAAAACACAAAGACATTGGATGAAGAAAGCAAAATGCTGTAGCTATGAGATGGTCCTGGAGAACACGCTCACGGGGACTGCAGCATTCCTGTGGCTCCCAAAGACCCAAAGAAAGAACTCAGACCATATGGGCAATGACTTAATAGACACTCGAGAGACAAAGTGACGTGGAAGTGCCCCACATCAGAACCAACCGGGAGAGCGCACAAGCTATTCCTGCACTCACTCAGAAGGACTGAAATGAAGAGGACTGAATCCCGAACACTGACCCAGGTGGGAAGGAAACTGGATCCTGTACTATGCTGATGGAAGCCAAAGCTGGTACTTTCAGAAGACAATATGGGTAAATGCCTAGACATGTGTCGAGAGGAAGAAGTCACACACAGGAAAGTATGAATCTAGCAACAGGGTCTTTCTATCCAGCTGGCGAACAAGCTAGAGCAATGCAAGAGTCTATAGTGTTTTGGGTGCCTGTGGGGTCTCCTTGGTCAAGCAGTGGGAAGGGGACCTGTGCCTAACTCTGAGATTTGCCTTTACGAACACTCGTCTGTCTTCTGGGAGCCGCACTGTTCACACATGTGGGCACCTCTGTGTAGCTGGCTTTCTTTTGGGCCACCAACCAGTTCCCAAATATGACATGGAGACTTATTATTAGTTAGTGAATGCTCGGCCGGCCTTAACTTAGGCTTATTCCACTAGCTCTTGTAACTTAAATTAACCTGTGTCTCTTCATCTACGTTTTGCCTCAGGGCTTTTTACCTCTCTTTCTGTGTGTCCTACTCTGTGTCTGGGTGGCCCTGGGCATCTTTCTCTTTCTCCCTCATTCTCTCTTCTCTCTCATTCTTCCAAACCTAGATTCCTCCTCCTCTTTCTCTCTGCCCTCCAGCCCCACCTATCCCTCTACTACCTGGCTATTGGCCATTCAGCTTTTTATTGGACTAATTGGATGCCTTAGGCAGGCAAAGCAACACACCTTTACATCATTAAACAAATTCAGCATAAAAAATGTAATACACCTTTACAAAGTTAAAGTAATATTCCAGAATATAAACAAATGTAACATATCTTTACATAGTTAAAGTAATATTCCTCAACACCTTTTAAAGTTCCTTTAAAAATAGTAACTATAATATTAATATTACAGAGTACTAATAAACTTACAAAGTACTAGGTTTTCCTAAGACTTCTTTATATATCCTTTAGTTTCAGTTAACCCATCCCATAACCCTCCTTTCCCCATTCCCCCACCCCAAATATCCTCCCATTCCTTCATGTTACATGTGTTCTACCATTTTGTATTTTTTCCTTGACATACAAGAACATAGATTTCCATATAGTTTTCTCATACACCTTTCTCCACCGCCTTGGTTCCCCATCCTCATCGCTCTGGTACCTGCTTCAACTTTTGTGCCCCTAGTATTTCTCCTTCCTGCTTAGAGGACAGACAGAGATCAAGCTTGACCTGACCGTGAACCCCTCTCCTGGATGGCTAGCCATGCAGGCTGCTGGGGAAGAAAGCACACCAAGGGCTTTACCCAGTGCTGAACCTGTACGCTGCAATACCAGCACCTCCATGCCAGCAAGGATCAAGTGTGCCCACTGCTACAACAGTGGCATGACTACCATGGGATTAACCAACCATTAGGTGCTGTAAGCAAAACCAGACCTGATGGCTACAGAAGTCAAGGGCCTAAGATAGAAACTAAATGCTCATCCTATCAAATTGCCTTATAAATATGTATGTGCACATCCACAGATCTGTGCTATGCTCAAGTCTGACAGAAGAAGCTTCGTATTGTGTGTGTGTGGGGGGGGGGTAATGGTTAGTTCAGACTCATAATTGTTCACACTGCTCAGAGTAAGAGACTATGAGCACTCAGTTGTTTATGGGGCATCTAAATCAACTCATCCTGACCCCCGAGGCCCAGGGATCATCATGCAGAGGAGCATAGCATGCAAGAGCTAGAGGCTTGGAGAGAGCTAAGCAACAGTTTTCTGGGCGGGACTTAGCTACTGTACACATGGAGCCACAGCAACTACGCTACCTGCACACTCCAGTTACAGACCCAGCAGGGGTGTGGGGGGGGCTCCCGAGGCCCCACACCTGGCTGAGGAGCCACTGCCAGCTGACGGCTGCTGGGGGAAGGAGAGTCGTCGCTCTTCTGGAGGGCGCTAGGTTGCCAATGTCCCAGTGGGTTGTCCCGCCCCCATGCACTTGTGGGAAGCTCTGAGTGGATTCAGTGGACTAAAACAGAACAATAATAATTCAAAAGAGAGCATGAAATAGGAAGGAAGATGTGCTGGAAGGTTCTAGAGGGAGCTGGAGGTCAGGTAGACATGACTAAGATATACCATATACATGTAAGAAATTTTTAAAGAGCACTATTTCAAAACGAAAGTAGGAACCCATTTCTATAAAGTCTCCAAAGCACCAAACCATCAGTAATGACAGAGACAGGGGTTCCCCTAGGATGAAGTTAGGAGGATAGATTTGACAGAGTCAGGGGAATGCCTGCTGAGGGCTAAAACCATCTGTATATTGCTAGAGAAGCTATTCGCAACCTATGGGTCATTACCACTTGGGATAACATGTCAGATATTTACATATCTGATTCATAACAGTAGCAAAATTACAGTTATGAGGTAACAGCAAAAATAATTTTATGGTTGCGGTCACCACATGAGGAACTGTATTAAAGGGCTGCAGTATTGGGAAGGTTAAGAACCACTGGTCTAGAGAGTGGCTACATAATTGGGTACATATGTAAAGTCTGTTCTGCTTAACAGTTACCGCATGGGATATTAATATATGTAAATCATATAACATCTAAAGTCAAGGTTATCATTGAATCTGTAATGATTTGAACATCAAGAATTATGATGACAGGTTATAGAACACTACATATAAAATGAACCCACATATACAGTAATAGTAAAAAAAGAAAAGATGTTTTTATAGAGCACCAATTATTAATCACAGATAAAATAGGAGAATTAGGAAACTGCCACTGTCAATGGTCAACAGCATAAATGACTCAGGTAGTGATAATGGATGTGAGCATTTGGTAAGATACTTGAAGAAAACGAGACATTCTATATCTCAAAGCATCAAGACCCACACAGCTTAATGTTGCAAAAAGGAACAAAAGCATTTTTTCCAACAGATAAACTGGCTTCCACCACCTGAATCATGGGACTGCTTGAAGAAATCCAATAATGTAGCAAACTGGTCTCACAAGCCTCTCAATGTATTGCAATAAAAATGATGTATCTGCTATAGTCTTCAAAAATTGTCTAATCGGGACCCAATAGCGAGGAAACAGACAAATCCAAATCATGGAGCCTTCACAAAACAGTAGGCGCGAATTCTTGAAAGAATGCCCATTCATTTGAACAGACAGAAGAACTGTACTAGAAGAAGCACTCTACATCAAATGGCAACTAAAAGCCATGTGTGGTCCTTAAACTCTGCATCCAAACCAAAAGCATAAAGGAACTGACTGGGATAACTGTGGGAAGTTGACTGTGGATTATAATATATTATCACTGAATTTCTTAAGTATGAGTCATGATAATGTAGCTTTTAGGCAACATAAGTCAGTCATGATAATGTAGCAGCTTTTAGGCAACATATATCAAGGTATTTATGGCAAGACGCCATAAGGCCTGCATCTCATATCCAAATGGAGCAGGAAAATGCCTGTCAGGGTAAGGTGTGTACATTAACAGTAAGAGAAAGCATGAAAACTGGTAAATGAAGAGCTAATGAGCTGGCTCATCAGGTAAAGGATGCCCCAATCCTGAGCTCATGGCCTGACATCAACGCCCAAGACCCACATGGAGAAGGGAAAAGCCAACTCCTGCAAGTTGTCTGGACTTTCATATGTGGTATATGTGTTATGAACATGAACACACACACTAATGAAAACTTTAAAAGAAATGTTAAAAAAAATGGTAATAAAAGTGAAGGTAAACCTGATCTTATATAAGAAATCAAAATATTCTCAGAGAAATGAAGAAAGAACTGGTGCCTCCTAGGGCTGGGGTAGGAAGGAGACAGGTGTGTGGGAAAGGTAAAATACAAATCAAAGGCACAAAGCCATACTTAGAAGAGGTCGGTGGTACGCTGTACTGCTGTAACCACGGCGAATAATACACTATGTATCTCAAAATGGCTCCAAGACTACTTTAATACCTTTAATCACAAGAGTTGGTAATTATTTTGACTAAATGTACAATGTATACATAGACCATATAATTACTGTTTCCAGTTAAAAAATATATATTGAAAGTAAATAAATCTCCCTGTTTAGTAAATCATGAGCTACTAAATCTTTAGTGATTCCATTTAATACATACTGGGATATTATAACTTCCCACTATGAAAGAATATTATGAAGATTATCAAAATTGTTTCCAGTGTCCTAAGAATTGTTTTCCAAATTTTATGTAAGCAAAATAATTATGCCAACAAGTAATTAGTATCATGAGGATTTATATTTTAATCACAGTCCAGTTAACAACATCTAAGAGACTCTATCTCCCACTCTAGGGATACTTGCTCACCCATGTCCTTTGCTGCCCTAGTCAAAATAGCCAGGAAATGGAAACAACCTAAATGTCCTTCAGCTGATGAATGAATAATAAAATTATGGTACATATGCACAATGGAATTCTATTCGGTTGCAAAGAAAATGAAATCATGAAATTTGCAGGCAAATGGATAGAACTAGAAATACTGCACTTAGTGAGGTCACCCAGACCAGAGAGATGAGTGTTCTCTCATATTTGTGGGTCCTAGCTCCAAATTTTAGAAACTCAGGGATGCAAAGAAGCAAGGAACAAGCTCTAGAGATGGAGATCATAGGAGGTAGGTGCTACAAAGGAAGTGATGGGAACACTGGTGGAAGGTAATAGTAATATTGGACAGAGAGAAGGAGAGAGGACACTAAAGGTATCTGGAAAAGCCATCGGGAAACATCTTATAAGCTAACTTAATATATGTGTATATACATGTGTATAGGTGTGTTTAATGGAATTACAATACATGGGGTACTACCTCCAATACCTAAAAAAACCCAGTCCCAGGCACAGGAAATGTCCCCTCAAGTTGTTGGTCGGAGGAATACAAGAGCCTCCAAAATCAATATGGACTATTATTTCCATGGCCTTCGGTCACCTTCCAGATCTTGAACATTAAGACCCTATTGCTGAAGACACCATACACTTTGGGCCTAAGATCTGGAGGACTGTGATGCAAGAGGACTCCAAGCCTCCTCACTGAGGACTGGCTCTCATGGTGTCAGAAGGTCTATGTAAGCTGCCAAGGAAGAGAAGCCATCGGAAATCCTACCCAGTGACAGTCTGTGAACCACAGCAAAGGCTGGGCTGGAAAGACACCCACAATGGTGCATTAGTGGCATTTTCATCTTGGGTATAAACAGCAGCTACCTAATTAAACTAGACCTGTTCAACAAGTGGGAACTCATGCCTGGCAATATAAACCCAGCTAACTACCCATACCTAGAAAGGTCACAGACCTGAGTAGAGAACCTACGACTGACTGACATTTTCCTAAAATTTCTAACTATTCTAAAGCCTTATCCTTATACCAACAGGCAAGTGGAGCTTTCACCCTCACAGAGCTTCTTTATACAACAGATGGGAACTATCACAGAGACCCACAGAATTAGTGACTGCAGGTACCCCACCCCAAATGACACATCGCAATGCAATCCCTACACCTAAAACTCAAGGAAAATCATCGAACGGTGGACAAAAATTCCTCTAGACACAAGAGGGGAAATGTGCCCACAAAATCTCAACAGTGTGGCTGCCCGAGATGAGACAAGCAAGGTGGCAAGTTAACTGACACGTCACTGTGGACAGGGAACTGCACGTGGGCCACCCGACACGAAGTGCACCTGGACAGGGGAACTGCACGTGGGCCACCCAAGACGAAGTGCACCTGGACAGGGAAACTGCACATGGGCCACCCGAGACGAAGTGCACCTGGACAGTAGCTGCGGCAATAGAATAGTCAGTTTCCGCCAGGGATGAGCACCCAAATAGGTTGTATAATTACAATGGTCATCCCTGGACACATACACATGTAAACAATGCTAAATGGACTCAACACACACACACACACACACACACACACACACACACACACACACACACAACAATGTACTTAAAGATCATTCATGAACTTGGGAGGGGACACAGGAGGATGTGAATGGGTGAGAGGAGAGGGAATAATGTAGATTACTCAAGTTCTCAAAGATAAATAAATAAATAAATTTCAGAAACTGACATGAATAAGAAATATGCTACAGGTAGTTTAACGGGTGAATCAGATACGGCCTACAAGACAATATTTTCATCTGCCTTCACTTGCTTTTCTAAAGTGAAATTTTGAAATTTTCTAAAGGCTTTTTTTATTTATATGTATTTATATCTATTCATACATGACAGTATGTTTTATCTAAAACATCAATCATGCACAGTAATTTTTATTTCATGGAAAAGGCTAAAAAAAATCTTATTACACACACACACACACACACACACACACACACACACACACACACGAAATTTCTAACAGATAAAACCTAAAGCAGGGCTGTAGGATGACTCAGCAGTTTAAAGCAGTGCTTCTCTTACATGGGACAATTTAGTTCCCAGCACCCATGGTGGACTTCTCACAACTGCCTCTATGGAACTCCACCTCCAGGGGATCCAATGCTCTCTTTTGGCCTCTGCAGGCATCCATACATTCTTACACACAGACACAGGTATGCACACAGACACAGATATTCATACAGACACAGATACTCACACAGACACAGGTACACACACACAGGTATGCACACAGACATGGGTATGAACACAGACACACACACACAGAAAGAGATACAAAAAAGATACACAGACACAGATACACACACAGACACGCACACAGACACAAGCACACAGGATGAAGGACATACAGTACTTAGTTGTTTCTGTTTGGTTCTCTGTGGTGCTGGGAATTGAACCCACAGCCTTGCAGGTGCTAGGCCAACACCCTCTCATTAGCTGTTCCTCCAGCCCTGAACAGGACTCTTTTATACTCTCCCTATATTTTTTCCTCCCCAACTCCTTTCATGTACAAAGGTTTCTGACAAAATAAGTTTAAAAACTTCTTTTTTCCCTTTAGCGGGCTTGTGACGAACACTGTGTGAGCTCCCTTTACTCTTCACCCTCATGTTCTCCCTTCTGTCTGTCATTTTCCTTCCTAACTGCTGAGATTTGGTTTCCTACTGCCGGATCTTTCTGTGGTATTAATCCAGACTCAACCTGTGATAACCACCTGGCCAGCTGAATGCCAACATGGGCAATTGTAACTTTCCTTTTCCCACTGTATCTGTTCAACATGGGTGCCGTTCTCCCTGTAAGCCTGACTGACCACTCTGCCCCTCTGCTGACTTAGGCTGCGTCATCTTTTGTTTTGCTTTTTCTTTCTTTCTTTCTCTTCCTTTCTTCCTTTCTTTCTTTCTTTCTTCCTTCCTTCCTTCCTTCCTTTTTTTTTTTTTTTTGTTGTTGTTGCTTGGTTTTTCAAGACAGTGTTTCTCTGTGTAGTTTTGGTGCCTGTTTCTCTGTGTAGTTTTGGAGCCTGTCCTGGAACTTGCTCTGTAGACCAGCCTGGCCTCGAACTCACTGAGATCCGCCTGCCTCTGCCTCCCGAGTGCTGGGACTAAAGGTGTGCACCACCGCCACCCAGCTCATTTTTTGTTTCAAAGAACATTTTTATTATTAATTCTTTGAGAATTTCACACGACGTATTTTTAACATCTTCACCTACTTCCCCAGTCCCTCCCATAATCACACTTTCCCTCCTCCCCACCCACCCCATCAAGTCCAGTTTGTGCCACACAGGCTGTTTGGGAGTGGGGCCTGTCCAAAGAATGTGGTCTGCCCACGGGGCATCACAACATCAAAAACCTGCCTCTCCCTCTCCCAGAAGCTATGGAACATTGGTAGCTCCTCAGCTAGGGCTGGGACTTCTTGCCTATTTCTCTCTTCTGTGCTAGGATTTGTGTGGCTGAAGCTTACACAGGCTTGCACATGCTGTCACAATCAGTGTGAGTTCACATGTTCACCTGCCCTGCAGTGGCTGCAAACACGGTTTCCTTGATGTTATCCAGCACCTCTGGCTCTTAAGTTCTTCTCCCCGTTCTTCCGTGATCTCTGAGCTGTGGGGATGGGGTAGGCTCTGTGTCCCCTCTAAGGCTGAGCAGTCCCCAGGCATTCTTTTCAGTAGTGTGCTGCAGCATCAGCCTACGGCACACACGTCTGGTCTTATGACAAGGAAACATTTAAAAAAACAGCACGTGGCAGGTCCAGTCCCCTCCTCCCTTCTGAATCTACCAGGCTGAGCTGAATCCCCAGGGGAGTCCTTGCCCTGGAGGAGATGGGAATGGGGGGTGGGCTGGGGGAAGGGGGGGCAGGAGGAGGGAGGACAGGGGAATCCGTGGCTGATATGTAAAATTAAATTATAAAATAAAAAATAATTTAAAAAAAAAAAAGCAGCATGTGGCTGGCTTTCGTTGTAGCTTCCCACGATGACAAAATCAACAAGAAGAAACTCATCCACTTGTCTTATCCTGGAATGCAGACCCTCGGTGCTGCCACTGCTGATGCTGAAAACCCCATGCTCCGTTTTCACCTTTCAGATCGCAGGATTTTTAATTTATATTTTAACAACTGTCCTAATCCATTCGTGCTACACATTATTTTAGGTAAGCTAGGAACAAACTCAGGACCTTGAGAACACTAGGTAAGCACTCTACCCTTGAGCACCATCCCCTCACCCATGCATCTTACAGTTCTTCTGCTAAGGCGAAATTTTTCTTTGTCATGTCATCTGTGGGAGGAAAAAATTATAATATACCAAATACTATCTTGGATCCACTACTAAGACAACTAACTTGAAAATAGAACCTAAAAGTAACTAACAAGCCACGACTATGTTTCAGTATGTGAATAACTCCCTCTGTGAGTAAATATCTCTTCCAAGACGGTAAAGTACTGGGACAGCAAGGTGGCCCTGCAGGTAAAGGCTCCTGCTGCCAACCCTGACAGCCAACATTTGATCCCAAGAGCACACACAGTGTGAGAGGAACAGATGCCAGAGAGCTCTCCAATGACCTTCATATGAATGCCATGCCATATGCACCCCGCCACACTCACTGAATAAACAAATACAATTGATTTTTAAAAGAAAGGTACTGATTAATAGCCCATAGCAATTTTACCGAGCAAGGTTCTACAAAAATGACTACATACATGAATAGGTATAAGCAGAGTAGATGATTTCTGAAATATAAAAATTAGATACTTTAGAAACATACAATTTACTTATTTATTTGACACGATCTCACTGTATAGCCCTGGCTGGCCTAAAATTCTCTATATAGACCAGGCTGGCCTCAAACGCCAGAGATCCACTTTCTTGCCCCTTGACTGCTGAGATGAATGGTGGATACCCAGCTAGAAACAGTTTAGAAAAAACAGGGACTAAAGCTGTCATATGAAGGCATATGACACACAAAATTATAGTAAGCTTTTAGTTACCTGCATTCTTACCAATATTTACCAAAACTGTACTGTATGCTCTAAATTTTAATGTCATAAAAATGTTATATTTTTGTCCTAAGATAGCTAAAGAAAATATAACAATTAATTGGTCATTCCCATAAAACAAAAGTAATTTTAATTGTTTCATGTACCTTTTCCTAAGAAAATGATATCTAACTAAGCATGTTTTAAATAAAGTAGACAGCTGAAAAATGTCAAGAGGAAAAATCCATCAACCTTAAAAAAAAAATCAACTAATCTGAATTCTACTTTTAAAAGGGAAAATTGTAAGAAACAATGTTCCTGCTACTTGAGCATCAAGATTGTAAGAAAAACGTAAGGAGAGGAACTAATAGCTCAGGGACCGTGAGGGGCACAAGGGCCCTCTGTGCTCAACAACAGTGCCTTTCTCAACGCATCTGGAGCTACATATTCAATAACTCCGTGCCCCAGCATCCTACTCTTAACACACAATGCTCCTTTCTTGCATTATTAAGCAGTTATTTCCCATTTTGGACATCATTCTCATACAATCAGCTTCAAAACATCCTACAATCCAGGCTATTACAGTGTGCAGTATCCAGTCAGGAAAGAGGCAAATCCTTCTCTTTCCTTGGCACAAACTCACATTATACCAAATGCATTGCTGCTCTGCACTCACGTGGCACACTCTAACCAAAGCCACTCACTCCACTTCGCGTTTCTGTAATTCTAAATAGTGAGTGCGTATCAGGTGAGAATCCGTTAGCAACTGGCTAACAGCCCATTTCTGACTGCAGTTTGTGTACCATTCCTTGCTCCTAAAACCAGTATATGTCCAAAGCCAGCAGACACTTGCAGCATGAACATAAAAGATGTAGACATTTCACACATCCTTTTCCTCCCCCATACAAACATTTCCATGAAAAGTCTGGATGGACATATTACTAGAAAATTCATTTACAAGTATTTGATTAACTTAGAGGAAGGAATTTATTGAAAATATGAATTTATTAGAATTTGATCTGAAAACTATTAGTACTGAATAAAACTACTAATCTGAGCTAACAAGCATACGGCACTTTATGTTTTATGTACTAGGCACTTTGCTCATAGGAGCTCATCGGATTTATGTAATAACTGCATGAGATGCCTAACACCATGATCCCATTTACAAGGCAAGGGAATACAGACAGGTTAACTGACTTGCTCAGGTGGCACAGATGCTATATGGAAGAGCTGGGCTTTGAACCCAGGCAGCATGGATCCATTGACCATATACCTGACAATGTTGCTACCTTTGGACTGCCTTGAAGACTTGCAAATGTATAGGTTTAGCAAAGAGTCTGAATAGGTTACTTAAAAGCGCGTAAGTTCTTGAACATAAGAGACACCAACTTTAAAACCAGGCTCACTATTTGCTCAAATCAGTGAGACTCCTGTCACTTAAGAGACCACCAACATTTAAATTTTGGGTCCAAATAAAAAGATCAAATGCTTAAGGAACACTATTACAGATTCAACATAAAGACATTAATTTGAAGAAGCTTGCATTTCAGGAGTGATTCTGAAAGTACCTTCTGAAGACCTACCTCTCCGTGATTGAAGAAGAAGCATAACACTGTGACCAGGCCTCCCAATCGGCTGCCACTGCAGAAGAGGATAAGAAAATGCAACTCGATGTCAGAAATGTAGGTCAATCCTGAAAGACCTCACAATATGGTTCCATGATAACCTTCCACCACCAGACCGCTTTGGCCACTAAAGACCTCTTCTTTGCTTATTCATAAAATAGCTGACTGTTTCCAAACTCTAGCTAGTCAAAATGCAAAACACATTCTTTTAAACACATTTGTCAGCTGGGTGAGGTGACACACATCTATGATTCCAGCACCTGAGGGGCAGGCAGGAGGAGCGGGAGTCCAATGGCAGCTTTGGCTGCTTAGTTTAAGGCCAGAGTATGAGGTCCTGTCTCCAAAAAACAAAAACAACCACTTCATTTGCCACCCGCAAAATGTGCACACTCAGGAAAAAGAAAAGGAAAGAAGGAAAAAGGAAAGGAAAGGAAAGGGGAGGGGAGGGGAGGGGAGGGGAGGGGAGGGGAGGGGAGGGGGGGAGGGGAGGGGGGGGGAGGGGAGGGGAGGGGAGGGGAGGGGAGGGGAGGGGAGGGAAGAAGGGGAGGGGAGGGGAGGGAAGAAGGGGAGGGGAGGGGAGGGGAGGGGAGGGGAGGGGAGGGGAGGGGAGGGGAGGGGAGGGGAGGGGAGGGGAGGGGAGGGGAGGGGAGGGGAGGGGAGGGGAGGGGAGGGGAGGGAAGGGAAGGGAAGGGAAGGGAAGGGAAGGGAAGGGAAGGGAAGGGAAGGGAAGGGAAGGGAAGGGAAGGGAAGGGAAGGGAAGGGAAGGAAAGGAAAGGAAAGGAAAGAGAAAAAGAAATCACTGAACAAAATCATTTAAGAAAGTTACCAGGCAGTGGTGCACGCCTTTAATCCCAGCACTGGGGAGGCAGAGGCAGGTGAATCTCTGTGAGTTTGAGGACAGCCTGGTCTACAGAGCGAGATCCAGGACTGGCTCCAAAACTATACAAGAAACTGTCTTGAAAAACAAAAAAAAAAGAAAAAAGAAAAGAAAGAAAGGAAGGAAGGAAGGGAGGGAGGGAGGGAGGGAGGGAGGGAGGGAGGGAGGGAGGGAGGGAGGGAGGGAGGGAGGGAGGGAGAAAGAAAGTTAAACGACAGCACTGAACCCTTCTCTCCTTCCAAACCAACCATTCTCTGGAAGTGAACAATTTCTAGTGTGAGGATATCATCCTCATTTGTCTGACATTTGTTCTTTTTCTAATTTATTATGAAGATTATTCATAATCAATATTTGTTACCAAAGGCATCTTTTTAAATCAATGTGAAATATTGCAGTCCCAAAGTACTGCAATTTCTCCATCTATTTTTGAATGGACGTGCAACTGTTTCTCAGTCTCATGCTATGTACCATGCCTATATTTTGGGACTGCACATACCTGTGCTTCTCATCCCCTAGAAAGACTGAGGTGTGAAGCATGCTGGTAAACACTACATCCCCAGTCCACCTTCAGACAGGTGAGCCGCTCCCACACTGTTATTTTGATGTTTACTTCTCTCCCTGTCTGTACGGGAGACCACTGTACTGGTTCAGTGTGAAATGCACACTTCTCTCCTATGAACTGCCTGTAGCTACCTTGCAGATCCATCCACTATGACTGCATGATGAACTGCCTGGGACTGTCCTTGCAGATCCCTCCACTATGACTGCATGCTTCTCCACTCAAACACTGTGTAAAGGTCCTTGCAGATCCATCCTCTATGATTGCAGGATGAACTGCCTGTGACTGTCCTTGTGGATCCCTCCACTATGCCTGCTTCTCCACTCAAACACTGTGGGGATCAAATGTTTGGATGTCACATGTCACAAATTACTTAGACATAATTTAGAGAGTATTCAGCTAGAACTTTAAGAATGTGATGTATCTAAGTATGCCAATATTCTATTTCTTCTCTACTGCATGCCTGGTCTGGGAAAGTTTTTTTCCTATTTCAAAATTTTATAGATAGACACCTACAATTTCTTCTAGTACCATGGATTTCCATTTAGATCTTTCATCTGGAGAGCTCTAATCTATTTTCTTTGAAATCTCCACTCATGCTAAAATACCAAGCAAGTGCATCTCCCTGTCTCAGAGAAATGCAATCTAGCCTTTCTCATACAGTAATTTTCTGCAATGCTAGAGTCTTTTCTAGTCTAATTAACTGACTTAATTCTGTAATCCTTTTCTGTCACACGGCACCATTTTTATCCTGTAAGATTCTGGTTATTTTAATACATCTAAGGAAAGCTCCCCAACCCCAGTCACACAGAGAGACTGTCTTAGGTGGTTCCCAGCAACTCACTCTGCACAGAATACAGTCTAACAGGCCCCTTTTCACACAAATGTTGTTTTCCATCAAAATGGCACTGAATTTATATACAACTTGTGATATATATACATATATACATATAATAGTCAATAGTATACATACATATATAAACAGTCCATCATAAGTTGTACATAAATTCAGTGCCAGTAATTCAGTAAATTCAATGTCATCACAATTCAGTATGTAAATTCAGTAATTCGAGTGTATGTAAATACATATATATTGCACACACATACATGTGATTCTACCTGCTCAATCACTAAATATGCCACTCCCCATTTATTCAATTCTAATTATATTACTTCAAAAAATTGTAAGCCAATAATACAGCAGTCAGGTACTAAACTTAATCCTTCTATAAATACAGAGAATGTGGTGAACTCTAACCATGGTGGTTGTTTTCATACTTTCAGAATGTGACAGGTCACATAAGCCAAGGAAAACATGCCAGAGATTTGAAGTAGATAGCCAAAATGATCAATTTTATAAAACATACAGCATTCTGACCCAACAAAGAATGTGGTACTTCTTATAACCCTATAGCACTGAATTCTGGAGACAACTCATTCTCTGAATAGTCAAAAACATAAGACAAAGAAAACATTTTAAGAGCTTAATACAAAGTTCCTTTTTTAAGACTTCCCTTGAGCAAAACAGAAGCCAAACTAAACTTTTCTAACTTTAGTCACACGCGCGACTCGCTGACCCCTTCGCGCTTCCTGAGGAGTACCAAGGCGAGGCGTGGGAAGCTACTCAACATCCCTCTAATCCACTGAGGCTCAAGTTACGCCGTGCCAGGAAAAATGATCAGCCTCTACCTGACTCTCCTACTTCTGCCTGGTGCCACCACGGAGATCAGCCAACCTGATAATCCCCATACACCTTGGAACCAAACCTGGATCATCATCTCTGGAGGGTCCAACCCTAACAGGATAATTAGCAGAATCTCGTCTGTGGCCCCACGAGACACCTGGTTCCCCGATCTATATGCAGACCTTTGTGATCTAGGGGGGCGGATGTGGGGACCTTCTGGAAACGAACCTGACATTCTCCCAAACGGCAAGGAGCTCTCAGCATTCGCTGTAGGATGTGACACACCTGGAGGACGCGCCAAAGCAAGGCAACTGCAATTTTATGTTTGTCCTGGCCACTCTATGACCAAAGAACGGCGTCAGAAATGCGGAGGAGAAAACTACGCTTTCTGTGGCAGTTGGGGGTGTGAGTCAACTGGATCAATAAGCTGGGACCCCCCGACCAAAGGAGACTTTATCACGGTACAGCGGGTAGGAGATATGTCCATTCCAGGGATTGGGTGGTGTGGAAATCAGCGCTGTGGAAATTGCTATGATATAGAACGCTTTTCCGCTTATGCTGGGGCTAGACGCGGTGGGCACTGCAACCCCCTAATCATTCGGTTTACAGAGGCCGGTAAGCAGGCAGATTGGACCACTGGAAAGACATGGGGACTGCATTTACACCCAGGGTCAGGCCAGCTAACTTTTACCATAAAGCGTACCCTCACCCCAGTGGAAACAGTAGCAGTGGGACCCGACCGAGTACTTAACCCCACAATAACACCAAGTCTAACCAAACCTGCCCTGATTTCTGCCAAAGGTCTAACTGTTGCACCTAAGAAACCTGCAGAACAGCTCCTCTCCCCTCCGATTCCATCGGATGAGAGTCCCCTGTACACCCTCCTTCAGAAATCTTTCTTGCTTTTGAATGCTTCCAAGCCTGAATTAACTGTTTCATGTTGGCTTTGTTACGATGCACGACCCCCTTTTTACGAGGGCACTGCAGTAGAGGGCAATTATACAATGACTAGCAAACCTCAGGAATGCCGATGGCAGGCTAAGGCCTCACTAACTATCCAGCAGGTACAGGGCCAAGGCGTCTGCATAGGGACAGTGCCAACCAAGTACCAGGCCCATTGTAATAATACCCGACCCCTCCCTGACCAGGACGTTTACCTGCAGCCTCCTGATAATACTTGGTGGGCATGTTCCACGGGACTAACTCCCTGTGCACATGTTCTGGTCCTCAATAGAACTAAGGGCTTTTGTATAATGATCCAGCTTCTGCCACGGCTGATATACTATTCTGAGGAAGAGCTAGAAAGTCTTGCCGGACCAGTAAGCCTCCGCAGGTCAAAGAGAGAGCCCTTAACCGCCCTCACATTAAGCATACTGTTAGGGACCAGTATTGCTGGGCTAGGAACAGGGGCTGCCGCCTTGGTCCAACAACAACAACACTACTCTAGTTTACGTGAGTCTATAGACGAGGACATAGAAAAACTAGAATTTCAGATAACTCACCTCCAAGAGTCCCTGACCTCCCTAGCGGAAGTCGTCTTACAAAATAGGAGAGGACTAGACTTAATATTCTTAAAAGAAAAAGGACTATGTGCTGCTTTAGGTGAAGAATGTTGCTTCTATATAGACCACTCGGGAGTAATAAAGGACTCAGTAGCCAAGGTCCGAGAGGGTATAGCCCAACGAAAGAGGGAACGAGAGGCCAACCAGGGATGGTTCGAGGCCTGGTATTCTAAATCTCCTGGGTTCACTACCTTAATTTCCAGTATCCTTGGTCCCCTTATTCTTCTGATACTGCTGTTGATATTTGGGCCTTGTATTATAAACATGTTAGTACGGTTCATGAAACAAAGGTTGGGGACCATTCAACTCATGGTACAACGTGGCTATACACCTATTAGCCTCACTGAACCTTATAGAGCATCAGAGGAGTTAGGACAAGAATCTTATGAGCTAATCGAGGCCCAAGATTGAGCCTCCTTAGGACCATGAGAAGGGGGAAATGTGGAACCAAAATAAGACCAAAATGCTCTCACCCCAAAACTAAAGGCCTAAGACTGTAAAGGCCTAAGACTGCTCCTCTTAGCTACAGGCCATAAGTTACTGGAACAGGCCAGAAGTTACTGAGACCAGTCAGTTCAGATTCCAGAAACCAGGAAGTGTAAAAGTACAGAGTCACAAGGTAGTCAGGAGGTAATGGCTGCCGGACTATGGAATGTCCTCTCCCTAGCCCCCTAGGCAACTGCTTGACCATAGAATGTCCCAACCCTAGTTTCCATAGTGACTGGGTAATCACCAGATGCCCCCATCTGGGGGCAGCCAATGAAAAATGGTGGTGGGCAACTACTTCCTTAGAAGGAAAACTGAATTGTGATTTCTGGAATTCCTAGACACAAGCCAATCAGAATTGTACCCGTACTAGCACCCCCTAAATGATGTAACCTTGTGATTTTTCCCTTTAAAAACTGAGCTTGCAGACAGGTGGGCACTTCCTCCAGCTTCCACTGCGTTGGATCTGTTGGACGAAGTCCCTGCCTAGGCTTGTATTGCTTTTGGATATCCACGATTAAACCTTGCTTTTGCATTCCGGAAAAAAAAAAAAAAAAAAAAAAAAAAAAGACTTCCCTTGAGCAAAACAGAAGCCAAACTAAACTTTTCTAACTTTAGTTTTTCTCAATGAAAGAGTAGAGGTAGATGGAACATGTAAGAGGTGCAAAGCCTGAACAAATTTCAGGCTTGAGCTGCCTTAGCTGTCCATCCTCACTCAGCTGCCACCAGCCTGTGAGGCTCCATGACTGGACAATCTCCAAAGAACACCCCCATCATCAAACCACACAGCACAGGTTCCAGTCTGGCACCGCCTGTCTTCTGTGTCTAACTATCCAGGGAGACAGGTTTTCTGACCCACTTTCCCAACCTACGAAGCTGTGAGGCAGAGTATAGCCGGCTGGTCTGTAAGGAACAGTCTGAGTTGGGAACACTATTTAATGATGTGACTTGCAAATAGTCCAAATTAGTATCCCTAACACTAAACTACCATTCTGAGTCTGGAGACTGCCACAAAGATTTTACTTTGATAAAAAGAAAAGGTGTGGTAATCAGAATATTTAAAATTGTTTAAATTTTTCTCCATTATAGTTGCTATTCCAGCATTCCTGAGTAATAAAAAAACTCTTCTGTAATATCACCAACTGTCAGAAAGCATGAGGGCACGGCTGTGCAAATTTATAAACATGCTAAGCTCCTGAGCATCAGTCATGAACACTCATAGATTTCACTCATCTTTTTGTCTATGTGGTCTACGTGTATGTATGTGTCTATGTATATGTACACAGTGTGTGTCCACATGTGTACATATGTGTGTGGCAACCCGAGGTCAACACTGGGTATTTTCTTCTGTGACTCTCCAACTTTTTTTTTTTTTTTTTTGAGCAGAGGGTCTCTCCGTGACCCTGAAGCTTGTCAAACCTGCTGGTCAGTGAGCCCCAGGCACCCTCCATCACCCCTGCCTGCCCAGCACTGGGGATCACAGTTGTGTGCTTCTACAGTACCTGGCCTTTACATGGCCACCAGTGATCTGAACTCAGATCAGCATTCTGTGCAAGCTTTACCAGCTGACTTCTACCTAGCCTCTTTATTTACCCTTTGAGCCTCAATGATCTTAGACAGAAAAGTAAGGAGGGGCATTAAAGCTTAAAATTTAAAAAAAACCCATTAAAAATACTTCATAGATTTGAAATTTAATAATTCTGTAATCTTTTTTGTTAATCAGACTATAGCAACACATAGGGAAGATGATGAAACACAAAACAGATCATTTGAAGAGAAGAAAAGCACATTCAGAGTTTTTAAAACTATAGTAAATAACATTTGGAATGATGTATAAATACTTAATAAATGAGAAAGAGAAAAACATGGAAGTTGAATGGAGAGTTTTCAGTTCCTAGTTTGGGAACTAAGGCTCTGAGGCCTTGCTGGCCTGGCTCAGAGGTGAGACCCTTCTCCCTACAGTTATGGGACGCAGTGGTGCAATCAAGAAAGAGAAGGAAGTCGGGCAGCGAGAGGGCTCAGTGGGCAAAGGCTCTGGCCACTCAAGGCTGGTAATCCGAGTTCAAGCCCCTGAGCTTACACAAAGGTGGAAGTAGAGAAATAACACCATGGTTTTCCTCCATCCATGCACCAAGGCGCATGCACACACACACACACACACACACACACACACGTCATGCACACACATACACACACGTCATTCACACACATGGACACAATAATAATGATTTAAAAGAAGAAAGTAAAAGCTAGGGAAGGAAATGACAACAAAGTAGGAAAAAGAAAAAGGAAAAAAACGTTCTCTGCTTGGCCCTGTGCAGGTCTCCAGCTTACATAACAACTAGTTAAAGCCTTTAATTTAACTATCCGCCAGCATTTAAGCAAACCTCCCTTTCACCATGGTAGGAACCATATACTTAGTACCAGACCAAGCCTTGCCCATGCCAGAGACTCACAGATGGTACCTGAGGATAAACACATAAAAGGCACACAAACAAAAGGCTGCTGGTGG
Source organism: Peromyscus maniculatus bairdii (assembly GCF_049852395.1). NCBI lineage: Eukaryota > Metazoa > Chordata > Mammalia > Rodentia > Cricetidae > Peromyscus > Peromyscus maniculatus. The sequence goes on from NC_134858.1 coordinate 22,286,140, forward strand.
AAACTAGTTTTGGAAACTTGCTGTGGGACATGTCACTATTGTCCTTAGTCACTTGCCCAGACCTAGAAGGCAATTCATTGTCAACAACATGTGGTCAGTGGAGTCTCAGGACCCATACAGGCCATTCTACTGTGCCCTCCACAACCTCCAACCAGGGAACTCCCACTTGCTCTACCTCAGCAGCCTCTTCCCAGGGACTTCCTCTTGTTTTTGTGTGTTTGCTTCCCTGAAGACTCTCCCCAGCTCCGCAGCACACTCTTTCCTCCTAGCACACCCACGCACTAGCCCAGGATGCCACCCTCTTCCTCCTCAGGGCCTCCTTCTCCCATGCCTGTTTCCTTTCTCTCAACTTAATGAAGTGCCTCAGGTCACCACCATCCACACAGCACATCATACATGAACTGCAACAGGCCACCACTGTCCTCAACAACACGTCACTGCCATTCTATTTCTCTCTCAACTTCAGATCCAAACATGAGAGCATGTTCAAATGTGCTGCAGGACTTGGCCTCTGCTTGACCGCCAGACCCCTTCCCTCTTCTTCCCCACCTGAGATCTGTGGTCCAGCTACCATGTCTCTGTCAGACTCTCAAGTGAAGTGAGCACACGGATGCAGTGTACGGGACAGTGTGTTGAGGGGCAGGGCTGATGGAGCAGCTGGGAACCAGTGAACCACGGCTTTGGGGTCTGAGGTGACGGAGATGCAGAGGAGAGTGGTAATCCGAGTTCAAGCCTCTGCCCACTGAGCCCTCTCGCTGCCCGACTTCCTTCTCTTTCTTGATTGCACCACTGCGTCCCATAACTATAGGGAGAAGGGTCTCACCTCTGAGCCAAGCCAGCAAGGTCTCAGAGCCTTGGGATGCCGAGGAAAGTGTCAGGGATTCAGGAAAGTGACAGGGTCCACCGGACTACAGAGCCAAGGGCAGAGGAAGGCCACAGGCACCTCAAAGTCAGGCACAGTCTTTCTTTCATTTGCTCAGACAGTTAAGACATACAAGGGAAAGGATTTGGGAAAAAAAGATGCTAGTATTTTCTAACAACAACATTCATCATTTTATGCATATCAAAGGGAAATACTTTAAATATTCATATACAACTGTTAAACCAAATGGGGTGGATTAAAGATGACAGTAGGCCAAGTTACTAGAACATTCAGAAAAGTCTGCAACTGGCCGGGTTTCAGATGGTACAATACGCAACCTATTTAAGACACATTTTACCAAATCCTGCCTGGATAAGCAATAAATGCCTGTTTTAAGGTAAGAATTAGAAATTGTCACATAAAACTGGGTAAATATATTCTCATGAGTAATTTAACTTTAAAATAGACAGGAACCAGTAGAAAAATAAGAAATAGATAATAAAAGAAATATTTTATTCCACCAAGAGCTTCAAAAGAATAGATTTTTTGATCAGTACCTGGGATTGGATTGTGGGGAGATTGTAATGAATATTCATTTCAGAGGTAAAGAGGGACATAAAATCAAATTGGCAATATATAGATGAATGATCTGGGCCCTCGGGCCTTCAGTAACACTATAGAAATAAAATCACATTTTAAAAGTTTCTCTGCCACCAAGTGGGCTGCTCTGACCTGCAGTGACCAGGAAGTTAACAAAAGGACTGGAGATGAATACACTGTGCTCTGACTCGGGGGTCAGAGTCCAAGAAAGAGCATTTTCTGCTAATTACATCTACAAAACGAAGAAGCAATGGAGAGCTGAGACACAAGAAAATGAATATTCCTTAAGAGGAGGAAAGCAATAGGGACAGATCAGAGTGGCCAGAGACCTTGTTCAGCAGATAAGAAATGGACAGAAATGCATGAAAAAAAGACTGTCAGTTCTCACAAAGCTAGCTTAGTACAAGACATGAAGGCAAAAGAGGAACAGGAGAGTTTCTGGGTGAGCATGCATCCACTCAGCCCTCCTCCGTCACTGTTCTCTGTGGTGGGTAGCACTATGCAGGTATCACTTCCATAGGCCAAGTTAATAGAACAACACTCAGGAGGAAATGGTTAAATGAAGTTCCTCCTTCCCCCTTTCTCTCCATATGTAGAGGCTGCTGGGGCCGATAAGGGAAGATGTACAGATAAAAGGAGTCTGGGTCTTCTCCACAGAGAGCTTCCCAGCCTCACGAGGCTGCTAGTCTCAAAGTCTGACTCCCTTAAACACTGTCACCTCAGGTTCTAAAAACTCTAATTCTAAAATGGAACTGTTTGCACTAAGTGTCACCACACTGGGGTCACTCTCAGTGTGAAAGCAAACTACAATTAAAGGGGGAGACTAGACCTAAGAAACAACGGGCGCACACGCGCGCGCACATGCGCGCATGCGTACACACACACACTCACAGAGCCAGAAGAAAATTCGAACTCAGATTCTTTAAAAAGTTGAAATTTTACTGAGGGACAAAAAGCCTAACAGAGAAAATGAGGGAGGAAAACCCTAAATTTTTAATTTAAAAAATTCTCATATCCAAACAATTGGACTTTGAGAAAATGGAGAAAACTGGGTAAGAAAGTCATCTTAGAAACACCACTAGACAAAATATTCATCCAAATGAAAACAGTATTTGTCCAAGATGCAGAGTCCAGAGTTCCCACAGACAGAATGAACTCTCATCTGCTACATTAAGACTTTCTGGACAATAAAGATAAAAAGATGGATGCATGGGAACATATTGGGGGGACTGATGGCAGGCATCCCTGCTGTGAGGAAATTCCCTGAGAGATAAAACCTCCATCTTGGAAGGAAGCTTCACCCTGCAGGGAAGCTCACTGAGCCCAGAAAGTAAACAACTGAAAGACCTCAGGAAGTCCCTGAAACTGACCAGATTCATCAGGTCCCCACCTCCCCAAACATATATAAATGTAAGGACTGCTGAGACACAAGCTTAGCTCCCCCAAAAGGCAGTTCAGATGAGCTGCCTGGAAGGAGCACAGATCAGCTGAGTGACCTGGGAAGGGCACTCTCCAACATGATGAGCTGCCTGCAGACTGTGACTGTGCCTGCAGACTGTGCAGTGAGCTCCAAGTTCCCAGCTTTGTGTGCTGTCACCTGTGCTGGGGTGGGCTGTGGCAATGCATCTGTCTTTGAGTCATTTCTACTCCTGTAAGTGACCCCTCACCCATACTCCTCTAAGAAATCCCAATAAAACGCCCTGATTTACCAAATTGGATTTGTTGATACCTCTATGTTAGCCTGTCAGTTCCCTATCCAGCAGAGTAGACAGATGATTGTTCACACCTTCCCAGAAACAGTATTACACAATGAGGCTAGAAAGACAGCAAAACAAACCTTCAATGCGTAAGGAAGAATAGAATTCTGTAACAAGGCAAACAGCAAGAGAAAAATAAAGTAAATCAAGAAGTGTTCGCCGGGCGGTGGTGGCGCACGCCTTTAATCCCAGCACTCGGGAGGCAGAGCCAGGCGGATCTCTGTGAGTTCGAGGCCAGCCTGGGCTACCAAGTGAGTTCCAGGAAAGGCGCAAAGCTACACAGAGAAACCCTGTCTCGAAAAACCAAAAAAAAAAAAAAAAAAAAAAAAAAAAGAAGTGTTCAAATCTGCAAGATATATGTATTTGAAAGTGATCTCTAGGTTTTCTCGATGTTTCAGAACTACCTGAAAAAGTGATTCTCAAAAATAAAGGAACATATAAGAAAGAGACCACTACAGAATTCCAGGTGAAGACAAACCCAGAGGGAAGAATTCTCAGGATGGCAGAGACAGAGGCCTGGAGATCGGCCCTGTGGGCAGCCTAGAAAAGGTCCGTCTAGATGGCAGCAGCAGCAGAAGAGGAGGAGTTCCAGAAGAGAAACACAAAAGGGGGCTGGGTGGGGGGCGGAGGGGCTGAAATAAAAAGTGAAAAATGTGAACTTATAGTTCAGTTGTAAAATTGAAGGAGTAACCAGAATACAGAAAACAAGGGAAACCAAATTAATATGCAATTATTTATACAATGAAATCCACTTTTAGATTTTGATGTCATTCCAAGGTACGACATTATACATTTATGCAAATGTTCCAAATTAAAAAGTGCTAAATCCGAAATCTTTCTGGTCAGGTCAGTGAATCTCAATGTGTAATGACTACATTGCCGACTATGCATCCACCCGGGTCAGTTCTTCACAGACACACTGATTTGGATGCCAATTGGTATTTGTCATGCAAATGACTATGAGGAACAAAACCGTGAAAATACCCCAGATGGTATCAAAACAGATATTCCTATCTACCAATACCCCCAAATAGTAATGTTGGTTAATTTTGGCTTAAAACCATTAGGAGAAAAACTATCCCTAAAATAGATTGAGGCAAACACAAATTGCCATATCATGGAAAATTATGGAGTCATAAGCTGGGTGATAAAGGGAGAATGAACCCAGGGCAGGTACAGTCACAAGGGACCTGTAGAACCACAGAAGCACTACATACAGCAGCAGGTCTCAACCTGTTGGCCATAACCACTAGAGAATGTGTATTTCCGATGGCCTTAGGAACCCTCAACCATAGCTTTATTGTCATTACTACTTCGCAACTGTAATTTTGCTACTGAGCAGTGTCTCAGTTCCTAAGACCATGAGACATAAGTGTTTTCCAATAGTCATGACCCACAGGCCAAGAGATGCTGGCGTACAGCATGTCACCTTTTTTTTTTTTCTAATTTTTGCTGTAGTTAAAAAGCCAATATAGTGATTCCAAGAAGAAGAAATCAATGAGAAAATCACTCAAGTGATTATAAAAATCCCCTGCATGACAGTGTGGGAACAGCAAACATAGATGCCGATAAACGGCAATATTGAAAACAGTCAACTTACAGGTGTCAAGTGGAAACAGAAGGGTATGTACAAGTCTTGACGTAAGAACACCAAAGTCCTGGGACTGTGGAGACCTTAGGAAATGAACTATGAAGGGTGGTAGGGGAACAAATAGAAAGTCTAGATCCTTCTGTGTGCCATTCATCTTTGAAGTACTTTAAGTGAAGCTTTTTAAAAATAAAATGCCACTCTCCTTGAAAATCAAATAGATAGTTATTTTTCTTTCATTACTCGGAATGTGTAAATAATAAATTAAGCTATAGACAATTTAACTTCTGCAGAAAGAATGTTTAAAATGTGCTTACACAAAGACTGTGGAACACACATTCTGAAGCCCTGTCTGCACTCAAATCCCAACACTGCAACCGAATAGCTCTCAGGAGATCTTAGAAAAATCACTTCCTATTATTTAAAGCCCAGCTTCATCTGAAGAACCTGCTCACCTGTCTCATAGAGGCACCATAGGCCTAAACTGTCTCATAGGCACCATAGCTTACCACCACAAAGAGCCGGTACACAGTATAAGATGGGTTTCTTCAATTGAAAGTAGTCCTCAGTAATGATCAGACTATGTGGAGAGAATGGGAACCAATGCAGAATGGATGCCACTGGACAAATACTTCCTAAGGTGGTAAGTTCTAGTAAGGCTTACATCATAAAGAATAATCCACTTCCACCATGCCTTTTATATGTGGCCACTCTGCCATGGGTGGAACCTCCATAGCTGTGAGCAGAACAAATGTCTTTGCAAGCTGAACCTTTGGCTTGAGAGCAATGGAAAGCGAACATCAATGCCCTCCTGTTTACAGGGCTTTCAAAGTCTCATCTTCAGCTGTCAGGCCCAAATACCCTTGTGTCCTGCCTTTCGATTCCTAAGCCTCTGTCTCAGCACTGCACCCCATCTTTTGTTTGTACCAATCAGAGCATTTCTGACACAGTAATTCCAAAAAGAAAACAAATCTTTGCCTGAATAATGCTGTAATTGGTACATGTCTTCCATTGGTGAGTTTTAATGAATTGTATGTGTGTGTCTGTGTATTTTTCCAGACTGCCAGTTGTAAAACATCCACCAGAGCATCACTGCAGAGGAGATAGTAATTCCACAATAAACTGGCCAATTGCCTTTCAGTGCACAATGACCAGCGTTAACTCCAAACCACAGGACTGTGAAGCCATGCTACACTGTCAAGAACTGTTTGCCTGCTTGATATCTGCTCTGGAATCCAACAACAAATATTTTTGGTAGTTACCAAAGAAGTTCATGCCTTGGGCATATATGAATTTTCCCCAAAAAGAAACTATGGAGGAAACTCTATCCTTAGATATGGTCTCCTGGTACTGTGAATCTAGAGCGGGGAAAATACCAAGATCCCTACTGAACATGAACTAACAATACATCCTGAAGAGTAATTAGAAGGGGGTGTTTAGGAGAAATACTGAAATATTGAGACTTCCAGGAAAAGGACTACACTGTGAATAGGCTATGGTGGGAAATATATCTCATTTGTCTCCTTAAGTCAAATTTGGGAGCCAGCCCCAATCACTGTTTTCTATTTCCCTTCTACTTCCACTTCTGAGGAAAAGCAATAGTCATCTGGCTTCTGAAAATATATATCTGCATTGTCATGTTATTTTAAAAACAAACGTACATTTGAAAAAGTATCATACACTTAGTCTGTCCTGCAAATTTCTCATCGGTTAGACAAAAATCTAAATTTTACTTCTCTCTACCTAACACAATTCATATTGACAAATTCCTATGACAACTTTTTATAGCATCCTCTTTATTCTTAACTCAGATTTTAAAAACTCTGCACCTTTATCCCAGTCAAAATATTAGAAAATTAATTAAACTAACCTTCAAATAAGAAAACATTAGCAAACTGTAAACATAGTAACTCTGAAAGCACTTCGTGGCGGTTAACACTGACACTTAGAAGTACAACCAGCAGCCAGAGACAGCTTGAGTGGTTTAATTGGAAAAGCAAGTGAGCAGGAGGAGCGAGCTCTGTCCTCAGAGCCCGCAACCGAGCATGGTGCTTTATACTTGTAATGCCAGTGCTGGGCAGGCGAAGACAGGCTGACCCCTAGACCAGCCAGCCTTGCCTCACTAGCACGTCCTAGGCCAGTGAGACCCTGTCTCACACCCCAGGGTCATCCTCTGGGCCACTACGCTAAGAGCTCCAACCTCTGTGGGGATGGCAAGTTCGGAAGACCTCGGAGTTGAGGATGCTGTGACACTGAAACCCTTGTACTCTCCAAAGTGACAGGTTCCTTTTTCACTGACAGCTTGGGGGCGGGGACTGGTCATAGGAAGTGAAGGCCGAGTTGAGGGTTTAGGAGTTTTCATTATCAACCACCAAAACCCAGGCATGGAAATGTGGTTAAAGGTCAAGTTGACGGCTGTCACTCAATCTTCCCTACACAACAATGCTTCCACAAAATGACAAAAAGATGAAGTTTAGAAAACTTCCAAATGACCAAGCAGAGGAAGAAGGTTCATGAAAAGTGGTACAATCAGAGAGCAAGGAGGCCCTGTGCTTTCCACGTGCCTCCCCCACATGTCTCTCCATCCCATCCTTTGTAATTGGCTTTATAGCAGCCCAGCAGCACAGGCACGTGTTTCCTGAGTTTAACCAGAAGCTCCGACAAACTGACCGAGTCAAGAACGGAGACATCGAACTTTTACAGGCATCCAGCCAAAGTACACGCGAACAGGAGACTTGTCAAAGAAGTTTTTGTGTAGGTGGCGTTAAATAGAGACTGTGAGCAGAGAAACTGGGCTGGTTTTCCCACCTATCAATACCCAAAGGTATTCAGAGATACCTTTGGGCAGGACTAAAAATGATGGGGGATGGGAGGGATGCACAGAGGAACTTTCTAGTCTATGTTCTAAGGCACAGTGGATTTCAAATTGCAGAAAGGAATTTACACACACACACACACACACACACACACACACACACACACACACACACGTTTAAAGGAGATGCTAGACTATCCCATCTTTAATGGTGTCAGTAAACCTAAGCATATTATATTTGTGTCTGTGTGTGCTGGGTTATGCTGTAATGCTTTCTCTATCTGTAGCTGCAGTCCTCCAAATGTCTACATTACAGTTTTAGGTGGTAGTGAGGGAGCAATTTAGACTCAGAGGGTCCAAATCTGTCTGAATCTGTCTGAACAGTGGTGTGTTCTTCTCCCAGGGTCAAGGCCTGCAGCTTGCTTCAGCTCGGCCTGCTTTGCTGCCTTTGACCTCTTCTGTACCGCCCAAGCTTGATTCTCCACCACAGCCTGCATTACCAGTACATGTTCATCTTCCAGCTGTCTTTGTGGTTTGGGGAACCACAAAGTAGACCTTACGCTGCCTGTCACCCCAGATGCCCATACGCCAAGCTGGAAATTAACCTTTAAGCTGCACAGATCTGAGAAGGTAGAAGCGAAACATCATAGAAACTCCACTCCATCTCATCTGACAGCAGGCTTTAGAGCACAGTGACAGGGACCCTCCTCCATTTCAAAGTTAGCCTTGCCTTTGGGGAAGGTGGTTTACTGCTTCTCTTTACCTGTCTCTCACCAGCCTGGAGACTGCTGAGGATGCTAAGCTGGCTGGCCAAGGGCCTCAGCGTCCACTTGTCTCAGCCTCCCCACATACCAGTGCTAGGATGTACCTGCTTGCATGTCTTCTTGTTTCCTAAAGGCAGAGTGGTCTGGATAAGAATGTCCCCAGAGGGTGGGGCCTTTGAGAACTTGGTCCCCAGGTGGTGGCGCTGTGTGGGGATCATAAAGCCTTGCTGGAGGAATCCGAGGTGGGCTTTGAGAATTTATACCTTTGCCTCACACCCCACTTCCAGTTTGTCCTCTCAGCTTCCTGCTCATGCCCTGCCCGCCACTTGCTACCATGCCTCCATGCCAGGATAGACCCTTAGCCCTCTAGAATCATAAGCCAAAGTCAACTCTTTCTTCCATAGCTTGCCTTGTCATGGTGTTTTGTACCAGCAACAGAAAAATGACTAATACGTGTGGGTTCTGGTGAAAACCCAGGTCTCCATGCTTGAAAAGCAAGCACTGTGCCAACTGAGCTGTTTTCCCAGTCCCTAAAATAATTCTTCTCTGGGGGGGAAAAAATGAAGTACCAACCTACAAAACTGATTTCAAAGCTTCCTATAGGTTATGCTCTGTAGTGTGATGCTGTGCTGGGGTTCACTGTGTGCCTCTGGGGAAGATGGCAGTTAGGGATCATCTAAGATCACAGATCAGCTTGAATCATGGCCCACTGCTTGTGACACTTCAAAGTTACTCCATTCACTTTGGAATAAGTTTGAAACCAGCCTCCCACTAAGGCCTCCATCATCCAGCCCACCCACGGCTGTACTTGCGTTGCCCCCTAGCCCCTCGAGAACATGAACCCTCAGGTAGAACTGTCACCTCGCTGTCTGCTTCCACATCTTACGTGCCCTATTTCTGCCTAACCTCGGGGTGTTTTCCTGTTACTTCCACCTGTTCAAATCCTCTTATTCTTCAGGGTTGGGCTAAAGTGCCCCTTCAATCAGAACAAACTTCTTCTACCTTGGGATTCTAGACTTTGCTCCACTGATACACATTATGCCCCCGTCCTCATCTCTCGCCCTGCCTGCTCCCATTTTGTCACAGGCCACAGTCTTAAGAAAAAAGCTACCCAGCATATACTTTAGGTGTTGACTGAACAAGTGCACACGATTGCCCATATATGGAGAAGTGTGTTTGTTTATCACGAAAGGTTAGGGCTAAAGATTAAGGAAGTTGTCCAGGGCAAGTGGCACTAGTGCCAGAATCTTGCGTACAGAAGTTCCAGCAAGCATGGGAAGAAATCAGTGTGAACGTTGACTCTTATAAAGGGAGAAAGGCTTCCAACGACAAAAGCAGCAGAACTGTCCGTGCGGCCTAGCAGAAACGCCAAGTGTGCGCTTAGCTTACTCAAATCCAGTCTCCTAAGGACGGTCAAGGTGTCTGTGTTGTAAATGGATATGTAAATACCTTTAAACTGATCTAGTTGCTTCTTCATTTGATAAGCATTTATCAAGTAACTTCTATATACTCAAACACTGAGCTAAAAACAGGTCTTCAAGCAGTTGTAACTGAAAATGCAAAGAAGGTAACAGGACAGTAAGGGACCCCAAGTCTTTTCCACCAACCCAAGTGAAAATCGTATTTGTATGCACGCAGTTCTGCACTACAGACGGTCAGCACGCAGTAGGAAGAAACATCTAACATTCTTTCAAGGTCAGACAAAATCAAGTGGCTGAGGAGATGGCACATCATAAAATGATCGACTTGCGAACATGAGGACCTGAGTTCAATCACCAGAACCCATGAATGAAGATGGATAATCATAGCATGTAATCCTGGCTCTCTGGAGGAGGAGACAGGTGGATTCCCTGGCCTTCACAGTCAGCTAGCCTCACCTACCTGGTAAGTTCCGGCAAGGGACTTAGTCTCCAAAGTTTGGCAGTGCCTAAGAAATGACATCCAACATCTTCCTCTGACATTCACACACATGCATGTGTACCCCTACATACATGTGCACCCACAGATATGCACATGCACACACACAAATGAAATACAATAGTTCAGGCAAACAGAGACACACATTGCAATATATTATCAAACTAAAAAGGGAAATGCAAACACAAAACCTTTTTGCACTATCGTTATTTAAGCTGCAGGAACACTGTCTGACTGCGAAGACAGATAGACAGGAAACAGAATTGTGCAGAGCACACTTCTGCTTTAACACCAGCAAAGCAGAGGCCGCTATTATCATTTGATATAGGTGGTACTTTCTAATGCTTTATGAAAATGATGCCTATTACATATGATCACATGCCTATGAATCTTAGCATTTAACACATATGCCCACCACACTCTACTGAAGCCTCTAAAACTATCTGAAATGTGATTGTCATACTAACAGTGAAATCAGATAAATAAGAAATCCTATTATAATCACAAATAGACATTTTAGGAACACTATTAAAACTGAGCAATAAGTTATCAATAATTATTAACTAAAAGCTTTTTATTATGATATATTTTATAAGCACATTTTGAAATATCCTTACCTCAAATATGTGCCATAGATGAAGAATAATGCCATCATTAGTCCATTTAACATAAAAATTACAGCAACATAAAAGCAGGCAGGATCTCCCAATCCTTTAAAGATAAACAAAACATATGTTCTAGCCACAAATTATGTTATGAGTCTAGCGATTTACATTAAACTGTGCTTACTGTGAAACGGTTGCCAGATAAATGGTTTCCTTGGTTCCCATATGAAAACAGGACAGGAGTGCAGAATAATGAGGAGGAGACTATTACAGATACGCTGCTCTGAAACAGGGCTGCAAACCTGTTGATGCACTGGCTAAGGAGGTGGCGGGTGGAGCTGGGTTGGGTTAGGCGGCAGGAGAATAAGGCAGAGGCAGTACCATAGCCTCTGGGAAGAGGGCGGCAGCAGCCACAGTGATGTTACCCCGGGAAGAGCACTGCTACGCTGTGGCAAGTACCTTGCTATGAAAAAGCTCGAAGTCCACAGAAAGGTGGCATGTAACATCCCAGGTGATGCCTGAACCACCCCAGCCCAAGGGCCGAATGTGACTAAAACAGCTTCCGGTTCAGCCCACTTCTTCCAGCCATGTGATTACCCTGTTACCATGGAAGCAAACCAGCCTGCCCAAATGTGTGACTTGAAGAATCCAAGAGCTACAATGAAACAGTTGTTATTTCCCCACTAAGATTAAAGGGTATTACGTTCCAACAGACAACTAGACAACATGACAGGAGCTCACCCTCGCAGCTTTCAATTGGACTGAGTCCTTCTCCTCGGGTAACTGTCCAGCATATCTTGGTCTGTATTCCAATCAAATCCATTATTTTGGTATAAATGCGGTACCAGCTGGCTAAGATCACCTTTTTAAAGAAAATAAAGATATCATAAGAACTAGTTTTCATGACTAAATGTGTTTTAGAGGTTTTTATAATTGTCAAACTTCCTTTTTATGCTCCAGCTGTTTGGCTCTCTCTATCTAGTCACAGGAGGCCCAGCCTCTCCCACACAGACTCTTCACAAGTCTTTGACTGCTGACACACAGGGAAGAAAAATAAAATAAGAAACGTGCAAGATTTACATTTTTAAAACATATAAAATTCTACCAAGGAACATAAAAGGCCTAAGCAGATATATATATATATATATATCTGATTTTTCAAGATGTAAATTCACATCTCAAAGTAATTCATAAAGATAAAACAATCCTACTCCAAACCTCAGTACCTCAAATTATTCTAGAAAAGTAAAAGGAAGAATAAAAGGGGAAAATCCTAATGAACATAAAGTCTACCACTGAACATAACTGAAGCAGCATGGCACCGGCAGAGGCATCCCCAGATGGAGCCATGGAATAGTGGAGGCGGTGGACACAAGCTGATCTGCCTGCCAGGCAGAGGCACTCCCAGCCCCAGCAGCTGCCCAGATGGTTGGCTGCTGACAGCTGTCAACTCTAAGGAACTGCTCTGGGCTGAAGAAAGTACCGTGCTCAAGGTCACACAAGGAAGACTGCATCCTACAACAGACTCCACCAAGCTGATGCTGGTCCAGGGACCTTTGTCAAAGGGAGCCCAACTGCAAAGGTATCCCCGCCAGCGGGCCCACGGGGTTTCCCGGGGCTTCTGATGAGGCTCCATCACAGTTCAACCCTGTTTATAACTCCTTCTGCTCCATCAGCCTGGCTCAGGGGTGAACCCAAGGGCACTCACTCCCTAACACACTTGTGGCAAGCAAATCTCCAGTTCAGAGCCCACTTTCAGGACCTCAAATGAGGCAATACTGAGCACCAAATCCAGACACAGGGGACAGGTCATCTATATGTATACTACTTGAAATCAGTGGGGAGAAAATGGGCCTCTCATCAGTGTTAAGTTATATAGAAGACCAGTATGAAAAACAATCTTATTCTACAAACCTATCAACACAAATTCCACATAAGTTAAAAATAGAAATATAAATAATAAATATTTTACATGCATTTTTAAAAGTAGTAAGTTAAAAGATTCATGGTCATAAGATGTTGCATAGAAAAATATGTATCCATAGCTTAAAAAGAAAAATATTTTATTATTATGTCATAATAACATCTTATGTATTTAAAAAGTCTTTAAGAAACCCAAAAGAAACAGACAAGAAGGCATGAACATTAATTCTTTTTTAAAATAGAAATGGATAGTTACATAGCACCAAAATGCATACATATACATGAATGAATAAAATACATCAAGTAGTTATAATTTCCTTGTCTATCAAAATCAGCATGGATGCAAATCAACATTTCCAAAACTGCTGTTGGCAGGAATTCAATCCCTACAACCTATGTGGAAGGCCTTTAGGCAATATGGCCCCCAAATCATTACAAGACATATTCTCCTGAACTGGAGGGCTATATCCACAAATTATAGTTTTAAAAACCATGAATAAATGTTTTGCTGGTGCTTTCTGTCAATTTGACACAAATCTAGACATATCTTGAAAGAACGATTCTTAATTGAGGAAATGCCTCCAAAAGACTGGCCTGTCAGCAAGTCTGGGGGCATTTTCTTGATCAATGATTGATATGGGAGGGCCCAGCCACATAGGTGGTGCCACTCCTGGGCAGGTCATGGGGAGCAAGCCAGTGAGCACATTCTCTCATGGTCTCTTCTTCTGTTCCTGCCTCGAATTCCTACTTTGGCTTTTCTCAATGGACTATGGCCATTAGATAAGCCACACAAACCCTTTCCTCCCCAGGTTCCCTTTGGTTGTAGTGTTTTACCAAAGCAGTAGAACCTAAAAAGGCAGCTGTGTGTGATTAAGATTTAGATTCATGGACATTTGCTGCAGCTTTACCTATAATGTTCAGAAGTTTGAAAAGTTAAAATGTCCATAAAAATGGGCTAAAGAAGACAATAGTAGATCACTCAAACAGCCATTAAAAATGACACAATGGAAGAGAGGTGGTAGAGAGGTAGCTATAAATATCCCCAAAGACAAAATGCACACATAAAAAGATTGCACACACCTTGTAATCCCATTTTTATAAAGTCAACTTGCATACAGTCACAGAAAATACTCAAAGTAGTACTTTGTGGGAAAACCCTGAACTGTGGAGGGCAGGTATACTGATTACTCAATAATCAACCAAGTCATTGATCCAGAAGTGAAGTCCTCTCAGTAGAAAAAAAGACTGCAGACCCACTAAGAACAGCTGCGGAGCAGAGACCTAGACAGACAGCCCAGCCATCAGGGAGCTATTGTGTACCACGTGCTAAGCAGGTAAAAGGAAGACATGGTCTTTACAAGACATCCTGATTTCAAGTCACAAAGGAAGTGGCTTCTTAGCCCAGGGCCCACAAGGTGCTTAAGAAGTATGTCCAATGAAGGCAGGAAGGGCAATGAAAGTCCAAAAATGTTACCAATATCACAGTCCTCTTTCCTTGCTGCTGGGTGAGCCCACCTTCCTCCTAGCCCTGCCCAAGAAAATGCTCTCAATTAAAAGAAGAACCCTACAGAGGAAAGGATGTGACCCTACAGAGGGAAAGGAAGGGATGTGACCCTACAGAGGGAAGGATGTGACCCTACAGAGGGAAGGGTTGTTATCTGGTAAATGCCACATGACAAGAACTCACCAAATGTAGACAGTCCCTCACTTTCCAATAATGCAATCACAATTATAGCTCCCAAAGATTCAAACCCCCTCCCCAATAAACTCCTTCCCCACGGTGCATATTTTCTATTAAAAAGTGAAATAAAACTTAGTATGGTGAATCAGAACTTAAGCATTAGAATCACATTTAATTTTTAAAGGCATTTTTTAATGAAAAAAATCACAACTGAGAAAAGCAACAACTTACCTCTGGGTAAAGATTGAACCTTTTTAATGTGTTAATGACAAGTGGGTACTCAGTTAGCTTGTCATTCATTATCATCCACACTCCATTCAAAAATGAGGGTGCTTCTACAATAGTCTTGAAGTAAGAATAATACAGCCCCTGAAAGAAGGATTCGCTCCAGTTACAACAAAAAAGTGCACAGTTATTCATCTCCTTAGATTACAAATATTTAAAATACAACGCTTTTGAAAACTGAGCACTCAAGCAGGTAATAGTCACAATTAATTTCACAGGCTTCTAGTCACTTATAAATCCTTAGGTTGTAAAAAATATTTTAGAAGAATTTCATCTTCATTAAAATAATTATGTGGAAAAATAGCTTCAAAAATAGTTTCAGAATTTAATATATATACATGTAATTCAGCACATGACATGTATGAAAAGTCTATTGAATACACAAAATGATATCAATCTTACTTCCTCCAGATTTACATTCAAACATCCAAATGTTTTTTAAAAAGACTGCACATTATACATATTCC
Source organism: Peromyscus maniculatus bairdii (assembly GCF_049852395.1). Lineage (NCBI taxonomy): Eukaryota > Metazoa > Chordata > Mammalia > Rodentia > Cricetidae > Peromyscus > Peromyscus maniculatus. The sequence goes on from NC_134858.1 coordinate 22,301,404, forward strand.
TATTAAACAGTATTTTTACAGATCATTTCCCCCACAGCAACTCAACAAATGAGCTGGCACTGGGGCCGGGGGGGGGGGCGCAGAGTGGGGGTTTGGGGGGTTGTATTTTGAGGGAAATGGGGACATTTTGTCTGACATGCTACTTTGAAAAGGTTTCTAACGAGGGTGAACTAACACATGAGACAAAAATGAAGAGATGGGGCTGAAGATGTCGCTCACTTGGTCAAGTGCCTGCCCATCATGCAGGAGGCTCTGGGTTCGATGCCCACCACTCCACACACCTAACACTGCAATCCCATAAATGAGGGCAGGAGGGACATCCTCAGCTACGAAGTTTGAGCCAGCCAGGGATACATGAGACTCCTCCTCAACATAAATAGATTAAACTAAAATGAACCCCCTAACAGTCCATGAAGTTTAGGCAAGAGTCTGAGGGGCATCGTAAGGGATGTGGATGGGCAGAGTACAAACGCCACCTTCTCTGCAGTTGCAGTAGAGCAGCAGCAACTGCCAAGCTCTCAACACAGAAGGTGACTCCCACTACCGTGTCTGGAGAGGGGGAAGTTGATTCTGCCTTGCACTAGTTCACACACAATCCTTTCTAAACTTACATTTCCTACTGTATAAGTTATCGAGGTCTCTAAAACTTTCTTGTAGGACAGAACAGGTGACGGCCATGACCTCCTTTGGAAACAGGGTCCTTAATGGTGTAATCAAGTTGCAGCAAAGACAAAGCAGATCAGGTGACTCTAAACTGAGCAGAGCCTTAAGGCATGGAAAGGCAGACATGAAGGATGAAGGCCACGGAGGAGTGATGCAGCACACGCCTAGGAACCCCAGCCGGCCTCAGGGAGAAGCCCGCCTTGCTGAACTCCTTTCCAGACTCCGGAACTGACAAAGACAGATCCCCACTGTTTCCAGCCAACCCGGATGGACATTGTCAGGTAGGGGCCGGGACTGCGGCATCCACCCTGCTCGGGCAGGGCCAGGGACTGCTGCATCCACCCTGCTCTGTGAGTTTCATTTTAGAAACATATAGCATTTTATTTAATTATAAAACATACAAGTTTAAATATTTAAGTAACAAAAATAAAGAAAAGGCTTTAATTATTTAACAAATTGGAAGAGAACACCAAGTAACCCTACTGGGCATTCTAAGTGGAGCACAGAGAAGGTACCAGAAAACCCTGGATTTTTTTTAATAATTATATTTCTTGTAAGAGTTTGACATTTTTATCCTATTAAATAAGTAATTTGAAATTAACAGTCTCATATTAAAACAAATTACATATCAAGAAAAACAGATCAAACCTAAACTTTAATTTTAGAATCTTAATATAAACTCAGGACTTACTGTTTTGTAAACAAACAATGTTTGCTAACGCTGCTCACCAAAAAGTAGCAATGAACACCAGCAGCACAGACCTCCTGGTATCTAACTGTCTGCAACTGAAAAGGACTGGGGCTCCCTGGAAAACTGGCTGCTGCCAGCCCTGGGTAGAAACAGCCATGCAGCACCCCAAAATAAACAAGTCCTGGACACCAAGGAAACACTACTGAGGCCACACTGAGAGACAGGACAGCCAACTGCAACAGACTGGCCAGCTCCAGGCACCAAAGGTTACAAAATACGTTCCAATCAGTCTACGGACTCTAACTAGAAGATGTGACAATCAATTTGTTTTTATGAAAAAATATGGTAAATAAAAGAATTGATCATTTTCCTGTATTTCCATCACAAAGTAAACCTCAGAAAGAAATTGGAGCCACGATGTAGGAAAATTCTTTACAGAGTTACAAGTTAACTGTGGAGGAAAATGACGAGCTTGTCTATTCTAACAAGATGAGTCAACTACAAGGATGGCTGGGCTCTGAGAAGGACTCAGTGAGGACACTACAATAAAAAGTGCCCAGCACCACTTGGAAGTACCTCACAGAAAAAGAGTCACATCTTCCATCAGCCTTCAAAAACCCAGGAAGCAGGAACACAGTGAGAACATGAGTTACAGGGGACAATTTCTACTAAATATATATATATATATATATATATATATATATGTATATATATACGATGTGTGTGTGCACACGTGCGTGCATACATGCGTACATGCATACGTGTGTCTGTGTGTGTGTGTGTGTATGTGTGTCTGTGTCTGTGTCTGTATGTATGTGTGTGTGTTCTGGTTTCTCAATAGATAAATGGCAGAAAAACGAAACAGAAAGGGATTTAGAGATTCTAGGACTCAGCAATACAGCAGGTCAATACAAATGCAGACAGTTCAGAGCAACAGCTGCTGGTAAGTGCCAATCAGTTCATTCAAACACCAATCTATATTTGATGGTGCTAAGAAACTGCTAACAACAGAAAGTCCTCTGAGGAACTCTGAATGTGCTAGCACAGAGCAACTGTAATTCCCTTTAAACAGAGATGGGCAAGAAAGTATGGATGACTATGGGTTCTCTGTCATGGAAGCTATGAGATGAGTAGGGAGAACTGTCTACTCCTTTTACTTGGGAATGTCTTGTTGAAACTTTTCATGCTAAAAAACTTTAAAATATTTAGAGTCCCAAAATACTACAATGAAACAAAACGAACCATTTCGGTGCGGAAAGCCATCTCCCTTTCCAGGGTTGAGAGGTGAGAAAAATGCCGATCATTTTCAAAAAGGTGCGTTATGTGGCTCCTAGAAACATTAAAAGAACAAAGTCAACAGTGTGCAGCTGTAAAATTACTCCAAAAGCAAAGAGGGAAGGCCTACAGATTATATAGACAGTTTGCAGTAAGACTCAAAAACGATTGTATTTATATTTGTTTTCTACCAGGTTTTTACAATTCTACTAAAATTCCTCTCCATAAGAAAACACATTCCAATTAGATTTTAACATTAAAATGAACTATAACAATATTTTAAGTGATATACTATAAAAATATAGATCACACTGAATGTGCCATCGGGTACCATTCAGAAACTGCCTAGTTCACAAAATTCATACAACGCTCCATCCAGAAGATTAAAAACATCAATCTAACACTCAACATGCACACGATATTAATGTTAAGCAAATTACAGTATCAAATATAGCCTCTTTAATAATGAATATTTTTATATAAAAGTTTTATTATTCTGATCCTGACTTATCAATTAAATTAATCTTTCAGAGTATTGTGGTATAAATAAGATACATTCATCCTTATGATATAGAAATTATTCTTTTAAATACATGGACGATAGTTTTGGTAAGTTATAAACATTTACATAATACATATCATTGAAGAAAAACAATCTTACCAGTGCAACAGGGCTGCAAAGGAAGCTGAAAGAAGAAAGAAAGTTACATTACTATTTTAGCATAAACACTTTCTCCTTACAGATAAGCACTTCAAGTGAGACCCAGCACAGTCAGGGTGGGACGGCTGTGAACCCACACAAACACTCCCAGGATAAACTTACAGTGCCTGAGCTGTGGGAAGACTCAAGCAGGTTTAGAGTCCGGAGAGATTACTGAGCCTTCCCAAGAAGCACTGCAGCTAAACACAACACCAATAGACAGTTCAGGCTGTAGCTACAGTTTTCCTTCATTCCTTCACTCACTCAGCAGTGTAGGAGGCCCTACTATTGCCAGATACTGTACAGGAACCCAAAAATGGAAACTATTACAAAAGACTGCAGGGGAACGGGATCAGTAGTAGGTAAGGGTGCCTTAGGACAAAGAGCCACGCTGACTGGTGGGCCACTGTTACAAGTGAAATACACAAAGTATCATCACAACCTTTTTACTACCTTGGTGCATGAATGTTCACAGTAAGGCCCACTTTTGTGCGGGCGTGCAGCGTGCGTGCGTGCGTGGGTGCGTGCGTGCGTGCGTGCGTGCGTGCGTGCGTGCGTGCGTGTGTGTGTGTGTGTGTGTGTGTGTGTGTGTGTGTGTATGTGTGTAGGGGGGTCTAACAAAAAGATACTCTACTTCTTTCTACTTAAACAAGCAGAACCTTTTCTGTGTTTTCAGTAACCGAATTTTTATTTAAAAAAAAAAACTAAAAAATTTTCAAATAAAAAAGAAATTCAAAGAAGGTCAAGGAAAGACAATTGCAGAGGACTCCACCCCCCCCACACCAGTCCCTACCATGATGGTTTTGAAAGCCCTCCCCATCTGGCAGGAAGCATCCATACTGCCCACATCCAAGCTCAATCAGACACTGGGATCTTACATTAACTCCTGATGACTAAGGAATCTGCACCAGATTCCATGTTACACTGTATCTTTAGTCTTAGGGATCGGAGGGGAAACATTACAAACAAAACCAAGTCTCTCCTTGCCGCTAGACTCCAAGCTAAGAACCATAAGGCCTAACTCTCCTGCAGAGGAGAGGTTAGAACAAAGTTCCTGAAGGTACTTGTTATCCTGAGTACACAGCTGGGACTCCAATGAGTCAGAAATTACTCTGTATAACTAAGTGTGATGTGAGGGTATGAACTAACCCAAATCCTGTCCTTGATGTAAAGAAGCTAAATTGAACCTTTTATTAGACACACACCTATACGCAATCTTTTCTCCATTTACTCTCTGAAAATTAGACCGCTCAGTGGAGGCAGCTAAGGGCCAAACCTTGGGATTTTCTGCCACATCAGTGAGCAAGGTACCCAGGATCCCGCTGCCCTGAGCTGGCCTCAGCTTCCTGGGCCAGCCACAGGTGTGAGAAACCAGCCACTGGACATTTTATCCTCTCGGCAACCAAGGAGCTCCTGCCAAAGTGACATCTCTTCTGCCCAATGCTGACTCCTCATTCCAACCACAGCTCAAGTCCAAGGACTGGTGGGAAGGGGTCTGGCAGCATGTCCCAGGTATGAGTTACCTCTTTTCAAGCTGATGCTCCCAAGACATTACAGTTCACTGCATTGCTCTTGGTTATACTGGTGATGGAAAGGCCTAAGCACTAAAGACATACTGAGTCACACACAGGGCATGGATAGACCAAGCTGGGACTGACCTGAAAGCTTCAGCCTACGGGCTAGCTTTCATAGTGCTGGACGGTGCTGTGCATGCTACATAATCAACAGTCTTACCCAGCTGTGAACCCTGTAAGCAAGCTACAGTAATTACTGCCCTGGCAAGACATGCCACTGGTGAAGGAGCGGCACAAATATTATGGGGGTAATCAATCACTTTCTGATCGGATTTAAAGACTGATCCACAAGAAAATAACCGGGCCAAGAACCTGCGGTTAGCCAGGTAATAGGCCCTAGGGAAAAACATACTACTATTATTCTGCTAAATGAACAGAGTAATAAAATGCCTCTCAAGTTATCTTTATACCCATAAATTAGTACATCTCTCAACCCTCATCAGGGAAGCTCCTTTTTACAGCAGATAGTGATTAATGCCTGGCCCCACACTGGTCAACATGCGGAGAATAAGAGACTATGGCGGGGTCAGCTCTAAATGGGATGGCTTTACTACATCCCCTTCCCCCAAATCTCAGGGACCATTGCCAAAGAGACCTGGGAACAGCCACGGGCAACAGATGTCTGCAGCCACGCTGCTGCACACAGGATTCAGAGGTAGTAACTGCATGCACAAGACAGTAACAAGATTCAGTCAGTCAAAATCCCAGCATGGCTGAGGGAGGAGTTCATAAAGCCCCACCCCTAACTGTGGAGCTACTAGCAAAGGTCACCTGCTGTGGAAGACTATTTTCTTCAGGGCTATGGCCCTGGGGAAGCCGCCCATCCTCCACAGACTATCCTGCACCTATACATACCCACACTGGCAGTGCTGAATGGACAAAGTGGGTTTTAAACAGAGCACATAAAGTTAAGAGGAAAAGTTGGATGGGGGGAGGAGCAGAGAAGAATGGAAAGGGGGACTGGAAGGTGAATTTAATCAACACATTACACCACTATACGCAGCTATGAAATTCTCAAGCAATAACAAGTAAAAAAAAAATTATCTGTGTATCATCAATAGTGAATTACCTAAATCAAAAATATGTAAGAAATAAAGAGCATGTATAATTTAAAAAACGAGTTCAGGGAGGGCTATTTCTTTAGGTCCTAATTGTCTCCCAGAGACAAGGTAGGTGTCAAGGCAGATAGGAAGAGAATCGACTGGCCATGCCCCAGGTCAGGTCCACAGCGGTCAGTAGCAGAAATGAAACAGCCAAGTCATCCTTCTTAAATGCTCAGCCCCACTGGGGAGTTCATATATTCCAGGCAACACAAAGACAGCCTGTCTCAAAAGCCAAAAGCAAAATTTACCAATCTCCTCTACATACTTTTGATCTCCACAACAACCCTGTACATATCTTCACTCTACAGATTAAAAGCTGGGCCCTAAAGGTCTTTCCCCAGAGGCCCCTGGATCTCCTTCCACACAGCAGAGCTCCCTTCCCTTTGTGAGCATTTGATGAGCATATCTTGTAACAATACACACATGAAAAAATGTATACTAAATCCACTTCAACACAGCCTACTCTTGAAGTTAATGAAAGCATGCTGGTCTCATTACTCCTCAAATGACAAACTGGCATTACAAGGTTAAAGGCATTCCTACAACCATCTAGACAAGGTTTCTGAATCAACCATGACAAGTTATTTATTGACCATTTCTAATACCAGCCACTTCTTATAGTTTAAGGGTCCACTCTCGCACCTTCACTTCTCTGTAGAGATGGAAATCTTCTGTAAATGGCCTCCCTATTCTACACCAACAAGCATCCTGGACCAGCATGAAGCCAGGTTCTGAATGTACAGATCTAAGCACCTCACCCACTCCTTGAAAACCCACGACTTCCACACATGGCTCCCATGACGGGGCCCATACTTGTACCAGGCTTTCTTTTCTTTTCTTTTCTTTTTTATTAAGAAAATTTTTACATTCATTTTATACACCAATCAACTATCCCTCTCCTCCCTCCTCCCACACCTCCAGCCTCCCCGGCAACCTGGCAAGGCCTAGACCCCCCCACAAAAAAAAGTCCCCTTGCCACATAATAATTAAACCACTAAACATATAGAATAGAGGTAGCAGGCTTCCTTTTGGACCACCAACCACTCTCAAATCATGACATGGAGACTTGATATTGGTTACAAATGCTCAGCCTTAACTTATGATCATTTCTGGCTCGCTCTTGTAACTTATATTAACCTGCTTCTCTTCATCTATGTTTTCCCTCGGAGATCTTTACCTTTCTTTCATTCTGTATGTCCTACTCCTTATCTAACTGGCTGGTGGCCACCTGGCTGGCCCCAGGCATCTATCTCCCTCTTATTTTTCCTCATTCTCTCCTCTTCTCTCCTGTCCCCTCTCTGTCTCTTCTTCTCCTACTTATTCTCTCTGCCTGCCAGCCCCACCTATCCCTTTCCTGCCCAACTATTGGCTATTCAGCTTTTTATTAGACCAATTAGGTGCCTTAATCTTTATATAATTAAACAAATGAGGCATAAACAAATGCAACACATCTTTACACTGATAAATACAGCATGAATAAATTAACACATCTTGGCCTAGTTAAAGTAATATTCCACAACATAAATATAACACATCTTTACATAGTCAAAGTAATATTCCATAACACATACTCCTGACTATTCCTAGTCAATCCCCACCACACACTCTTCATTCTGATTGTACTGAACAACCACCTCCTAAAACACTAGGAGCTTAAATGACTGGGCTTTTGTATCTATCCTTCAAAGTCAAACCACTCCCTCTGCCTGTGAGTGTGTGTGTGTGTGTGTGTGTGTGTGTGCAGTGTGCTCCCACTGTTGTAGCTATAGCACTTAGAAAACAAAACCCAGTTTCTGGGTCCTAAGCTAATAAAAACATACTCCTTAGGACCCAAATTTAAGGAAAGCAGGTCTTTTAGGCTATGAATGCTTCAGAGACAACAAATGTCTAAAAGCCTTGTAGATGTGCAAAACACATCCAAGAAACCAAGAACAACACTTGAGAAATAATCAGCAAGTACCTGGTCCTCGGGGATAAAATTTTCAAGGGATAAGATTTAGGTTCCCAGAAGGAGTGAACACATTAAGCACTCAAGCAGACCTACTAATGAAGACTAAGAATGATAGAAATCTAAGACAGTGCATCAGTGACTTCTTAAAACAGCTTATTAAAGGAGGACCCTGGAAAGAAGGTCAAGACATGCATATTGCTTGGTGTGTGAATGAAAAATGAGGACATGAGTCTCCTAGGCATGATTGAGGAGAAGGTTTTATTGTAGATATGAGAGAGAAAACATCCAGAGGCATCTGGAAGAGTCTACACTGAACCAGACCAGGAGAAAAGACTGGCAGTGGGGTGGGGGAAGACAAGAGAGTGTATGGGAACCAAGAGACCAAATGAGGAACCAGGAGCCAAGAGGACAGGTAGCCAAAATGTCTAGGTTATACAGGAAACAAAGAAACTGGGAGAAGCTCAAAGGCTGGAGAGGTGTGGGGTAGGGGCCAGGGTATGGCAGCCAGGGTGACTCTGTAACGGGTACCTGTGATGCTGCAGCCTGAGGACCAGCATCGCTTGGATGTGTTAACAGGCACCTCAGTTAGCCATCTGTCCTGGATTTGAGTCCTAACAGTGTGGTCTTACAGTAGACAGCCAGAAGACAAATACAATCAAGCTAGATGTGGACTTGGATCCAACATGACAAAAGAATCCTCATCACCAGTGCCAATGGCATGGGAATAAATAATGGCAATGCATTAACATCTACTGAGTTCTCTCTTGTTACATGTGCAGTGGGTCACTCTCCCTGTACCCCAAGAACATCAGAAGTGTAGAACAACCAGAACTTCCACACCAGTGAGCCAAAAGGAAAGGAGCTGGAATCCCTTAGGACAATCACCTCCTGATAAACTATCAGGGCTTTGAAGAGAATGTACATTCAGTTCACTGTAGAGTATGATGCTCTCACCCTCTGTATGCATCATGATGTAAGAAGGACTGAGATAGCTAACACAGAAAACAAACGAGTGTTTGAGAAAGCAGAACACAGCAGCATAGACTCACAGTGCTCCAAACCCTGGTATTGCATTTGAATCCCCAGTAGAACTAAATAAAATTAGACATCTTTATTAAAATAAAATAGCTACATTAAATAATATAAATAAATAAAACAGCTAAATAACTAAATAAAACTAGTTAGTTTTATTAACTAGTCCTATATACATTACTAGCCCAAGAGTCATCCATCTGAATTTCTAGGAATTTCTACTGTACACGTTTAGTTCCTTTCTCACTACTGTGATTAAATGTGTGGAGGAACAAGCTGAGGAAGGAAGCATTTATGTTGGTTTATGGTTTATGCTCTTCACAGTGGGAAGCTGGGACAGTGACAGCTAATTACATGATGCATCTAGAGGTAGAGAGAGCCCGCTGGAACCTGGCTGCTGTGGGAGCTATGAACCTCAAGGCCCATCCCACAACGACCCATTTTCCTCTCGCTAGACCCACCTCCTGAGGAAAATGCAATCTCCCACAACCGCCAATAGGGAAGAAGTGTTCCACAATAAGCTTAGGGGAGACACTTCCCATTCAAACAAGGGACTGTGAGAGTCTGATCAAGGCTGATTGTCACAGAATGCCTGGGGCAAAAGCTAGGTGCTCTTTATAAGGTTGACTGTGAGTACTCGGGTCCCTTAGTACTCCACGTGTCCTGGAAGCCAGCACCGATTTATTATTACCTGGCAGCTAGGTGGATATGCTCAATCTCAGGCCATAACCATGCCTCCCAGCCAACAATCAACATTTAAGAAGCCAGAGGTAGACACAGACAGCTCACTATCATTCCCTGGCAGCCTTCCACATTACTAGGTGGCCTTGGAGCACAGCCACGGGAGGAGCACATCACCACACTGCAGCATTCTTGGGCCCAGCTCTCTCTGCAAAGATCTTCATTCAACAGGTACAGGGACTCCAAGGCATACATTATTAACAAACCCTCAAGTGATTCACAGAGTTCACACTTTGAGAAGTGGTAGCTATGATAGCAAATCCAGGGACAAGACCAGAGTGACAATGCATTCAGGTAAGATTCGGAGGCCTGGAGAGTGGTGACAAAGAGGGATTGGGAACATGGAAATACAAATTCAAAAGGTAACTCTGAGTGAGAAACGGTTAAAACTTGGTGGCCACAAATAAGAAATAAGAAAGGAAAAGAGTTAAAATTCAAACTCCCTTCTTCCAAGAAAGCCCTTGCTGTAGCTAGAGCCGCCACCCTGACAAGCAACATGAAAAGATACCGGTAAGCCACGAGCCACGTGGCAAGATATAGATTTGTGGAAATGGGTTAATTTAAGATATAAGAACAATTAGCAAGAAGCCTGCCACGGCCATACAGTTTGTAAGCAATAGAAGTCTCTGTGTTTACTTGGTTGGGTCTGAGAGGCTGTGGGACTGGCGGATGACAGAGATTTGTCCTGACTGTGGGCAAGGCAGGAAAACTCAAGCTACACCTTGCTAAGAAGGAACACTGACGTTTTCTAAGACATCACTGATTTAGCCGCTGAGTCCCATTTGCAGAGAGTATGGAATAAGGTGGGGAGGTGTTTGGTTATCTCAACTCGCAGCGCTTAATGTATGACCCACAGCGGTTCCCACTAGCACGGGACTTCATACTCTCTGAAATGAAATGCAACAGTGATTTTCTGCCTATTTTCTATTTTCATTTTTATCTTCCTGTTCCACAACTTCAAAGCCTTGATAGGTTTGATCCATTTCATTTCTTCCCTCTTTGGGGCTAGGGGGGAATGCTCTATCTTAAATAGGAAAAGAAGGCACAAGCTCAATTTACTAATAAAGACATTAAGTCTCAAAATGAGAAGCAAAACTGCTTTTAAAATTCGCAGTCTGATTTAAAGAAACCACTTCTAGGAAGATCTGGAAGTCACAGTGGTGCAGGCTGAGGAATGACTTTGGTTAATTCTAGTCTTCTAATCCATTTAGCATTGAGGGAAAATTGACAAAGGCTGAGAAAAAAACTTAGACACTCTTAATTATAATGATAGTATCTAATGTCTGTTCATCAGCAAAAGTGATCCAGGAGTCCATCTAAAGAACTTGTGGCTTTTATTTCCCCAAAAGACCCAAGGTCTCATGTAGCAAGGATTCAGCAAACCCCGCAAGAGAGCTCAGGTTTCCCTGACTCCAGGTTCGGACACGAAAACACTGAACACATCGGCCAGAAGAGTAAGTGACATACAGAGGAATACCTTAGAAATCTCAACAGTGTCAAAGACAAAAGGTTGTGTTCGAAAGTGAACATATGAAACAACAGAGCACAGAAAGTATACGCCACTACCCCAGATAGCATGACCGGGATTCTAAACAGAAAAGCGTACAAAGTCGGCTTGCATATACTTCAAATATGAATTGATGTACAAATACTAGAGTAGGCAATTTATGATTACACAAGACATGTTTATAGGTAGTGAATTCCATCTTCCTTTAAAAGTCTTAGCCTTAAGTGAACACAAATATTTCCAAATCAAACAGGACCGGCACTGATAATTTCCATAAAGTTACTTCCTTCTCATTGGCAAAACACAACGCATTTTACTGTTTTAATAATAAATAAATAGCCGGGCGGTGGTGGCGCACGCCTTTAGTCCCAGCACTCGGGAGGCAGAGCCAGGCGGATCTCTGTGAGTTCAAGGCCAGCCTGGTCTCCAAAGCGAGTTCCAGGAACGGCGCAAAACTGCACAGAGAAACCTTGTCTCGAAAAACCAAAAAAAAAAAAAAGAATAAATAAATAAAGTATACAACCAAATAATGTGCTTCTGAGCACACAGAGGGGAATCATAAAACCTGGTGAATCAGTAGGGAAAGTGTGGAACCCAGGTCTCTTCAATATAGGAAGAGACACAAAGACAAGCATGGTGTGAGGATATGCACACACACACACACACACACACACACACACACACACACACACACACACACCCCTAAATATATAAATACAACCTTCTAGGTCCACATAAAGTTACTTATATGATATGATGGTAAGGACTGACACAAGACCTGGAGGATCCAAGATGCTTCTGAGCTGAAAGCTTCCTCCCTCAAGACTCGCTTTCATGGTATCAAAGGCACCATGCAAGCTTCCAAGAGAGGAAAGCAACCAATAGTCATATTCAGCTCTGATGCCTCTGAACGAAAACAATATCCAGCGTGGCACAGCAGCGATACCTAGACTGCAATAGTGGCACAGATGTCTCGGTGGTAAACAACAGCTAACTGGACGTCAGCCCCTCTCAACAAGAGGAAGCCATCTGGGACTAGAAACCCAGCCAACTTCCCAAGGCTAGCAAAGTCGTGGATCTTGAAGGAGAACCTACAAACATCGTTTACTATATCAGCATAATCCCTAACTATATTCTAACTAGTTATTCTTACACCCAAAGGTAAAAGTAGTCCTCACCCCTCATCAAAGAAATGTTTCCTTGCAACAGATGGAAACCATTACAGAAAATCACAGCTAATCAAATGCAGATTATCAAGTGACCATGTGGCTGGTGCCCAGAGCCAAGTGAAACATACGTCTACAACACAAGTCCTTCACCTAAGGCTCACGGATCACAGGGGAGGAGGAAGCAGAAAGACTGTGAGTCTTTAGTAATTTTTAACAAGCTTATTTTCTGATAAGCCACTCTAATGTTACGATAATGAAACCCCTTCCAATTGCAAACTGCCCCTGGGTATCACAAGATCTAGCTTATCTTTTAACTTAAATGATTCAGAAATCATGACACTTATTAACTATCTTACTTAATAGCACTGCCAAACAACCAACTATGATTTTTTAAATTCAGAATTTGTTCATTTTTAAAAAATTAATTATGAAGTCAAAATGAAAATGGGAGCACATGAAGAGACCTGAGGGTACAGAACCAGAATGATTCTCAGAATGAGCGGAAAGAGAAACTTCTGTTCTCTCTAAAGAATTGACAGGACTCAGGACATGTGAGGGCCTCTTCCCACGGATGTGCATTCGACTGTTGTATAAGCCTTCAGATCTGAACCCTTACAATTTGATCAACATGACTAACAAATAATTAGCTTCAAGCCCAAAGCACATGCAGGGAACTCAAGAATGATGTCCCTATGGGTAAAATCCTCAACAGTAACATTTAAGTTATACATACTTAGGACATTTCTGTAGATATCAAAGATGGGTGAGGAATGGAAAAGCAAGGTCTTCCAAAAACAGCATTTAACTTATTACATTAACTCATTTACATTAACATTTAATGTAAAACGACGGAGCACAACGAGGCTTGTGTAAGCATGTTAACAAAGCCAGAGCCACGATTACTATGAAGAGTGGGAATGAGGGCGGGGCAGTCACATAACTGGGCAGATGTGAATTGTTATAAAATCCTGGCTGGTATATCCCACCTCCTACCATGAACTCTCCAGCCCAGGGGCTGGGCTACACTTCCCCAGCTGCTCTCCTTATATAACCCAGCCATTTTATTATGAGCCCCTATTTTATTTACCTTTTGGCCTCTTGCCCTCTTGGCCACTGCTCCTGGTGCCCTTCTCTCTCTCTCTCTTTCCTCCCTCTTCTCAAATAGCCAGGTCTAGTCTGTTGGTCATGTCCATCGTGGACTCTCCCAGACGCCTCTGCCTCTGCCTGTATTCTCCCTTACAACTATAATAAAAAACCTCAACCCCTTAGGAGCAGCCACGTCCTCCTTCTATTTCTTTTTTCATTCAGTCATGATAATGCTGAGAAAATAAAAAGTATTTTTAAAGCACGGTCCACAACTGTTGTATACTGATGTAGTCTCAAAATTAATTCTACTTTAAAAATATACTCTTACTAAATGACTCTTGATTGCATTATAAAAGATCACCCACAGAGGAGTGATTTCTTCATGGGATTAAAGGTGGGGATCTTGAAATGGATGTAATTGTTACTAGTTTTGATTACTAGTAAGAGATGGAATGAAGGACTAAAGAAAACTAACAAATTCTTTCTTAGAAATGTCCTAATGGGCCGGGCGGTGGTGGCGCACGCCTTTAATCCCAGCACTCGGGAGGCAGAGCCAGGCGGATCTCTGTGAGTTCGAGGCCAGCCTGGGCTACCAAGTGAGCTCCAGGAAAGGCGCAAAGCTACACAGAGAAACCCTGTCTCGAAAAACCAAAAAAAAAAAAAAAAAAAAAAAAAAAAAAAAAAAAAAAAAGAAATGTCCTAATGGTAAATTATAGCTAGTGGCAAAAGATGAGCCCCCAACATAGATTTATAACCAAATATGTAAATAGTAAGCTTTGTAGTCTATGAAATGCAAATGTCATTAATTAAACTTACAAGAGACATTAATACACCTTTACATGCATTAAGGATTAATACAATCTAGCAGGATAAGGCTTTAAATGACTAGACTTTAGCAAGAGCTAAGAGTGTGTGTGTGTGTGTGTGTGTGTGTGTGTGTGTGTGTGTGTGTAATTAAAATTCCATCTACTTTCAGTATTGATGTCCTACTATTGGCAAAAAAATAAATCACAAGTAAATAACACAGCCTTACACTGACGAGAACTGGAGTAAGCTAACTGTAAGCAGTCTCTGTACTCACGAGCACTTTATTCCCGGAGACTTTCCTATTTAGAGCACCTTTTTAATTATAACGCATATTTAGGTGATTATAAATATTCTTAAGAATTAACCAGAAGCCTAGTTTAGAAAGTAGGAAAATGGTTTCAAAACCCCAAATTTCTGACTTTTTCTCCGGCTTTGATGGGATTCTGGTAATTAACATAGCACACAGTCACAGCTGCTTGCCTGGCTGTGTCCAAGCTTTTGCCTGAGATCAGCACGGGGACAACGCTCCCTGGGCTTGGCCCTTCAGCTTCTCTACGGTCACAGACCACTCTCTACTCTGCCTGCTTCCCAGTCTTCATCCCGGTATCTGTCAATCAGATCCCTTTTCCTTCCTTCTGAAGAAAGAAACAAGGGAGGTGGTGATGTATTGTGTACCCTAATAAACTTGCCTGAGGATCAGCAGCCAGCCAGCCACTAGATTAGACATAGAGGTCTTTGGGCAGTGGTAGCACACACCTTTAACCCCACCACTTGAGATCTCATGCCTTTGCTTGGGAAGCACACGCCTTTAATCCCAGGAGGTAATACGGTAGGGCAGAGAAAGGTATATAAGGCATGAGGAAACAGGCACTCGCTCTCTTTAGGCTGAGGATTTTGTAGAGGTAAGAACTAGTGGCTGGCTGTTCTGCTTCTCTGATCTTTCAGCTTTCGCCCTGATATCTGGCTCTGGGTTTTTTATCAAAAGACCATCTAAGATTCGAACAACAGGAGAAACACATGTTACTAGGAAACTGCTGCAGTTTCTCAGAGCTAGCTGCTGCTGCGAGGCTCCAACTGTCCTCCTGCTACAGGCTCACAGGATGAAACACTGCATAGCAACTAAGAACATGAACTCAGAAGACATGGGACTTGAGTTCAAATCCTGACCTTAAAAATTCCAGGGGTGACCTTGCATAAGTTAAGTTACTAAGCTCTGATGTACCTCAGATCCCCCTTCTAGTAAATACAATAGTTATGATGTCATGGTCAGACCCCGGTCTACTGTTAAATGAGTGCATCTGCAGCATTGGGTACAAAGCAGGGCAGGGCAAGAGACCCCTCCCCCAACGTAAGATGCTATTTGTGGAATAGGAAGGAAGTCACTTACCCTGATGCTGAAAACCACCTGCTTGCTGAAAACTTACCATTTTCTATTCCACTCACAACTGTTCTTTTGTCCTACCATCAACCTGACATTTCAAACTGGATACCCCACAAACACCTCACAAGTCGTGTGTTCAGATACAATCCTTGCCCTTCTCCATCAAACCTGCCCTGGTCCTCATCTGTACAGTCTCCTTGTCTCCTCCAGGAAGACCTCCCTGCTTCCCCTCACACCAAGGCCAATTCACCCCAAGGTCCACCAGTTTTTACCACAAAAAAAAAAAAAAAAAAAAAATGGAGCTGAAATCTACTCCCTCCTGCCATCTCCACAGCCAATGACTCTTGTAGGCCCTGGACAAGACCCACCTTGGGGGTAGGGCCTGCTTTATTTTCCAAGCACAGATTTCTCAGAATTAAAATGTAAGCATGGGCCTGTCTTGCTCAACACTCCTCAGGGGCTTCCCACTGCAACAGAAATAAACTCACTCCTGTTCCACATCTGGTCCGCAGGCCACCGTTCCCCCCTCATAGGGTGAGACCTGCTCCTTCCTCCCCCGTGCCCTTGGCTGCATCAAGAACCCATCCTCTCTTCCTCCACACAACTCTCACAGGCTCAGCTGACACAGATGCCACCGCTTCTCCACCCTCTGGCGAAGGTCAACTACAAGGCCGCTTCCCAAAGCCTTTCTTGGCTTTACTAAAGTGGATATTCCCCGGCTTTGGGATCTCCTTTGTTCATTTTGCTTCATGTTCCCCAACACAGAAGCCCTTTCCTTTCCTCCGATGCACTTACTACAAGGTGTAATGAACTAGTCATTTATTCTTACTTCCAGAGTGCAAACTCCACAGCAGTAGGCAGTAAAGGTTTCTTGTCCATCTTCTTCCCAGGATGCACCTGGCACAGCAGGCATTCAAATCGGGGAATACAAAGGAACCAGATGTACTATTTTACATGTATTATCTCACTTAGTCGTGTACTCTAACCAAAGCATCTACCATCCCCATCTTAAAGATAAGGAAATAATGGGAGGCGTTAGAGGAGAGCAGGAACAGGCTTCCAATGCAGGTCAGCTTCCACCACCTCACCCCCTGCTGGTCCACCCCAGTTCCCAGTACCCAGACTCAACTCTCTGCCTTCACGGGCTTCCTCCGTGTCCTGGCTAGTGCCAGGCTCTCATAAGCCATGTTTGGTATGCATGTTCAATAGGAATATTTCTCACTTTCAGCCCTGAACCAGAGCCCTCTCCCATGACCACAGCTTTCTTCCTTCTTTTGATAAAGGTCAGGATACAGGTGACTCTAAGCCTGTAGCTGTATCAGCAGTGGCAACTGACAGATCCAGTTCTGAAGACACTATAGAGATTAAGAGAAACTGTAGCAATTGGATAGTTCATGTGACCATTTCAAGGAAGTGGGTGGAGCAGAGTAGAAGGCTGAGTGGGTAAAGGTGCCTACCACCGGGCCTGCCAACCTGAGCTCTGGCCCAGGCACCCACTCAGTAGGAAAGAAATGATTACTGAAAGTTTTCCTCTAACATACAAACACTGTGGCACATGTACATGCACAAGCACATGCATATGTGTGTGCCTACACACACACACACACACACACACACACACACACACACACACACACATACACACAGAGTAAATAAATGAAAAAAATTAAATAAAAGGAGGGATATACATTTAGTTTCTGTAGGCTGCAGCCATGAAGGAATTCCATTTCCCAAAGTTGCCAATCTGCTTCTAGAAAGCTCAGTGGTTGTACAGGCCTTAGCTGGCATGCATGAAGCTCAATCCCCAGCATTTAAAATCCACTTCCTCCAATGTGCTTCCCCACTGGCATATTCCCAGGCCTAGACACACAATTAAGTGGTCTAATGTGTGGTTCATGGGATGTTTCAAGTTTTCTGATACTGCCAGTGTGTAGCTCAGGTTAAGAACCTCTGTTCTAAGCTGGGCGGTGGTGGTGCACACCTTTAATCCCAGCACTCGGGAGGCAGAACCAGGCAGGTCTCTGTGAGTTGGAGGTCAGCCTGGTCTACAGAGCGAGATCCAGGACAGGCACCAAAGCTACACAGAGACCCTGTCTCCAAAAAAAAAAAAAACCAAAAACAAAAACAAACAACAACAAAAAAAAACACAAAAGAATCACTGTTCTAATCCAGCTCTCTCATCTTACACAGGCCCAAACCAATGTCAAAAAGCTAAATATGTAGCTCAGAAACCAAAGGAGTTTGAAGCAGGCGTGGAAAGAAAGGCAGGAGACAGTAAGGAAGTCCTTGTTCAGTTCTCTTGCTATCATAAAATATCCCGACAAACAGCAGCACAGGGGAGGGAGAGGTCCACGTGACTTCAGATCCCAGGCTACAGCAGTCAACTCAAGAAGGGAAAGTGCCACGCTCATAGTCGGGAGAAGAGAGAGAACAAACACACAGATTCATCTTTGCTTGCCTGTTCTCACCAGCTGTCTCTGCTCTTAGACTGTTCAGGATACCTGCCTAGGCATGGAATGGTACAGCCCACAACTGGCTGGGTCTTCTTACCTCAGTCAACAGCCAAGATAATCCTCTACTGGCCAACCAGATCTAGATAATTCCTAACACTCTCTTCACAGGTAATTCTAAAGCAGTGTCAAATTGACAGCTGGAATCAACCAGCACAAAGGGAAAGGGTGGGGGGGCTTACTGAAAGGCAGTACTGACTGGTCTTTGCTAGTTAGTGTCCACTCTCCGCCTCTCTGCCTTGACCCCAGGCTATAGTTGCTTCAGCAGATCTGACAGTGGAAGGCACTATAAGCTGGAGTGTGAAAAGACTGTGTAGCTCCTCTCCGGTGCCCTTGGCTCTCTCGGCACAGCCGAGCACACACACCTCCTGACAAAGCCTTGGTTCTCCAAGCCTCACCTCACACCGATGAATACATTCCCACTGTTCAGTGTACCTCAATAGCTTAACAGATTTTGTAGGTTTCTCAAACCTATTAATGACTCTGAAAACAACTCAATTACTAATGCTTCCTGCCTGAACATGGAAATCTATGCAGCCACATCTATGTACTAGGGTACACTCTCCAAGGTGGGAGCACTTTAGAAGCAATGTATATTATTTACTGTGGTCAGGAAAGTTTGAGAAATAGTTTCAAGTTCTCCCTCCCCCACTGCCTCCGGTAGCTGGGAGCAACCAGATTGAAACTCCCAGAAATAAACATTTCAAGACCTCTTTGTCACCACTGAATAAGTAGTAACATCAATATATAAAAGAAAAGCATACATTCGTACTAAAAGGTCACCACTGCTCAACAGTGGAGAGGACAACCTTGCTAAGTGGTTTATCAGTGCCCAGCACACATGAAGAAAAACTAACCAGTTCTAACGTGCGCCACTATGATGGAGTTTCAAGTGAAGAATATTCATTCTTAAAGAGTAATAAAGCTACTTTGTCATAGCCCAATATATTTATTCTTAAACAGGAATAAAGCTACTTTGTCATAGCCTAATATGTAGCTGATAAAGCCGAGCAATTGCAGTTAATTCAAGCAACAAGTGATATGCAATGCCTCTCAACACGGAAGACAAAGGAGCCATTTTAAAGTTCCACACTGAAATACAAAGTTCACCCACTCTGGGAAGGTAAAGTCAGAGGAAATGAAGCAGCTTGTGAAGACACAGAAATGTCTGGAATCCCTCTGCCCGATGACAGCCTTCCTGATGCTTTGGCAACATGGTTCAAGAAAGGAATCACTACTACTTGAGCAGTAGTCTTGAGGGTACAGGGCCAGAACTGAACCAAGCACACCAGGTCTGATCGTTCTCTCCAGGTGCTGTGTGGCCTCACTGCAGATGTTCAACCAAGAGGACAAAGACTGTGGTGTCCCTCCAAACTCCACATGCCTGGTGACCTCTGTCCAGGGAAAACCTAAGACTGTGGTTCATCATGCTTCCACTTACAATGTCAAAAGAGCAACTCAAGAGAAATGCTATACTGCACAAACTATTTCTGCAAGGGCATTACTAAATCCAAATGAAAGCCATTCAATGTAAGAAAACCCAAAGGAAACTCACCATAAAATATGAAAAAAAGCAGTATCACTTAAAGTCAATTATTGTTTCACTTAAAGTCTATTATTGTCTCTCCTTGAAATAAAAACAATCCATCCACTACTTCACTTCAATTGTTGTTTATCCTAGCCATTCATGAAAGCTGGAGATCTATTCTGTCATGGGATTGGAAATCAGGATTATGCACTTGCTTTTATAATAGGAACTGATGCTGCTAAGTGATTTAGACACAAACCTGCATCGCCCACCGAATTTTTAGTTTTGCTCCTCAGGACATCCCTGAGTAAGTAGGGCATGGGCTATCCACGTAACAGAGAAAGCCCTCAAAGTGAGACATAAACCAAACTCAAGCTCTGTGCACTAGCTCTGAATGCCTTCAACCTCATCCACTGTACCACGCTGCCTCCCCAAGGTGAATTTAACCTGTACACCAGCCAGGTTCTCAAGCTAGCTACTGAAGGGAGGCATGACGAAAATAATGAATTTGCCTAATCCTGGCCCAACTATAAAAAGAGAAAATATCTTTGTAACAGTGCCAGCCTTCTTGCACCCACAAACACAAAATCATGCCTGGCTTTCAGTGACTAAGAGGTTATCCCCATAGGATGGCTGATTTTGCTGTATGGTTCATCTAACTCCAAATTCCAAGGCTCGAAGCACCCCCAAACACTTAAAGATCAACTAAGGAACAGTGAAAAGATAGTAACAAAATATCACCAGGAACTAAATAATTCAATAGGCAAAGCCTACTGTGGCAAAAGCATTATAGGATCTTAATGAGGGACTTGGAAAAAATTAGGCCTGCTAATCCAAACTTCTATAAACTTGCCCTATCAGACGAAGTCAATCAGAAAACGAACCCAGAAGGCGGTCCACACGTGAAGGCTTCAACTTTATTTCTTTTAGACAGTTACAACCCATCCATTTGGTGCATGGACAGAAGGAAGAGAGACGCCAGCAGGGAGCATCCAAAACACAACACAACCTGGAAAGTGACAGAACCACGAAGTGCCATCCTCAGTGTTTGTGGCCAAGAAGGAAAAAAGCACGCTAAAATTTAATTATAAGTTTGGCAACTTTCTAAGACAGGAACCTGAGTGTTTCGAGCTACAGGAATCGCTCCCATTCCTAAACAAGCCATCCTCCGAGATAGCGGCCACGCCAGAGGCAAAGAGTGCATGGACTGTCGCTGCAGGCTTTAGCCCGGTCTCCTCCGCGCGGACCAGCCCGCCCGCCGCCAGCCCAGCAGCTCATGATCTCCGGGCCATGTTTTTAAAAGCCCGGGTGGACAGCGGGGCGGAGGGTGAGCGGAGCTGGGCCCCCGGAAGGAGCGGGAGGAGCAGGGAGGAGGCAGGAGCGTCCCGGGAAAAGTCGGAGAGGGCTGCTAACTGGCTCACCTAGCAGCAGCGTGCTCCAGGTCCGGCCGCTCCCGCGCCGCAGGCCCAGCGCCCAGCGTAGCCCGGCCGCCAGGCGGCCCGCGAGGCCGTCCGGGGCGGGCGCAGCGGTCTCCGCGCGGGGCCCCTTCCTGCCCGCCGCACCTCTGCGCCCCGGCGACGGCGGCGCGCGCTCCGGCCCCGGCTCCCCGGCGCCCACCTCGGATGCCCCGCTCACTGGCGGCGGTGATGAGCGGGCCGGCCGGGGCGGCCTGGAAGCCGCGTCCCGGTGTTTGCTCCGCGCCTGCAGGACCATCTTAGCATAGTCGCGCCCGCTAGCTGCGCGCGCCCGGACAGGAGCCGGGATCCGCGGACTGGCGGTCGCTCACTCCGGCCGGCGAGGGCGGGCCGGGAGGCGGGGACAGCGCGGGCCGGGCGGCCGCTGCCTCCTGCTGGGCGGCCGGGAGGCGGCGCCGGACTCGCGCGCCTCCGCCGTTGCCGCTCTCGGGTTGCCACGGCGACAGCGGAACGCCGCGGGCCGGGGGCGGGGACAACCTGTGAGCGGCGCGGCCCCGCCCCTCCAGCGCGCGCGCCCAGGCGCGTGCGGGCCGGCAAGCGCGCACGCGCGGGCTGCAAGCGGGGCGGGACCAGCGGCCGGGGGAGCGGCGTGGACGACCTCCCGGAAGCGGCCGTGCGCCCTCGGGGGCAAGCGGTCGGGCTCTGAGGCTGCGTGGCCCCGGGTCGCGCGTGGATGGAACCGGGTGGCCACGGAAGGTCTCTGGGCGTGAGCTCCGGAGTTCTGTGCGTTAGGCTTGTGCGTGAAACTAACGGGGTAAAGTGTGGCCTCGCTGTTCCAAGCAGCAAGCTTTTTGGTTCACAGAGGAGAAGCCGGGGCCGGACTGAGTATTGAAATAGTGTCCGATGGGTTGGAGCGGAGTGTGAACTGAAAAGCCTAGATAGGAACCCCAACTAAAGGCATAAATGAAAAGGGGCTGTCAGCAAGGGTTATCAACATGTTACTTTTCCCTGCTGCATCCTATCGTCCTTACTAGAAAGTATGGAAACTGCTAAGATGCAAGACTTGAAAACGAATCTCCTCATTGCCAAGTGTAGGGGTAAATGAAGAAGCCCGGGGAAAGTTTAAAGGAAAAAAGGAAAGAAAAGACCGAATATACCCCCAAGTTAATCTTCCTTGCCTCCACCCAGCGCTCTTTGCACAAAGCCTTGGAGAATTGCAGAGGAGAGACTGATTTTTTGGCTCCTATCCAAGTGAGCTTGTTCCAAGAAGTCTGGATTTTGGAAATCAAGTCACATGGTTCCGGTTTTCTCCATTGTAATTACAGGAGTTTCAGGTGGCTGTGACTTCTCTTGCTCACGACTTTATTAATATCAGAATTCATTAACTCAGGCAAAAAGAACGGATTTTGTGCAAGGACTTAGCGCTGTATTACACTTCGTAAGTTTCCTGAGTTTGAATATTAAAATATGTATTGAAACAAGGAACAACTGTTTAAGACACTTCTGTAAAACATGATTGACAGTGCCATACAGAAGGCTTGTGTTGTGAAACAAGGTATCCGGTCAATCTGGTGTAATTTCTAGGGTTGAAAATGAGTTTATCACCACCACATTAAAAGAAACTTTACCCAGTGTCTGCCAAAGACAACAATAAAGTCATCATTAGCATAATTTATTAATTAGGAAACACATGGAGATACGGTATTGGATTGCTTGTCTCTCGGTTAAGGACTGCCTCTCAATCAGTTTCTCCAATGGAGTGTCACTGGGTATATCAGCTACGCTCCAGGGCAGCCCTCATACCCAGGAGTAGTTGGTCAACAGAAAACAAACTATGGTTATGTTTTTCTGAAATTTTGTTTCACAATGTTTTGGCTTTTTTTTTGTCATACTGGTCTTTTGTTCTAATTTCTGTTTTTGTGCTTTTGTTTTAAGGGAGTGGGGAAAGAAAATTAGGTGGGTAGGAAGGTTCTGGAAGGGGTGATCAAAATATATTTTAGGAAAATCAAATAAAATGTATACAAAAAGAAAAAAGTTTCTGTGTGCTTGCTTCCTAAAAATACTGGGCTCTGTAAGGGAACTTGCAAGGAAGAAAAAAACAAAAAACAAACAAAAACCAACTTCCCTTTAGCTGGTACCAGTCTATCAGATGACTTTCTTGTTGAGTAAATGAGTGAATGAGTGCAGGAAACAGCATAATCGAACAATCATCCGTAACAAGATGGCCCTAGCTCTTGTACCTTCTCCACATGGTTTGAGTTTCTGGAAGAAACCAAATCTTTTTCCTACTCCTCTTGAACTGCATCAAGGACCCAACTCAGAACTTGGCTGAAAATTTGCTCCACTGATTTGAAGAGGGGGGACCATGTAGGTCTGGGGTAGATCTTAGTTCCTCTTCTGTGATGAGCAACCCTGAACAAAGGCAGTGTGTGAGCAATTGGGGGGGGTTTGCTTGGCTTTGGTTTTGGTTTAAACATTTTAACAGGCACTGTGGTACATACTTGCAATGTGGTACATACTTTGGGGCGAGGTGAAGCAAATGCATCTCAGGTTTGGAGCCACCCTGTGCATAGCAATGCTCTGTCAAAAAAAAAAAAAAATTGCAAAGGGATCCATCTAGAACTGGGTCAAAGTTCCTGCTTCTGTGCCTGGCATGACTCTCCTATTCATGCCCTTCACTTTTTGAACTCAGTTGTCCCATCCTGTGATAAGGAGAATAAAAATACCTATCTGACAAGTTTGTCAGGTTTTCAAAACTTGAATGAAAGAAAGAAAGAAAGAAAGAAAGAAAGAAAGAAAGAAAGAAAGAAAGAAAGAAAGAGGGAGGGAGGGAGGGAGGGAGGGAGGGAGGGAGGGAGGGAGGGAGGGAGGGAGGGAGGGAGGGAGGGAGGAAGGAAAAGGAAGAAGGGGTAGAGTTTCTAGCAATTATATGTTGCTCTCTGAAGGTTCAAAGGGACTTGGGCAAAGCAGCTGTTAAGTGTCCAGAGCCCTGGATAATGATAAGGAAGAGGAGAATGCTTTGCCCGGCCAGAGACTTCAGCTGACAGTCCAGGATATGCTGAGGCAAGGGATTAAGGGCTGTCCTAGACTTCAATGGTCCTCAATTCTTTGGGTGTCAAGCTTCTCAGATCTGAACTGTTGGCTCCCTTACTGTACAAGATAGTGTCCATTTCATGAATCATTAAGCCTAGACAAAATATCAGGCCACTCCTGCTGCCCTGCCCCTCCCCCAAGGGAGGATATTCCACACAGGGAAGGTAATACACTGAACATGGCATCTTCAGAGATATGCCAGCCTCGATTTAATCTTCATAACATCCAGAAAAGCCAGAATACAGTTCATTCATCTCAGTATCCTTAAACCAGTGCCTACTGCAAAGTGGTGGCTATTTGAAGAACAGTACCCCCCCCCAAAAAAAAACTCAAACTGAAAGCTACATTCTATTAATATAAAATAATATGTGCATGATCCTATCAATCGATACAAGGTTATAATGAATTTAAATTAAGCATTCATATTGCAGTTTTTTACTATGCTTCCTTTCTATGCTTTAATGACATACCAGAAAGACAATTCTTACTGTGACTGTATAGAAATACTAGTCTAAGACAAACAACCAGGTACCAGGAAGAACTACTACTCAAGAAAGGATCCCAAATCTGATCCCTGAGCAGAAATCAATCCCTTTCTCACTATAAAACTATATTTTTCCCATTGAAATAAAAGCTTTATATTGAAAACACTTTGCGTGTCACTTTAGGGGTGGTGGTAGAGTTATATCCTACCGAAGTAAACACAGAACGAAGATTAAAAGTATAACACCCTAATGCAAAGAGTAATGCAGAGAGTGAAACTTATTGGCATTTCAGTGTGGGTGCCAGGGAGACATCAACGGGGTGATGAGGAAAGTCAGTGGGATCAAGGCAAGGCCGAGCTGGAAACTGGCCTCTGTTTTATCATTTAAAGGCTCTTATTTGGATCTCCCAAATGCTCCCCTTCATTTTCCTACTTATAGGTAACAGACAACTGTGGAATCTCTGGTATTTATTTTTTATTCTCTTGAGCCACATCCTTTGATCTCTATTTTACAGAAGTACCCTAATGTTAGTTCCAGACTCTAGTGGTTTCCTGGCTCAACAGCTGCTTCTACCAAGAGAGGAACCAGAACAATCCTGGCACTTCACTGAAGCCTGCATGGGTACAGAAAGGTCCATCTGTGTAGCATCTGGCTTTCAGCAAAGCTCCAACATTAACCTGTCATTGTGTTTGTTTTTATGCACTTTCTTAAAGTGGGGAGAAAAATACATAAATTGCTAGTTTATTGCTTTTCGTATATTTATTCTTGTGTCTTTCTTGAATCTGACCTTGTAATTTAAACTATTCATACTCCCATGAGTTTTCCCTAGAGAGTTCATTATTAGGCTTAGTTATAGCGTGTAGTCAATCACTCTATTGCCGAGGAGCGTGTCTGTTAAACTAAAGTGTAATTCCAATTATTGAGGGCTTACCAGGTCCCAAGTGCCTTAGCACATATTACAGACATTAAAAATTCATATGCTAAATCTCTATCCCAGAAGAGCCTAAGGTTTAATTGGTGAGGCAAAATAAGATAGAACAAAATATGCTCACACAACAAAGTGTATTATTTAGAACATAAGGACTAAGTTCAAAACAAGAAATGATGACTGACATGATTGAGGAGTTTTTGGAGGGGAGTGAAATTTGGCCTAGGCATATATTTTGTGTGATTAGACTGTGGACAAATCAAAATAAGCAAGGGTAAGCATATTTCTGAAGCCCTTCATCTGTATTTGTCAGATAGCATGTTTTAATATGACTATCTGAAATCCTGTTTGGAATGAAGGGACTAAGTGAGTTACCTTATAAATGGGCCATAAAATGTTCAGAATGTGCAACCCATGGTGTGACTTTGAGTGCTCCCAGATCTACCTAGATAGGACAACATCCAGAGTGCTGAGACTCATCCATACTAATGGACATCTTGGGAATAACGGAAGACAAGAGTCGACCTCTAGTCTCTTTGGACCAGAACTTGCTAGCATCTAGCATGCCTCTGTGAACTCCTTGCCAAATCCCGGCCCTTCCTCTTACTTGCCTACAGGAAGATTAGGGCTAATTCTCTCAAAATCTATGGTCAGTCTCCTATTACCAGTGCACAGGTCTGTATTGGATTGCATCCTTGCCTCCCCAAGGGTCACAGATTAAAGGCTTGATTTCCCAACTGTAGGGATATGATAGAAGTCTTAGGAAGTAGGGGTATGATTGAAGGGAACATTGGCATACATCCCCTGCCACTTCTGTTTCCTGGCTGCCTTGAAATGAGCTGCTTTGCTCCATCATGTACTCTTTGATGTTCAACCTTGCCTCAGGCACAGAACAGTCCAAACAAATGGTCATGACATCTCTGAAAGTGTGTACCAAAATAAAAACTTTCTTCCTTTGTTTATCTCAGATGGTTATGTAACAACAGAAAGCTGACCAACATAAACAAAGGAAGTCCAAAAATGGGGCATTAATATGGCCTGCATTGAGCATAAAGTTCATAATTCTTTGAAACAAGCTTGTGGAAGGAGTTGGACAACAGGTCAGAAAAAGCCTGAAATACTGTAAATATTAACATGTGGTTCTGAGGCAGCTCAGAAATCCAGAACCCCAGTACAGATGCAGACAAGGAAGCCTGTGCTGATCAAGCTTCAGAAGGAGATCAAGTGTTGAGAATGGAACTAACTGTCAAGTTTGTGACACTCTGCAATGAGCTTGGCTATATTCTGCCTGTGCCATGAGACTTTGTAAAATGGTTAGTTTTAAAAAAGTGATGGACTTGTGTACATGGTGGAGGAAAATTCTAGGCACCACAGCATGCAGACACTGGCATGGATATTGCTGACTATGTCTAGCCAGATTTACACTAAAAATCATGAGCAAAATGTGTTTGAAAAACTCACAATTTGAACAAAATGGTGGCTTGTTAAATTCTGGTTTTTGAAGTCATTAACGCCATTGAAAAGAAGCCAAGGGCTTTGCACTGAGAGAAGGGAAATATGTTTGAGGGCATCTCAGGGATCAGCAAGTTCCACACGCCCAAGCTTAAAGTATACATTCATAAACCTTTGCTTTGAGAAGGACACTGGTCCCCAAGCATGTGCTTCTGCACAATCAGCCATCTGGACACATGGGGGCTGTGGTCCAAGAGGGCATTATCCAGTTGGACTGATTTTATGAGCATAGTGAATATGAGTTGTGGGGTAATGGAGGCGTCCATACAGAGTTCTTAAAAGCCAAGGAATCATGGAGTACGTGACAGGGTCAGGGTTTCTACAGGCAGTCTGGGAGAAGGCAATCCATGAAACTGAGTGAAGTCACAGCTGTGACAGACAGTTCAGGGTAACAGAGGTGTCAGGAACACAGGCCACAGCCCTGGGAAGATGGCTCAGCATGTGAAGTATCTGCTGCCCAAGAATGAGGACCAGAATTTAATTCCCCAGCACTCATATAAACAACAACAACAACAGCAACAACAAACCCCAAGTATTCAAAAAAAATGAACTTCAGATTCAATGAGAGATCATGACTCAAGTTAATACGGAAGAAACTAAGAATGATAAGTTGATGTCATCCTTCTCAGGAAGAGCCTAATTTTGTCAGGCAGACAGGACAAACCTGGGTAATGTCTCCTGGCAAAGGCAGCCCTGATGTGTCTGGAGATAACTACAACAAATATTTTACATGCTTAATCTCCCCATTACTCCAAATAACAAAGCTTTGGAATCTGTCTCTTTGAAACAAGTTTAATAACTCAAAATTATAACTTGGGGCTATGAAACCATATAAGCTGATGAGGATTTCTGTTCTGGTCAGGTTCCCTTTTGTGCATTAGCCAAGAACGAGTTGTGTACTATTATTAAAGAGGGTTTTTCTTTGTTTATCTGTACCAAAGGGACTAAAGGGAAGATGCATAGAAGGGGAAACTTGGCATCCTTCTGGCCTCTTTATATACATGAGCACACCCCAGCATAAACAATCTCTTTGGTCTGGATGTTAGACATGGCACTACAGAATCTGATATTTCCCTGTTGGGGTTTGGTCCTGTGCTATTGGTATTCCATTCCTCCTCTTTGGAATAGGAGTCTACCCAGTGCCATTGTATGTTGAAAGTATAGAACTGATTTTTAAAGATTTATAGTTGTTCAAAGCTAAGAGTCTACTTTACATCTCAAAGGAGACTTTGGGTTGGATTTTGAGTGATCCTAGAAACTTTAAGACTTCGGTGACTCTCGGAGAAGGGCTGAATGCATTTTGCATTGTGAGATGGGACAGGAAGCTTTCAGAGTCAGGTATCTAATGTTACAATTTGGATCTGAAATGCCCCCATAAAGCGCATGTGTTAAAGGCATAGTCCCTGCTAGGGACACTATCAGGAGGAAGTAAACTCTTGAGGAGGTAGGGGCTGGGTATAGAAAATAGGTAATAGGGAGCAAAGTAAGTCAAAAGATATCTCCAAATGACCATTGAAGGAGACAGTGGTATCCCTAGCCCTTCTTCTGTTTCCTGAGGGCTACAAGGTGGGTGGGTCCGTTCCCTGTGTGCTTCTACCTCAATGTTCCGATATACCTCACCTCGCAGCAACTGAGCCAAATGCCCCTTGGCTAAAATAAAATTCTTGTCGTCTTCTTCTTCTTCTTCTTCTTCTTCTTCTTCTTCTTCTTCTTCTTCTTCTTCTTCTTCTTCTTCTTCTTCTCCTCCTCCTCCTCCTCCTCCTCCTCCTCCTCCTCCTCCTCCTCCTCCTCCTCCCTCCTCCCCTCTCCTCCTCCTCCTTTTCTTGAGGGGGTGAGGGGGTTGAGACAGAGTTTCTCTGTGTAGCTCTGGCTGTCCTAGAACTCACTCTATAGATCAGGCTGATCTCAAACTCACAAAGATCCTTCTGCCTCCCAAGTGCTGGGATTAAAGGCATGTACCACCACTGTCTGGAAAGTACTCTTCTTTTAAGTCATCTCAGGTTATTTTGTCACACCAATAGAAAGTTGTACCAGGAGAAATGTCTGGAAGCTTCGCACATGCGCAGGTATATCCCCATGGTTTTTTTTTTTTTTCATCATTTACTCCAAGATCCAGTCTGACCCAACCCTCTCAGCCCTTGTTTGTGATCTTGCCCTAAAACATATGGCAGGCTCCACACAATCCACCATGGTACTTTCCCAGAATTCCTTTCTGCCTCCTGCAAAGACTCTATGAACCCTTATGTGTAGTACTTGCCCTTCTGTTCTCCACTCTTCACTCACTGTAGCAAACCCTACCTTATCCTCCCTCTCAGTTCCTGATAAACAGTTCCTTCCATTTCCTTCTCCTGGGGCCTGCATCCCAAATCCCTCTCGTCTGCCCAGTTTTATGCTCTCATTTTGTACCTTGTAACCACCCTAATCTGCCTTTGCCTTTGTGTTGTACAACACAAGTTATCCAATCTAGTGATTCCATCGTCTTTGATTCTGAGTCAATGGCAGACCCACCACTGCAACTCTAGCAGAATCCTTCCTTCCCTGCTTGGTTTCATCTCACACACATGGCAAAATTTCACTGCACAGCTCTGAGATCTGCACCCACACAGCTAAGGAATGCTAGGGAAATGCCACAACTTAGAAGGTAGGAACCTGTAGCTAGAGCTTTCCTGCCTGGCCCAAGGTCAGGACAAATCTCTCTCACCTGCCAATCCTGCAACCGCTCAGACCCAACCAAGTAAGCACACAGAGACTTATATTGCTTACAAACTGTATGGCCACAGCAGGCTTCTTGCTATCTAGTTCTTCTATCTTAAATTAACCCATTTCTATTAGTCTATACTTTGCCACGTGGCTCATGGCTTACTGGTACCTTACATCTTCCTTGTCATGGCGGCTGCTGCCAGTGTCTCTCTCCTCTGCCTTCCACTTCCCAGACTTCTCCTCTCTCCTTGTCCTGCCTATACTTCCTGCCTGGCTACTGGCCAATCAGTGTTCTATTTATTAACCAATCAGAGCAACACATTTAACATACAGAACATCCCACAGCAGGAATCCCTATGAATTCTCAGTTCTCTCACCAACTAGACTCTAATAGCTACCTTTTACATTTTTCTGACCCCTTTCTCCATTGCAGGTGTAGAAAATGTCCACTTAATGTTTTATACCTACACATGTCACCAGGCCTCTCATCCCTAGAAGATGATCTCTCATCCTCCTCCATGACACTGGACACTTTCAGAAGGAACTATCATATCTTTCATCAGAGTCATCCTTGGTCTCCTTCCCTTTGATAAAAAAGAGGAGACGTCCTCTACATATCCACCCTCTCTTCTAGTTGGTGGCCTACAGCATCCAATTATCTTTGTGTCTCACTCTATCAACTAGATGCTTGGTTTCCTCTTGATTCTTCTGGGTGATTCCAAGTTTCAAGCAAGGTCAAATGTCACCTATCTTAACTAGCACTTTCCTTCAAGCTAATACCTCAAGGCTACCATCCTCTTCTTCCTTCATCCATAGATGCTCTCAGCAGAGCTCCTTACACCTGCCATATTTGCATACTTACTCTCCTACCAGGAGAACCCTGGCATCTACATTTAATGTCCTACAGCTATTCTTCTGCCAAGGCTGTAACAACCTCCATATCATCAGCTTCACAGGAACACATGTCTTCTGCCCTTGAATCTGATCACTTACTTCCCATGGTTCTCTCCCCCATAGCATCTGATCACTTCCTGTGGTCCCTCTGAACCCCTCTCTCGGGTTTTGTGATCCCTTTGTCTGCTTTTTTTCTGTTCTCCTTTGAAAGCACCTCTTATTTACAAGTATTAATATTCCCCAGAATTTGAAAGTTGCCTCT
Organism: Peromyscus maniculatus bairdii; assembly: GCF_049852395.1. Classification (NCBI taxonomy): domain Eukaryota; kingdom Metazoa; phylum Chordata; class Mammalia; order Rodentia; family Cricetidae; genus Peromyscus; species Peromyscus maniculatus. The sequence goes on from NC_134858.1 coordinate 22,332,411, forward strand.
TCTCTTTTTACTCCATTTCCCCTAGGCAATATTCTGACCTTGCAGTAGATACACATATTGGCAGTGAAGTGTGCTGTAGAGGAAAGCTATTTGCATCATGACAGCCTGGTCATGGGAGGAAGAGAAACCAATTAGGCCTCTAGCCCATGGGCTCATGCTCAGGATATGTGTTTCCCCCTCAGTTAATCTTTCTGTAAACACCGTCACCACACACTAAGAGGTGTATCTTGGTCTCCTAGGTGACTCTAAGTCTATTCAAATTGACAGTGAGGATAAACCATCACATTCTTTGCTACACATATCCAAACCTGTATCCTCAATTCCCTTCCCTGACATTCAGACCCATATACATTCAGGTCCACTCAGAACTTCTAGTAGAATTTCTCTTGGTACCTCAGATGCCCAAATCTCACCCTGTGTTTTCTCTACCATCCTTATCTCAGCAAATAACCATTCTCTCAATCCAGGAAGTCATTCTTCCTTCTTGTCATTCCTCAAACTTGATCAATCCATAATGCAGGCATTCTGCTCACTGGCATCTGTCATTTCTTCCCTTGTATAATCCATCAAAGCCTCCAGCAGCACCTAAATTGGTCTCTGAATCTTCTATGACTGCCCATCAAACTTCCGCAGCATGATTCCTAACAAGCAAGCTACCTCCTGAGCAGGAAGTGCACAGTTCTGCTCGATCATGTCTTTTCACTGTAATGTACTCCCCTACCACAGGCCAATAGCAACTCAGCTAGCCAATCATGGACTGCAACCACTCCAACCTAAGCCAAAATGAACCTTTTCTCCCATTGATTGTCTCCACATTTGTAACAGAAAGCTCATCAGTAGTTCATAGTACGTATTTGTAGTGTAAGCAAATCAGTCCTGCCTGGCAGAACTCTGACAAAGACTTTGGATGAGTAGGCCACAGACTGATGAAAGTCTACCCTCCCAAAGCATTTGTTCATTTCAAATTAGACATTATTTTTAAGATGTCTTGCAGATATATTTTAAAACTAAGGTGTTTAGAGATTTAGTTATTTTGCTCACTAAGCAAGTATTCAGTTCACCTCAGCTTGTGTTAGAAATCTTGTTTTTCTGTCAGTTAACTAAACATGAAGAGACAGCAGGAGATGATTCACTTCCACCTCCAGATGACCCAGTGCACACACTGCTAAGTGAGGGAACACTCTGCTGTGCCTACCAAGAAGTTCTGTGTTGCCACTGTCTAGGTTTTGTAGCAGAAGGCAGGTGAGGGAAGAGTAATGGGGAAGAGAACTTGCCTTTTCAGAGACTTCACTAGCATCAGTTATACCCACTGATTTCTGCCTCTGGCCCATGGCCATTGTCCATTGAGAAATCAATATTACTTCAGAAGAGCCAAAGTTCAAGGTTCAGTGGAATCATGTGGTACTGGCCTTTACCTTGCTTGTGGAGCAGTGAAAACCACAGTAGGCTCCCAGCAGCCTTGGGAAAGAACACTTTGCATGAGCTTTGAGAAGAAGTCTTGAGAGGAATGGAGAGCCTGCTGGCACTCTTGTGAGTTAAGATCGGCCTTTGGATGGAAGAAAGCAGTTGGTTTTTACAGTACAGTCAACAAAATCAGCTGTTTCCACTAAGCATGTGGCCCCAGATTGTACCCTAGGTCCTATAACTGCACGTGCCATGGGCTTCCACGAGTCTTGAGGATTGAGTCGAGGAGACAGTGTGATGACTAGGGATGAACACAGTAACTTGAAGGGATTTACAGGTCTGTGCCCTTCCTGACTCTGAACTTCCTTCAGTTACCACTTGTTTAAAGTGTGAAAGTCAGAGAAAATCAAGTTGTGCCTATGGATTCCCTTGACCAGATGACACAATGGTCCTTCCTGGTGATGTGTTAGTTTTGTGGCTTACTTGGTGCAACAGAGTTCACTCATGGCTGGATCTGAAATAGTTTTGTGGGTGAGGTGACACAGATTGATCTGTGGTTCCCTTGGCAGCTTATTGTAGCCCTGAAACTCACACAGACATGTGTTTGTTGTCTTTCCTCTCTCCCCTAATGAAATAAACACAACACACAATCCTTAAGTATTAGCCTCAAAGTTTAATCAGTATTATATTTTCATGGGAGCTACATGTGCAAGGAGAGACTTACTGAGTATCCAAAATACCTCAAGACCAGCACTTGGGAGCAGCCCAGATGTAATTGGAATTTTCTTTGGGCCACCAAACAGCTCCTAAATAAAGACCAGAGACTTATTATTAATTATGAATGCTCAGCCTTAGGTTAGGCTTATCCCACTAGCTCTTTTAACTTAATTTAACCTGTTTCTATGTTTCTCTTCATCTATGTTTTGCCTCAGGGCTTTTTACCTTTCTTTCATTCTGTATGTCCTCCTTTCCTGCTTCCTTTGTGTCTGGCTGGCTGGCACCTGCTGTCTCCCTGGCATCTTTTTTCTTTCTCCCTCCAGCCTAAATTCCTCCTCCTACTTATCTCTCTGTCCAGAAGTTTCCTTATACCTCCTCCCTTGCTATTGGCCAGTCAGCTTTTTATTAGACCAATCAAGTGCTTTAGACAGACAAGGTAAAACAACAACACATCTTGACATAATTAAGCAAATGCAACACATCTTTACATAGTTATACAATTATTACTCAACATAAACAAGTAGAACATATCTTTACATAGTTAAACAAATGCAACACATTTTTGCATAGTTAAACAAATATTCCACAACATTCAGACAATCAGAGCAGAGCCACACACTTTTGTGAAGCCCACTCCAGCTGCAAAGGACAGGCAGGAAAGTGGTAGTAGCAACACTTGACTATTCCACAAGCCAGAAGCAATATCTGAGAAGTCAGTCAGTCTCATCTAGACATCTGACTGTTTCAATAACTATGTTTGCCAACTGCGTGTATTCTCAAAGCCCCTGACTATGTAAGATTGTTGGGAGAAAGATTACAGTGAAATATAAGGAGGACAGAGGACCCTAACAAGGACATCACAGGTAGAGGAGACAAGGTGGATGGAGAGAAGGACCAGAACAAGTTAGCAGAGGAGCAGTTCATTGGAAACCAGAGCAGAGGTGACGTGCTGTTTGGAGTCTCTCTCACAGCTGGGTACAGTGCCTCAAAGAGGACCCTCTGGAGGCTCATGCCACCTGCCGAGCCCAGACTGCTTCCTCATCAGTTTGCATCTACTTTAGGAGATCCACCTTCACCTAGTTTGGATAGCGGCCTTCCAAATTACAGTTTCATGCTAAAGACCATGCATTGGCTATAACACAATAATAATAACAATAAATTATTATATTTATTACAATAACATGAATTCTTATTATCTTTATTAATGACAACAAGAAAAAAGTTTTAGAAAGTTTGCTTAAAACGCAGATTATCAGCCCCTGTCCCTAGGCTTTGAGAGGGGAACCTTGCTGTGCATTTCTAGCCAGGGTACTACATGCTGTGGTTTCTGACCGCATCTTGCAACTAAAAACATCTTGCAATGTCTCATTTACAGCAAAGAAATCAGTTATGAGTGTTGGAGGTCACACTTCCAAATAAGTATTTTTCCCTTCTGTTTTCTGTTTCTTGAGGACAAATATCTTTTTTCCTCAACTAATATTTAGTAATTCATATGCCTGTGAGGGATACATTCAGAAAAAAAAACACAAGTACATAGTCTTTCTAGCTGTGGAAAAATCAATAGAGAGAAGTTTCTCATAGTTGATCTTTTATTGTCTTTCTTGAAGCCCTGTTGTAAAGGAGTGGCTAGTGAATACCTATAGGAGTTCTTTGGTCATTTAAGAGGGGTCCTGAAGTCAGGTCTTGACAATATTGCCAATGAAACAAAGCAGGTAACCATAGAACAAGAACTATTCATGAAACTGTTTTCATTTTCATTATTTAGGAACCTGAGCACTAGAATATTCCAGAGGTGGAAGAACGTTGGAAGGTTTCCCACCCTTCTTGAAACAGGGAAGAAGGGGTCATTAGGGTGCCCACAGCATTTCCATGAGTACTTGTGGTTTGAATGTGAAATATTTCCAATGGACTCACATTTGAACACTGGATCCTCAGGTGGTTACGCTTTTTTTTTTTTTTTTTTTTGGCAAGGTGCCTTAAGAGGCGGAGCTTTGCTGGAGGAAGTGTGTTACCAGGGGTGGGCTTTGATGCTTTATATCCAGCTCTACTTCCTGTTCCCTCTACACTTCCAGAGTATGGTTACAATGTGACCAGCCAACCTCCTGCCACTGTGTGTCATGTCATCCATGTCCATGTCGTCACCCTCTCCCTCTCGCCCCCGCGTGCTAGCATTTCTTCCCAACCGCGATGGACTGTACCCTACTAGAACTATAAGCCAAAATAAACCCACTCTTCTTTCATTTGCTTTGATCAAGGTTTTTATCACAGCAATAGAAAAACAACTAAAACAGTGCCTATATTCTGTCCTCAAATCTCTGACACAGGAGAGTTACCTGAGAGCAGCTGACACCCAGCCCTCACGCCAGTACCTTGAGATGGTCCTGAAGTGACTCTGTCAAGTGGGCAGACGGAGACCTACAGCTTTGGGGTGACAACAAGGGGCTGCCTCTCAGATGGCAAGTTGAAACATGGAAGAGGCTTTCCCGTGTCTGAGAGGAGCGTGTCTCACACTAGTCCTCATTTGGGTCCTCTTCTCTTTCACACATCTTGGGGCAGGGGTTGTCTTGGCAACTGTCCCCTTCCATCTGAACCTCTTCTGGAGTATCCCTAGCATGTGGGCCAGGTCATCAACCCACAGAACCATGTACTTACATCACTTGTTAGAAAGTGCTCTGCCGGCCCTAGCTGGGCTGTAGCTTTGGCAACCTGAGCTCACTCTATCCTTCACCCTACCCGCAACAGGCCAGAAACAGGGAGAGCCAAAAGTGATGGCTGTGGAGGGAGAAAGGAAGCGAGACATAGTCGAGAGCCAGTGGGGGGAATCTTCAGGTTTGGTTTTGTCGTCTTTTGTCCTCCAAAGTCAGGAGCACAGAACACTGCAGGAGACAGGCAAGGGAGAGATGTGAGGAGCTCTCAGTGTCCCCAAAAGAAGAGCACCCCAGGCTGAGGAAGCCCACCTGTTCACGTGCAGTGTGACTCACCGCAGTAAACACAGTAAATGTGCATTTGTTCTTCA